>NC_089725.1:24381814-24694759 GCF_035083965.1 Branchiostoma lanceolatum | reverse complement strand
AAAAAAATTGAAAGTTATAATTAAATGGTACAGTCAATATATATGAATAGAATAAATCATTATTCCATATCATACACATTTTGCAAGACATAGTACATGTTACTTTTCCATACAGTGCTAGGTAATACCTAGCAGTGGTGCAGTTTTGGTGCAGTGTACTCTCTGAGCAGAGGAGTGGGTCCGGCTGGTTATTCACATGTTTTAGGTGTTTTGTAAGGCTTTCTATTTTGTTCCCTTTCCGTTATGTCTCAACCCGTGTGTTGGACAAAAATGCCGAAACTGAACACTTTAAAAACCAACCGGACCCACACATCTACTTGAATTGTAGTGAGACTGCCCCATTTGTTTATTTATGTACCCCATCTGTTTATTTATGCTTCTATTGGAATATAATGGATTTACAATTATCCTTACTAATTATGCAGATTAGCCCCTGTTTTCTATAATTAGACATCGATTGTGCAAAGCACCATCTGAGCTCTCTACATACAAAACTTCACGACAATCTCTTCACCCCTTCTCAAGTAATACGTGTCCGAATGTCAAAACAAAACACCCACTGCAGTTCTGAACAAGCCGCTAGGGGGCCCAAACTTACAGAACGTACTTCTTGTGGCATGAACTATCTACCACACAAATATCATGACCATAGCACTTTCAGAAAATATGCCAGTAAATTTTGAAGCTCCGCTGCAGTACCTTAGGTACTTGCTAGAAGGCCGATTATCGAACTTGACCTTCCTATCCGTAAACCCTACCCATCCACTAAATATCATACAGATCCATAAACAGCTTCTGGAGTTATATTGTCCACAAGAAAATACACATCCACACAAAGCCCGCTGCAGTACCGAGGGAAAATGCCAGGAGAACCATTTTTGAACTTGACCTCCGTTTCTATAACATCTACACACCTGCAAAACATCATGAAGATCCATCAACGTTTCCGTCACTTTTTTTGCCTTCATACAAACGCACGAAAATTAAAAGTCCGCTGCAGTACTGTTGAAAAACGCATGGTGAACCATTTTTTAACTTGACCTTCCTTTGCACAACCACTACACACCTACCAAAAATCATAAAGATTCATCAAAGGTTTCTTGAGTTATCCTCTTGACATACATACAGACCCACCCAACAGCTGGCTCAACCGAAAACATAATCTACCCCGAGTACTATAGTACTCGGCGAAGATAATAATCGGATGACATCCAAAGGAATTAATTTTCTCGCCTGAACGACAAGATGGTGCACGTAGAGGTGTGTGAAAAGCTTCTTTTGACTTCTTTTGGAGTCAATACTTTATATCCGATAATGTTTCATTGGTAATTCTGCAACTTTACACGCACGCACACACACACACACATACACACACACGCACACACACACACACACACACACATATACATACACACACACACATATACGCACGTGCACACACACACACACATCGGCACACACACACATACATACACGTACGTACGGGCGCACACATATACCCACGCGCGCACGCACACACACACACACACACACACACACACACACCGTACATACACACGTTCACACGTACGTACGCACACACACACACGTGCCCGCACACAACTTTTGTTCATCGTGCCTTTCTCTCAATCAGTGTTCTATAGGCTCCGACAGCCCATTTACTAGGTGTTTCTGTCGTTACCTGGGCGCTCGGGGGTGACAATAAAGTTTGTAAGCTGTAAGTTTACATGTTGTTCGACTGAACTGTGGTTCGTGTCAGCGGGCTATTTTATTGCGCACAAAGAACCCCAACCTGACCGACGAGGTAAACAGGTGGACAACTGTGTATAGAATGGCGAACTGATTACTACATAAGTTAGGAACGATAGGCAAGTTGTATGTAGGGCATAAGTTGAAAGAAGCTGTCACATTCAAACGATTCCCTCATGCAGTCACACGGAATTTCTTTTTTCCATTCTAATACCCTTTAACGTTACGTATCAGGTGTTTCAGTACCCAGCTCGGCCCACATCCAAAACTGCAATAATCATGCCACTGCCCACAAGTTTTGAACGATTTTGGCCCTCTGACTTAAACACTGCTCTGGCTGTACTCTTTCACCCATTCCGTGCCAACACAAGACCAAATCCACTGCTTTACCATCCCCAATGGCACGCTCGGAGCGAGAAGCTGGAGAGCACTCGTTAGAACACTTCTACTCAAGAACAGTTAGTCTAACTGTGCAAACAGCTCAAGACGCTCTTTCAACAAGACTGGCACGGATGCTATCGTGACTAAGAATGGAGTGACACGGAAAATTTTAAGATATTTCTTAACACACAATAGAGCCTTACAGTACTAAAAAGTGGAAAGATTTAGAATCGTGACTTGTCAAGGGGCATGTCTAATGTTAGGGCCGTTTGGACGAGAAGTTGAAAGATAAACTTTCACTGGAGAACATATGCATGGATTGATTTGTTTTTCGATACACAAATGACACAGTCTCTGTTTCCTTGATTCAAAACGAACTTTTCAATGTCAATGAGACAGTTTCTAAGATGAAGCAAACACTAGCCGTCACCTGAAAATGGCCGGTGTGTGTCACCGTTGTCCAGATAACTGTTCAGTTCCCAGAGTCTCCCCATGATGTGTTTGTCTCCCCTACACATGGTCGCCCTGCTCGTGGTGAGCCGTCCGGGATGTCGGCAGTCCGTCCCAGCACTTTTCACAGAAGTAGGAGTAAACCATCTGGCTGCTGCCTTTGTCCTTGGCGTACTACCTGGCGGTACGACCGCAATGGCATCGCTCATGTGAAAAACTTTCCCACAAAGGCAATCTTCGTCTGCCATGACAAAGCGCGACTCAGGTGTCTCCTGACTTCTTGTCGTGTTCTTGCCAGCGTCAACCGAATCCGTTTCCAAGACATGCGTTCCAGAACACAGTCCCTTGTAGACGTCATACGTGATTGTCGTTCTGTTCCGTCGGTAGATGGGGCCCTGGGGACGCGGCCCAATGTCGCTCTTGCTCCCTCGTGATTTAACCCGCCGCGGAGCGCTCATGGGCCAACTACGGACGCTGAGTTCTCCCGGCGAGGTCCTCTCCCTGCCGTCCATGGTCTGACTGTGACCACTCAGTCGTCTTGTTTCCGAAACTTCCCCGGAGTTACTCAAGAACAGCGCGATCAAGCTTCGCCACACTTCTTAGACATAGTTGTGGCAAGGTCCACCACCACAGGTGACTGAGAGACTGATCGAATGGACGTAGTCTGATGTTGGCTGAAAATAGATCCTTTTCGCGCCAATAGTCGCGCTCCCATTCGCTTCTCACCAGACGGAACCTTGTGTTTACGTTTCCTAAATCCTTCTAAGACGGGTCACATTATAAGCTAACGGTGATCACAAAGGAACAGAATGTATCCGTCATATCTCGCTGCCAGTGAGCACTGTACTATTAGTATTACCCTCGAGCCGAATAATCCTCAGGCGAACACCTGTTACAAGAAAACGCACTCAGAAGATTTACACGGCTACAACTACGCGTCAAACCACAAAGAACGGTGTTCGTCATACTTCTACATATAATGAGACCTCTGACAGCCGTCTGACATTGTTCCACATACCACCTTACCGTTTCATTAACTTAGCAACAGTAAGCGCCTGTGTTGGTCCATGATGAACTTGATGCAATAAGCATTAATCAGATGTAAAAGAAATGCCGTTTGTATCGCGGAATAAAAGCCCGCATATTTCACGGGCTGATGACGTCGATGTTATTCTTTCCACGCATGATTGTCGCCAGGAGATGCCAGGTGTTGATACTGGGATAATACCGGGCTGGGACAAAAGAAACAAATCGTCAGACTCGATCGCAGGACAAGGTGTGCCAGTGTACCGGCTAAACGTCTTGAGATGGGAGGGGGCGTCGGGATAAAGGGACAAGGACACGTCGTTCCATTCAATAATGACAAATCTGCGGCCGAAATAATAAGGCCTGTTTGTAATCGGGAACACAGCATATGGCAACTTGTCTATTAAAGTAATAATAACTTTAATAATAACTTTATTGCAAGTTCATGCCCGAAGGCTAATTGCAGACAAACAAGTACATGGGAATACATGGGAATCAAAAAAAGGTATCTAGGCTACTGTCAAAGTTCTAAGTTAACTAAGGTTGACTAAAGTATACTTTACATTTGCATCCCGTGTATACTTGTGTAATAAGTTCAAAACGGCACAGCACTGTGAAAGTTTGAGCCATATGTTAAGCGGGCGTGTGTTCGTATGTACACATCAGCTCACCCTGACGTGAGTTGTGTGAGCAAGTGTCGACTGCAAGATCCGGGATCGTTGAATGCCAGGCAAACACAGCACACAAAGCGCGGGCGTCAATGGGCTGATATAAACAAAAGTCTTAACACGTCACAACTTACTACATCATATATTTCATCATATCTAAACGCTCTGGGATACCCTGCATGGTGTGTCAAGCCAAAATGTTTTTTGTTTGTTTTAGATTGCAAAAAAATCCGATCAGTTTAATTTTCATATATATATACAGCCGAAGTGGCTTGAGTAACTATTACCTTGGATATATCGAAGGTGTTCAAATAGCAGCGTTTTAAACTGAATTGGACACTCAATTATTCTTCTGTACCACACCATACCCTTCTCAAATTAGAAAAAAAAAGTGTGTTCTTAGATTCTATTTGCGATTGTGGCGCAGTACAAAACTCAGCACGTGTGTACGTCAAAGTGAATGACGTCGGCAGTACCAAAGCCACACGCGCCTGCCACTGTCATTACCGACGGAGAGGCGCGTAAGGGTTTGATGGCAGTATGTATCGGGGAAAAACAATTGTTTCTCCTATTGATCACCTGAACACCCCCTCAGTCGAATGTATTAACGTTCCAATACTGAGATAGAAGAGCATAAAATCAATAGATTGAAAGTGAAAGTGGTTTCGGGAGGGACGCCTGGCTCTATCATGTCCAGGTATTGCTAAAAAGACAGACATGGCCTTGTCTCCCATTCCTGATCGTTAGATGTTTACTGTGCTGTAATAACCCCCGACCCTAAAAGTTTCACATTGGAATGTGCCAGGAACTTCCGCAAGTGACGCGATTCCCGCTGACGTGTCCGCGCACCTTTGCGCCTGCGTCGTCGCAAAAGGGAAATCCAACATGGCGGCCGCCAGTCGGCTGTTGGCGATTCTTGCGATCGTTTTGTCCGATTTCGCCTTCAAATCCGCAGATTCCTTCATTCCTCAAACTCAGAGATGTGTGGACCCAAGTTGCAGAGGTAATGGTGTTGGAATTTTCTTCTTTCTCCTCTCTAGCTGCCCAATATTGCTGTATAACCGTGTGTATACTGTCGCACAGGTATCAGCGTGGCATCGGACGCGCTGTCTTATTTGATTGACCGCGCGTCGGCCAGCTGATCAAAATATATAGTAGCTGCTAACATCGATACATTGTAGATGATTGCAGCAGAGGCTGGAGTATTGCCAACGTGTACCTCTCCTCGTTACTATGTGGGAACGTGGCTTTGAACACGCCAGCAATCATAGTTGGGGTAATAAACAACTCTTATCATAAAGCCATCAATTATTGGACACAATGCGTTCGAACGGGCGAACCCTGGCGTGCTATAGTGTGCATCCAGGTAACAATATCGCTGCGACCTTTCTTTTTAATTACGCGAAGCCCCCTGACTGAAAAGGACAGCATTCTTGCAGCATGAATAATTTATTGCTGATGTGTGATAACAATAGATTAACATATGTTATGAACTAATGAAGTGGTTCGGCCAGAAAGGCCAGTGCTGAAGTTATCAACAAATGTCTGAGATATCCAACTACCTGCTGTATGTTATTTAAACTAGTTAAGAATTAATGGTCACATTTTTTAAAATTTCAACATGCATCAGCCGTTAGTTACAATTAATCATGCTGGTCTTTGTTATTGTATTAGTCAGAGATTCATCAATGGTGTGTTGTTGATAAATTTGTGGCGTCAGACTTCAGAGTAAAGGCAGTGAGGTAGGATAATAGGATATGATAGGATAGGATATCGACCTTGTTGTAACATCTTAATGCATTGCAAATTGTTTTAAAATTTTCACAATCACTGAATCTTTGAAGTACGTCGTGCAGCATTAGACTCTGTCCGTTGGTGTTGGTTCTGTTTACTGTTGAGCAGTTAATGATTGACCATGTGATATACAACGTGGGAAGGAATGGCTTCATTGAATTTGGCTTGTATTTTTGTAATCTTGCCATTCTATGGCTGAATAGAAGAAGGCACTAGATTATCAATTAACAGGTACAGTCTTAAACCAAGAGGCAATTTCTTCCACTTTCCTACGGAAGACTGAGGACCAAATTTACCCCCAGACAGTTGTCTAATCCATTTCCCTGCTTTACTTTTGCTATGTTTAAAACCTAAGTGGGGGCTGCATACACCTTTATGTATAGCGTGATCACCTGATTTAATTCCGTTTTAATTCATAGACCCCTTGAATTTAATGGAGAGCCTTATCGGTGCATTCTATATAAAGCATAATTTGCCCCTGAATTTAGCATAAACTGATGTACTGTAAATGCAAAAATGTTTGTGGTGGTTTTATGTTCGCGGTTTTTGCGGCGACCGTTTCACCGCAGACTTAAAACCACCGCAAACATGTTTGACCAATACTGTAGCAGTATGTGACTATACGCTGCCGAAACCTAAAACCACAGCGAACACTCTATTTTCACTGCAGCGCGAAATAAAAACTACGCGAACTTACTAGTGAATGCGTTTACAGTAGTGAAGCCTACCCGCTCAAATTTAACGCAATATGTAGCCACTGCCTTTCTGAATCTAACATTGAGCTCCTCTATGTCTAGCTAAGTTATGTTCTCATAGTATTGTTATATCCTTTCTCCTTCCAGAGGCCATTTCTCAGGGCCGTGCGAGGAAGGCCCACAGGTCACCTGACCCTCGTCTGCTGTCCTTCAACATTCATGATGTCATCACTGTCTTCAGTAAGGAGGCAGACAAGAATGGCTTGTGGGGAGGGGTGGTAAGATATCTCCTCTCTACCATTATATTATGATACATGTACATACGTCATGGTAAAGATTGCAATCTGGCAAAATCGCCTATTCTACGGTAAAGATCTTGATTGGAGTCTTTGTTGACAGAGACTCTGATCAGGGTGCTACAAATGTGGTAGGGTGGTCTTTCATTCATAAATCCTATATTTCAAGTCTATTCATTGATCTAAAGTGACATGAGTTAAAGTTGAAAAGGCCTGACTGTCTTTTAAGGGAATATGATCTGAATATCTTTTGAATTACGTACTCAAACCAGGATCTCTAGCAGCAGAATCAGCGCTGGAATATTGCAATTTCTACCTGACACATATTACCATGAAGTCTGTCAGATTCAGAAATCTCTTCTGTGATTCCTTGTTCTCAACAACATCATGAGATTCATCCATTGGTGTAAGATACTAGTATCAGTGTTTCCGCCAGACCGCGACTGAGAGGCCGTCCACTTGGGGAGGCTATCCACTTGGGGAGGCCGTCTACTAGTCTAGTATCAACTGAAGCCACTGGCTATGTTCAACATTTTCTGTATCAAGAAGTATTAGATATTCGCTACATTTATAGTCTTACAAGACATCTTGTTCATTTTCTTCACAGGTTGTTGGGAAGGAAGACAAGTTTGGGTATTTTAGGAAGGATGCTTTGATAGAGCTGAACATATTTCATACATCGCTGCCACACATAGTTCCTACAAAGGTAAGGAAGACATTTGTGAAATTCTGTTTTGAATGCATGTTATTGTAGCAGTGCATGAATCACATGTATGGTGTTTTGTTTTTTCAAATAAATGCTGTTTCAGACAGAGAAAACCATGAATGAGCATGAAAGCAATTGAGTTTCTCTAGTGCTCAGTGGGACTACACACTCCCTGTTAGTATGACATATGAAATTAAGGCCCTGTTCATAACAGATGTCACAAATTGGGATTCACCCAGGTTATGGGATTGATCCTAATTTGCGAATCCTGCTATGAACGGTCAGAATCTGGCTCAGAGGGGGGATACATCCTGATTCGTGAATCCTGGTATGAAGCGGGTCTAGGAGTTGGGATGTTTTTTTACAGTGATTATAATACAACCCTTCCCTTGTTTTTTCCCCTGCATCAACCATTCTAAAACTTCATGTCTGCTCCATGCATTTTGTACAGGAACAGCTGCAAGGAGATATCCAGGAGAAAGAAGATGACACTTCTCATGGTCACCCTCTCGACCCCCAGGACCACCCGTCCCCTGGGTCTCAGGGGGAAGACCCCAGGACTATGCAAGGGAGGGGGGACCCATCTGTACAGAGATCACAAGTGCCAAATGCAGAGGAGATGGTTCAGTATATGGGCCAGGAGGAGGAGGATCGCGGTGCCAAACCTGTCCGGGTTCAGTGGGAACATATGAACTATGGCGACCCTTCTGAACAGGGCAGGCAAAATGGGGCACCCCCACAGGAACAGCAACATGGTACACCCCATCATGAGGAGGAGTCTCGTTATGAAGTGCCATATCACACGGAGGAAGGTCACCCTGAACAAAGGACAGGTGGTATGCAACATGACATACACCCATCTCATCAGCAAGATTGGCCACAAGAAACACCCCCTGAAGCCCAACATGGTACAGCCCATCAGGAGGACCCCTCACCCTATGGCATTCATCATCAGTATGAAGAGAGGGACCATGGGCACCCATATTATGAGCATGGGGAGAATCTGAACATCCATGAAGAATCATCGCTATATGGTAAGTCATCACCTTGTAGGAAGAAAAAAAAGAAGCTTGTAAGTTGAAGTTGAAGTTGCCTCACCTATTCACGCTTGTCATGTTTTCTGTTCTGTGTTGTTTGTTTTGACTTGTTTGTACGTCATGTATGTTGTCAACCACACATTGCTTTGTCAGGTAGATGTCACCTGTGTGTACTTTTACTGTTAGATGTGATAACATATGTAAACCCGAAGGAAGGGTGAAGGATACAAATACATTATGCATCTGCAAGCAAAGAACACATATCCGATAATTAACCTAATCACTCTAACATCTAACGTTGAGCTTGGATAATCAGCTGGGGAAACAGATCTAGCTCTACCCCTGCATTTTGCTTTACCGTTACATGTACATGTATGTTAGCTGTGTGCATCGTATTCTTTTTTCTTCCGTATGTATGTTTTAATATGTGTGCCTACCTAGGGTTTACTGTGAATTTTTTTACTAAAGCTGTAAACTCTTTTTTGCTCGCATGTTTCATATTTTCTTTGTGTTTTGGTTTATTTTGTTTTTGTCTTTTGTTTTGTTGGTTGCATTCTCTTAATGGGTACTTTTTGTTTGCTGTTGGTTGATGCTGTCACTAACTGTACCTAACCCACTAACCCCACAACCAGTAGATGACTACAGACCAGACACACGCCAGCCACACTGGCATGGTCCGGGGCCCGGTCACGAGAGAGAGCAGTACATTCACACGGACAGACAACAGGACTTGCACAGACATGACAGACATGCTTCTCACTTTAACCATGACGTACACTACCGAGATTCTGATAGATCACACACTCACAATACGCATGAACATAGACATGTGAGAAGACAGGAGCAACAGTTTGTGCCACATGACTACAGAGAATGGGAAGATGATCACCAGTATGATCAGGAGATACTGTATCATCCCCACCTGCAACAGGAGATGGAAGAAGGTCTGGATCCCCTTCTCTTGCACATGATGGCTAATGACAAGGTACAAGAGGAAGATGAAGAAGCCTTCTTTGAGGAGATAATAGAGCTTTTCTTTACTGAGGATGATTTGAAGGCCAGACAGCAGCCATTAGATAATGAGGATGTATGGAAAGGTAGAACATTAAAGTCAGTTGATGTAGAAGAAAAGGATGCTAAATTTGAACCTGTCCCATCAGTCAAAAAGCAATGGACAGAGGAAGAACTTATAGCATCAAAGCACATTCATGAAGCAGAGATCACAACAAAAGATGAAGAGAAGACAGATGAAAAGGATGAGATGGTCAATCAGGCTCAACCTGGCTTGGAAGACAATACTCAGGAGGAGCCTGAGACAGAGGGCAATCTCAAGGAGCAAACTGAGGGAGAGGGGGATCTCAAGGAACAAACTGAGACAGAGCGCAGTGGTAAGGATCAGCCGGGGGCAGAAAGGGATCTGAAGGAAGAATCTATGACAGAAGAAGATAGTAAGGAGGAAACAGATACAGAAGAAGTTAGTAAGGAAGGCACTGAGACGGAAGAAGGTAAGGAGGAGCCTGAGACAGAAAATGATAAGAAGGAAGATCCTGAGACAAAAGAAGATGAGAAGGAGGAGTCTGAGATAGAAGAAGATAGTAAGGCGGATCCTGAGACAGAAGAAGGTAAGGGGGAGCCTGAGACAGAAAAAGATAAGGAGAATCCTGAGACAGTAGAAGATGAGAAGGAAGATCCTGAGACAGAAGAAGATGAGAAGGAAGATCCTGAGGCAGAAGAAGATGAGAAGGAAGATACTAAGACAGCAGAACATATGAAGGAGGAGCGTGAGACAGCAGAAGATAAGAAGAAGGATCCTGAGACAGAAGAAGGTAAGGAGGAGGATCCTGAGATAGAAAAAGATACGGAGAAGGATCCTGAGACAGAGGAAGACAAGAAGGAGGATCCTGAGACAGAGGAAGATAAGAAGGAAGATCCTGAGACAGAAGAAGATGAAGAGGATACGGAGACAGAGGAAGATAAGAAGGAGGAGCCTGAGATAGAAGAAGGTAAGGAGGAGGATCCTGAGATAGAAAAAGATAAGAAGAAGGATCCTGAGACAGAGGAAGACAAGAAGGAGGATCCTGAGACAGAGGAAGATAAGAAGGAAGATCCTGAGACAGAAGAAGATGAAGAGGATACTGAGACAGAGGAAGATAAGAAGGAGGAGCCTGAGACAGAAGAAGGTAAGGAGGAGGATCCTGAGATAGAAAAAGATAAGAAGAAGGATCCTGAGACAGAGGAAGACAAGAAGGAGGATCCTGAGACCGAAGAAGATAAGAAAGAGGATCCTGAGACAGAAGAAGATAGTAGGAAAGAAACTGAGACAGAAGAGGATCCCAAGGAAACCACTGGGGCAGAACAAGACAGTAATGAACAGACTGAGACAGAAGAGGATAGTGGGGACAATTTCAACAAGCAAGCAGAGCAAGATGATGAGGAACAATCGGAAACAGAAGACAATCTCAGCAAGCAAGCTAAGACAAATCAAGATACCAAGGAGCAGTTGGTGCTAGAAGGGGCTCTTAAGGAACAAATTGAGTCGAAGGAAGAGTCTGAAATAGAAGAACATGCCAGTGACCAGCCTGATGGACAAGGCAGAGGTTTCACTCCCATTGAAAGGTACCTATCAGTGATGCTCAGGTCAAAGGATGAGGTGTTTCAGATGACAATGTTAGATGGGGAAGAGGATACAGATGCAGAAATAGAACTGTCAAATGAGAAAGAGAAAGATGGCAGCTTATTGGAGGTAAACAAGGTAGCAAGAGGGAAGGAAGGCAAAGCAGCCGAGGAAAAAGATGCAATGGAAGGTGCTGTTGCAGATGAACCTCCAGAGAAACCTGTTAGAACAACATCGCGCAAGGATTTTCTTCTCAAAAGAAGTAAAAATCCATCATACTTCTCCATCATGCGTGGACAAAACTATGATGATAGATTAAGTAAAGACAGTGCTGCTCCCCAATCAAAAGAAGCAGTCAACGTTCCTTCTGCAAGAAGTGACAGTCCTTCCTATATATTTGCAATGCTTGGGGATGATTCTCACATACAGGGTAATCTACTAGAAACTGAAAGGGATATCCATCCACCTTCAAAGGATGCAGAAACAGAACTAGCAAGACAGTTCACTTCACTGAAGAGTGACAGACCTTCCTATACTTCCACAGTACTTAGGGACAGTGTTGTACATTTCCAAAAGGGCTCTCCGCTGACTGCAACTGATCATCCAACACAAGAGGTAGAAAGAGAATCCATAGAAGCTTTTCTTTCTAAAGATGACGATAGTGCTTCACACATATCATCCATGTTGGGTAAGGGTATTGGAGAAAGCAAAAATACAAACACCTACACCCAGGTGATGACAGGGATTTATTGGGATCAGACTGAAACTACATCCTTTTTAAAATCAAAATCAGTGATAACACTTACACCTGTAGCCGATGATATCGACCAAGAAACTGAAGTGGTACAGAAAGATTCCACAATTTCAGGTGATCACATGCCTTCCGCCAATATTGTGCCCAAAGTCCTCACTGAAGATGACATGAAACTCACATACTCGCAGGTCATGATGGGACTTGACTTTGATAAAATGCCACAAAGTATGTTAACAATCTCAGCTGCCAGGGCTTCCAAACCTGCAAATAAAGATGTTGGTCGACCACGGGAATCTGTTGAGGCAGTTTTTGCAGTGTCTGGTAATCAAATGACCCCTCCAGTCACAAATGTTGCCCACACAGAGCGTGCCTCCACACGATCATACATGCAGGTGATGGCAGGTCTTTCTGAAGACAAGACATTACCGACTTCAACAAAACTCAGAGCAGCAACTGCAACCAGCGAAAAAGGGTTTGTCATGCAGACAGATGAGGTAGATTCTGATGATCAAATCCCAAAACCTGACATTGCACAAAAAGACCCAGAAGAAAGTGTCCACAAGTCCACATACAAGCAAGTCATCCTTAGTCTTTACCAGAGTCCAGTACGTTCTGAACTGTTTTCACCAGCAATCACAGAACATAAGCCAAGACCTGATGACATAGAAAGCCTCAGTCAAGAACAAGAAGCAACATCACCTCCAAAGCAATGCCCAACCACCTTTATCAGATGGCCCACAGAAACTGTCTCCAATCCCACATATTCACAGGTGTTGACAGATGTATATCACAGTCAAACAGCACGCAAAACACTGTCTACAGAAATAGACCTGACTGCTGATGAAACACCTATTCAATCAGTATCAGAAGCTGAAAATATCGTTCCAAAACCAGTACAACATCCTGTGCCAACAACTAAACTTAGTCAAATCTCAGCATCTTCCATGCCAGCCAAATCACCTACAAAGAGCAGTGCCAAATTGACATATTCTCAAACATTAGAATCAATTCTAACTGATCAGAGTCTGTCAGACAAAACAAAAATACCTGACCACATGGATCACCATGTTGTACAGACAGATAAATTGATTTTCGCTTCTGACCAACCAAAACTAGTAACGACTTCTGACAGAGATCTGGATCAGCATATTGCAGAAACAGATTCACCAGTTTCTGCTGATCAGATGACTTCTTCCATTTTGTCCACCAAACATCGTCCCACCACAACCAGTCCAACATACTCCAAGGTGATGATAGAGCTTTACAAAGCTCGTGTAACACTGGAGACTGGGACATCCTCTCTGCATACAGCAGTGGAAGACATAGCTGAACATAGTGCCAAACCAACAGACTCAGAACACAGTGCCAAACTGACAGACTCAGAACACAGTGCCAAACCTACAGACAGTGCCAAACCTACATATTCAGAACACAGTGACAAACTCACAGACTTAGAACACAGTGCCAAACCCACATACTCTCTGGTGATGACAGGTCTTCTAAAAGAAAAAGAAACAGCCAAAACGTTGAGACCTCTGGTACCAACAACCTTCTTAACACCTGATAAGGACAGCAGAGAAATACTGGAAGTTGTCGAGACAGATGATGGTAAGACCAAATTCCCTACAAGACATAGTGCCAAACTATCCTATTCTGAAACAATGACAGTTATCTACTCTGACCAGATTATACCTGAAAAATCAATTGAAGGACTCAGCAAAGCTTCCGCATACTCTGACCAGGATCAGCACATTATTGAGACCATCCGATCCTCTGATCAAAAGGAAAGTCCCCCCAGTAGTCCCAGACTTCCAGCTGAGAGTACTTCAAAATACACATATTCACAGGTGATGACAGAGACTTTCAAGAATCAAATGGGCAAGAAAACCTCACAACAACCAGAAGTGACATCTGACTCAATAACTGAAGCTATCAGCAAGCCAGTTTCTAAACCTGTTCAGATACCTTCAGCCAAACCTCATGCACAAATTAGTGGCAAGCACACTTACAGCCAGCTGATGCAGAGTCTGCATGCTGATGAGAGAGTGCCAACCATTTCAGCTGGAACACCAGAACAAATTGTGCAGACAGATGTAACCGTTTCTGTCCGTGATCCTGTCCCTGTAGCTGCCACAGCTCCAGAACTGGCAGTGAAGACTTCTCACACAAAAGCCATCAGCTCCTCCTGGTCACAGTACCTAGAGGTCATGGTCAAGCCTCGTGCTTTCACTGTGTCTTCAGAACCTTCCCTTCTCACTCCGACATCGACTCAGCCTGTACAGACAGACATGGACAGTGACAATGACAATGACATTGACAGAAAGACAAAGGAATCTAAGAGTGGGACTGAAAGTGCCAAAGAGGATGGCTATCAGCCAGAAAGTGCCAAACACACTGCACACAGTATTCTTACATGTGAGTCACAACGACTTGCTTCAGCTCCAAGTAGGGAGCAGGCAAAGATGCTTCCCTGTAGTGTCTCTAGAGCTGTAGTTGAGTAGTCCTGATATCCCTCTTTAATTTGTACAAGAGCTGCTGACATACAAAAGCTCAGCTCCACAAACTTCAGTCAGATAGAACTTCTTATCTTCAGACCTTCAAACTGAATCCTCTAGTAGTGCTGCTTAATAGCATGTTTTTTTTTTACTTTTATAGTTTTGACTTTTATTCACAATTAAAGTGTGAGCCAGTAGAAATATAACCTCTGGTTACAAACAAGATGTACTGATTGCTTAGCTTAAAGTAATAAAGATAGAAGTGGAAGTGACTAACATTGAAAATAGTTTGAGGTGTCATTGTAGGGGTGATGGTTGAAGAAACAGATTATATTGGTATGAAAGCCTTTCTCACTGATGGAATATTGTTCTTATCAGCATCTACAGAAGAGTCTGGCGGAATCATAGAGCAGAGCAGATCACACAGAAAAAAAGGTAAGTGCCTAATGAAGGGTCTATACGCTTCCTCAGAAAAGTGGACCTAATTTGCTCTATCAAAGTACCATGACATTTTTTTAGTATTGTCCTGAACTTGCAAAACAAGTTTTACTTTGAGCTGCAATAAAATATGTTCCTTTGACGAGGACACGACGGAGCGACAGATATGATGTGTGAGATTACTTGTGACCTTTAAGCAAGAGAGAGTTCTTGTGACCTTTAAACATGAGAGAGTACTGGTGACCTTTTCGTCTCAATACTTTCTTCCACATTCTGGGGCTTGTAATTATACTACAACGCACATACAAACTGTGAAACACCTGCCTTTCCTTCTTTAAACACCTTCATACAACACAAGTTCTTCTCACATATCACAAACATGTACTCCCACCATGCTCAACTCACTTCAGCCAAAGTGCCATACTTGATGACTGATCAAACAATTGAAATGACAGATCTTTTCATTACGATACCACTGCTGCAGTTTTATGGTTGCAACACAAAGAAAGGGGCATGACCTCATCAGTGTCAGGGATATACAGCTATGATGGTACAAAAAGAAACCATGATATCAGCCAGTGACTGTAACCTTTTCATAATGATATATAGCGTTACTGAGACTTCCATGACACATGACGTAAGACAAGTGAAATTTTTCTGGACCACTCTCTTAGGCAATCTTAGTGATGTAGTCATCACCTATGGAGTATAGTACCAAGAAAGATGTATTTCCATAAATAATATGCATGAATTGTATTTTATGGTAAGATGACTGTCTAGAAATAATGTATGTATACATGTCTGTAATAATTCATAAGTACATTATTTAAAACCTAACATAGCTGACATATATTGACTCTTATGATTTATAATTATGATACATCTCTGGTATGATGTCTGTGTCATTAACAGCTACCACTGCCTACAAGCCACTGACACCTTCACACCAGCCAGCAGTCACCACCAACATCCCGCCCACAGCTGACACAGCACAGCCTGTCTGTGCCTTACTAACACACTGGGAACAGCTCACATTCACGCACAGGCCAACTTCTGAAACTCCAGAAGACAAACGCTACAGACATGAACCTTTACACACCTCTGACACCTTAAGCTGCAAGGAATGTCACTGTTCTTCCCAGCCAGGTTATATAGAAGTGATGAGACATGCTTTCAAGCCTTCACCAAAGAAGTTACCTACCCAACAGCCCAAACTTTCCCTCCCAGTGATGAACACAGAACATTTTGTGGTCAGCTCAAAATTGTTAGAAGCAGGTCATTTACAGAAATTGGAGACTGTTGTAGGAACAGGTGACTGTCCAACTGCATGTCACCAAAGTTACACTGAAGTTATGACTAGAGTACACCTGCCTGTCTCAACTTTCCAGAAGGGCATACATGCATCTGTCAAACATTATTTACCAAAAGTTGCACCAATCCCACAGGAAACCTGCTTACAGCCTTCTTCCCTATATATCCTGATGAACTCATATTCAATGCTAAAGGATGAACAGCTTCTATTGAGCACTGCTAAGCCACCAATGTTGAAGCCAGAGACTAAAATGGAAATAAATCTATGCCCTTCTACACAGCGTAATTATATGGAACTCATGACCATGAAGTGTCTGCCATCAGAAAGTTTCCAAAAGGACTTTTCTGTTAAACAACAGCCATCAAGTACAATACCAATTGTTCTACCAACATCCCCACAACTATCTTTTTACAATACCATAACACTAACCTGTGCTCTGAAAGACTCAAAACATTTTATGATTGGCTCAAGGCTTTCAAAAACAAGCCATCTGGAGAAATTAGAGAGTGCCTTAGGAACTGTGCATTCTCCTGTCATACATAAAAGTTATACTGAAGTCATGACTGGAGTCACGACTTTCCAGAAGGATGCCTCTGTTGTACAACATTCACCAAAAGCACCACCAAGCACACAGAAATCCTGCTTACCGCTCTGCGTCCTACATCTGTTGACACACACATGTCCACTGAAGGAGGCAGAACCTGTCCCAAGCACATCTAAAATGCCAGAAGTAAGTCAGATATCGAAGCAAGAAACTAAAGGGGAGATGAAGCACACAACTACACTTCCTAGTTATGTAGAACTCATGACCATGATATGTTTGCCATCAACAAGTTTCCAAAAGGATGTTTCTGTTAAACAACAGGCATCACGTAGAGGACTGGCTGTTCTACCAACATCCCCACAACTGTCTTTCTACAATACCATAACACTAACCTGTGCACTGAAGGACTCAGGCAGTCCTGAATTGTCAGAGACAACAACTCCATTTGAGTCAACAAGTAAAACATTAGCTGGCTATTGCACTGCTATCCAGCATAGTTACACAGAACTGATGCTGAAGGTCATCCTTCCTCTCAGAACTGTCCACAAGGTCACTTCTGTTACACACTTTTCACCAAGAACAGCACCCATCACGCAACTATCTCACTCACCGTCTAATCTCCTCCATGCATTAACATGCACATGTCCTATGGAAGAACAGGCAACAGAGGAAGGTCCTCGGTTGAAAACAGAGACTAAAGCAGGATGTGATAAATGTCATCCTGGACAGATTAGCTATTTAGAAGTTATGACAAGGGTAGGCCTGCCAACAAGTAGCGTCCAAAGAGATAAATCTTCTCTACCTGAACCACCATTGAGCACCTCTAAATCACCAATACTGAAGACAGAGACTAAAATGGAAATAACTCTATGCCCTGCTACGCAGCTTAATTATTTGCAACTGATGACCATGACATGTTTAATAGCAACAAGTTTCCAAAAGGACATTTCTGTTAAACAACGGCCATCAAGTACAGCACTGACTGTTACACCAACTGCTATTGTCCAAAGAGATGAACCACCAAAGATAGCACCAGTCCCACAGCTAACATGCCCACAGTATTCATTTATCAATGCAGTAACACTGACATGTTCACTAAAAGAGTCGGGTCACCTCACACAGGTTAGCTACCCACAGGTTATGACAAGGATCGGCCTGCCACAAAGTATTGTCCAAAGAGATGAATCTGCTATACCTGAACCACCAAAGACAGCACCAGTCCCACAGCCAGCATCCCCACAGCACTCATTCATCAATGCAATAACACTGACATGTTCACTAAAAGAGTCGGGTCACCTCACACAGGTTAGCCACCCACAGGCCATAGCAAGGGTTGGCCTGCCATCAAGTAGTGTCAAGACAGATACATCTGCAATACCTGAACCACCTAAGATAGCACCAGTCCCACAGCCAACATCTCCACAGCATTCATTCATTGATGCAATAACACTGACATGTTCACTAAAAGAGTCGGGTCACCTCACACAGGTTTTGACAAGGGTCGGCCTGCCACCAAGTATTGTCCAAAGAGATGAATCTGCTATACCTGAACTACAAAAGACAGCACCGATCTCACAGCCAACATCCCCACAACATTCATTCATTGATACAATAAAGCTGATATATCCACTAAAAGAGTTGGGGGACCTTTCACATATTAGCTACCCACAGGTTATAACAAGGGTAAGGCTGACACCTAGTATTGACCAAAGAGATGAACCACCACCAAAGATAGCACCAGTTCCACAGCTAACATGCCCACAGCATTTATTCATCAATGCAGTAACACTGACATGTTCACTTAAAGAGTCAGGTCACCTTTCACAGGTTAGCCACCCACAGGTTGTTTCAAGGACCAGTTTGCCACCTAGTACTGTCCAAAGAGATGCATCTGCTATACCTGAACCACCAATCCCACAGCCAACATCTCTACAGCATTCATTCATCAATGTTATAACACTGACATGTTCACTAAAAGAGTCAGCTCACGTAATACAGGTTAGCCACCTATATTCAACTTGCGAACAGCTCTCTCTCCTGCATATCTTGACAAACAAGTGTCAGCTGAAGGGAGCAGAACATGTACTGGACAGTCTGATAGCAACTATGGTACCGCCTGTCAAAGATCTTATGAACGATTTGTCTGTTGCACAGCATTTACCTAGAACAAAAACAATCGTACATCCAACTTGCGTACAGCTATTTCTCCTACATATCTTAACAGACAAATGTCAGGTGAAGGAAGCAGAACATATACTGGACCGTCCTATAATTAAGGCACCGAGAACAAGTGATATGCTGAAACAAGATACCAAACAGGGAACATGTTTGTCCTCTCCCATACAGCCAAGTTATATAGAAGTTATGACTTTGGTATGTTTGCCACACATATATTTGAAAAGGGAAATTTCTGTTACACAACATCAACCAAGGACAGAACCAACATTACAACAGGCAACATCCCCACGACTCTCATTGGTCAATGCCTTCTTACCAACATGTCCTTTGAAAGAAACAAGGTGGTCTGTGCCATTGGTGAAACCATTAACTAAAATAACAAGCTACAGCTACCCACATACACAACCATCTTACACAGAAGTTATGACTTTGTCCGCCCTGCATGCCAGAACAAGTCTTCAAAATGTCGCCATTGTAAAGCATTCGTTGAAGACAAAACCAATTTGGGAGATGACATATCTTCACCTCTCCCTTCTCAATGCCTTAATGCTAAAATGTGCACTGATGCAAACAACAAGTTCTGGGCCACCGGATATTACTCATCCAGTAATAAAGCCAGATACTGATGTGGGAACTTGCCATGGCTCAATGAGACAACCTAGTTACATTGAACTGATGACTGGAGTCTGTTTTCAAAAGGATGTTTGTGTTATGCACCATCCACAAAGAAAACCACCTGCAAAACAACTAAGTTGCCTATCATTGTCTCTCCACCATGCTTTAACTCAGACATGCCCATTAGAGGAAACTGAGCTCTTGAGCACACCTGAGCTGGTGGAAACAGGTCCTTTATTGGAACTACATGTGCAGATGGAAGACAGGCATTCTGTATGCCCTGCTTTCAGCTTCGAGTTGTACCTCGGTGTGGCATACCCTGTCTGTAGCACAGAAACACCTGTGAATGTGACCAGGTCTGACTCAGCTGATGAATCAGTGAAACATACCAATACAAGTGTATCTGCTGTTGTTTCCTCAAAATGCCAGTTTATCTGCCTGTTACACAAACATATCTGCCCTGCTGACATAAACTGCTCCCTGTGGCAAACTGAGTCCCATGTAGAAGAGACACAGTTGAAAACCATGGATGATACTGAACTGGTGGATAAACATGTTGAGCATTCCTGTGTGGATTTGAAACCCTCTAGAACGTGTCTGTACCATTCTTTGTTTTGGACCTGCCCAGCAGATCTGAACTGCACTGTAGAAGTGGAATCATTGAAACTATTGCAAGAAGCTGAGCCATTTTCGAGTAACGAATCCTGCAAAGCAAAGCCAACCATGTGGGGGATACATCTATTGCAGCATCTGCAGAAACAATGTTTATCTGACATCAACATCGCTGTACCGGAATTAGACTCACATCCATACAAGCCACAGGAACAATGTCAAGTTGAAGAAAAAGAGAAGGGATGTGCAGAAATAGATACAAATGGTACAAGTTTGGTATCAGCAGGAGTATGCTTCCTTCTACACAACATCTGCCCTGCTGACTTTAACTGTAGTATGGGGGACTCACACATTTCAAGCATGCAGAAAAGACAGATCACACAAGCCCTTAGGGGTCACCAGGAAGGATCTGATTTTGTTCAGATGTACCAAATATGTCCACTGAACACTCTACAGTCATGTCCTGTAGATGGGAACTGCACTGTTGAGCACCACAAGGCATTCAGTACCCAGGTTGTAGAGCATGTAGATGTAACATCACAGTCTATAGCTGAGACATGCTTGCTGCCAGTCCATAATCTTTGCCCAGCTGATGGAAACTGTACCATGCAATTTCCACTGCCATCAACAAGTCAAGTACCTGATAGGTACATAAGAGAGATGGTACCTGAATGTATTTGTCAGCCATTATCTTTCCATACTTGCCCAGCTGATCACAACTGCAGTGTAGAGCTGTTCCCTTCAAGTACTCATGTGACTCCAACAGTAGGAGAATTGCAAGATCACATAGTGATGTACCCAGCTTTAACTTGTAAAAGAGAGTACACCATGAGTTGTCCTGTTGACCAAAACTGCACTTCTGACCATGTATCCCCTCACACCACATCAACCACAACACTTCACACACTAACAGCTGAAACAGTGTCCTCCTCGGCCCAACCCTGGGTTACAACACCTACAATCAGCTGTCCTGCTGACCACAATCACACCTTGGGCCTCTTGCATGCACTGAGGTGGTACAGTCCTGTCACAATCAGGGGTTCTCTGGGACCTGAGGTGTTGGAGTGTGAGTCTTTTTGCTGATTTTACACCAAATCTATCTCCAGTAGAATTAGTACAAGCTCCTCCTATTTGGTGAAAGATTCTGTCTTAAGCTAACTGGTGGCACAGGTGAGGGGTGCTCTCTTAACACAACAGAGATATTAGTATTCTACAATAGGTAATGCATTCAATCATCATCACTTTCACCACACAAGATGTATCATGTTTGTACAATCACCCTATTGAGTTAAGCTTGTTCCCTTTTCCTCCAACCAGTCAAGGTAAAAGCCTTAGATGCCACAGAGGAAGACAAAGACCTGTCTAGTATGGGGGTTGAAGGTGAGTTATCACTAAGGCAAGAGGTCACAATCTTTCTTGTGCATGATAACAACTGCTATCACTACCCCGGTACATTGCTGATTACATAGCCATTTGTTTGTGTTTAAGTGTAATTAATCTAGTCTGATTTCTCATTAACTCGACCAAGATCTCTTATGAAAAACGGCAGCCCTACGCAGTAAGAAAATACTTTGTAAGTTTGTTTCCCTTGTTGTACATGCTTCTATTATACTCACCATACTAAATCTTTGAGTTCTCTTCTTTGTACTTATCCCTTCCTCAAAAGCTTTTGTAGTATTAATCAATTCCGTGCACAAATAAAAGCTTTTCTATTGTTAAACACCTTGCATGAAGTAGTCAGTAGTATTAGATGCTAACATGCTTATCTTCCCTGCCTTCTTGGATCTTTGGTTGTAGCAGCTTTCTCCTCTGAAAGGCTTTCTCCAGGCCTGGATTGGGTCACCTCTGGTCAGGCCCCCGGTGGTGGTATGTCATGGTACACTCAACTGCTAGAATACACTGCAAGTTAGTTCTACTTGTATAATAAACCCTTTACTATGATGAGAAATATTTCCATTTTCTAAATAAAAATTTGGATCCCATCAATGAACAATTGCCTAATACTGCAGTTTGATACTCTTATCAATCTGTAAGTAGAAATTACAATCATTTGAAATACATGTAAGTACATGTGAGCCATAGAGCCATACTGGAAAAAATTTGAACCCAACAAATAGATTTGAAATTTTCTTTTGAATCCAAGGAATGTGATTGTCAGCTGCAAAAATGTCAAACAGCAATTTTACCATTAAATGCCATAAAAATGCACAAATCAACATTTTACATTGACAGCCAAGATGCAACATGATTTTGATATCCATATTGCTGTCAAAGATGTGGATATCATACAAAATGAATCTACACCGTACAATTTTATTACATTTACATAAAATATAACTTTCTGAACTTGTTGATCATGACTGCCTACTTTTCAAGAATAACAGATTCCTATACATTAACATTCTACGTCAAATGACTTTGTCACTATAAATTTTGGAAAAGTTCCGGATATACACATACCTAACACTTATTGATTCTGTCTTTCTTCAGATCTCAATGACTACCTTGAGAGCTTGTACAAAGACATGGGAGATGAAAAACAGGAAAGTCAACAACAGGATGCAGGAACAGAGGAAAAGGATGCAGAAGATGGACAAAAGGCCAAAATAGAAGAGGAGCAAATGGAGGATAAAGAGAGGATACAACAGGAGGAGAAAGAAGAGGAGCAAAGGGGGGAGGTAGAAAAAGAGCAAAGAGAGAAGGAAGAGGACGAGCAAATGGATGAAGAAGAAGAGGAGCAAAGAGAGGATAAACAGGGGGTGCAGCAGGAGAATGAAGATGAGGTGCAGGGGGAGGATGAAGAAGGGGAGAGGCAACAGGAGGATGTAGAAGATGTGCAGCAAGAGGATGAAGAGGACTTGCAACTGGAGGAAGAAGAGGAGTTGCAACAGGAGGCTGGGGAAGATACCCAACAGGATGATAGGGAAGATACACAACAGGAGGATAAAGAAGATACACAACAGAAGGATAAAGAAGATACACAACAAGAGGATGGGGAGGATACACAACAGGAGAATAGGGAAGATGCACAACAGGAAGATGGGGAAGATAAACAACTGGAGGATAGGGAAGATACACAACAGGAGGATAGGGAAGATACACAACAGGAGGATAGGGAAGATACACAACAGGAGGATAGGGAAGATGCACAACAGGAAGATGGGGACGATACACAACAGGAGGATAGGGAAGATACACAACAGAAGGATAGGGAAGATACACAACAGGAGGATGGGGAAGATGCACAACAGGAGGATGGGGAAGATACCCAACAAGAAGATAAAAAAGATACACCACAGGAGGATGGAGAAGATACACAACAGGAGGATAGGGAAGATACACAACAAGAAGATAAAGAAGATACAAAACAGGAGGATAGGGAAGATACACAACAAGAAGATAAAGAAGATACACAACAGGAGGATGGAGAAGAACTGGAGGGTGCAGATGGGGGGCAGCAGAACAATGGTGCAAACAAAGAGGACCTAGATAGGATGGATGGTGGAAAACAGGAAGGTGATGTGGAGGAAGAAGACATGGGTGATGATGAAGAGGATGATGAGGGTGATGAGGAGGAGGAGGAAGAAGAAGAGGGTGACAATGATGAAGAAGAGGAGGAGGAAGATGATGATTGGGAGGAGGAGGCTCTAGATGACAGGTTTTCTGATGTAGAAGGTGCTGAAGAAGACGGCAAGGACAGAGATGTAGAAAAAGCAGAACAAGATGAGGAAGATGATAGGGAAAAGGAAGTTCTTCAGCAAGGCAAAGATGATACAGATACCAGTGAGACTGACACACAGAAAGATGTGGATGATAGGGACAATGTCCATGAAATGGAAAACAAGGAAGATGATGACAGTAAAGATAAGGATATAGAAGACACTGGAGAAAATATGGAGGAAGATGGCAAGCCTGATTTAGATGGAAAGGCTCTTGATGAAGATGAAGAAGTCATTATGACTGGTGAAGGAACAGACAAAATGATAGATGATAAAACAGAAGAATCAGAAGAGGAACTGATGGAGGATGAAAATGCCATAGCAGCAAATCAGTTGCGTGGAGACCAAGAACAAGACAACTCTGAGGCGGAGCTAAAAGAAGAGGAAAGTCAGGAGGATGTAGTAAACCAAGGTGATGCCCCAGCTGAATATTTTATTGGTGAAAATCTGCATGAGAACCAGGCATCAAATACAGAGGAGCAGTCAGCTCAGTTGGATAAACAAGACCAAGTCCCACAAGAAGGGGAAAACCTTTCACAAGACAAAGCGTTGAGCTCTGATGAAGATGAAGCCTCTGAAGATGAGAAGAATACAGAAGAGGAGGAGCAGCTTGAAGATGAAAATGCTGCAGCTGCGGCCTCAGAGTTGAAAGACAGTAATGTTGAAGTAGAGTCAGGCTTTGAGGAGAATAAGGAAGAGTTGGGTGTAGAAGAAAGTCACAATGATGAAGAACAAGGTGTAGATGACAGTGGAACAGCGCATGATCAAATTGAGGATGAAACCAAAGAGAGTCAGGATTCCTCTTCTGTACATATAGAGCAAACTTTTGATGGCATTGTTGAAGATCAAGATATGGTGCCAGGAGAGGGGATGGAGAGTTCAGATGGACTGATGAAGACAGACACAGAACCTTCGGAGTTTGATGAGGTGGGAAAGACCGAATTGGATGATGAAACTACTGACAAACATGACTTGGACATGACACTTAAAGACAATGCCATGAAAGATGAACAGGAAGCCACAGATGAGTTGTTCAAGGATCTGATACAGAAGACTCAGGTTGGGGCAGGAGTGGATGATCTGGATGGTTTAACTGCCACCAAGATGGATGAGCCTGATGTTGAGAAGTTACTTGAGACACCCCAACTGAAGGAGATCCGGGACAAAATAATGGACATGAGTGAATCCATCACTGAAAAAACTAGAGAGAGGACTGAAACACTGCTTGGTCAGCTGGGATCTAAACTGTCATTTGCAACAGCAGATGCAACAGATGTCAACAGCCCTGATGAGATGGAGGAAAACCTGCTGCTGGATCCCGACCCAAAGGTAAAGGATGAACAGGGAAAGGAACATTTGGAAACAGAGGAGAAAGTCAACATAGAAGCCTTGTTTCCATTTGGCAGTGGAGAGAATGCCAGGCAACAACTTAGAGAACAGGTTGAAAAACTTACTAAATCAGATGATGCCTACCAAAAACAGCAGGAAAGACTGAGGCAGGAAATGCTGGAATGGACAGCTAAGATGAAGGAGAAACGTGAAGAGGCAAGGAGGGCCAAAGAGAACAGAGGGGAAACAGTCATAGATGGAACCACAATTGACTGGGATGAGGTGTTGGATGATGATGTTAGCATGTCGACTGAGGACTTACCATTTGATTGGGATGAGGTTCTGGACAAGGAGGCATTTATGTCTGAATACAGCCAAATAATGGGGCATCCATATGGGGAAGGCATAATGCCTACAAGTGTTCAAACCAGCCCTGATGGCATGCTGTCCACTCCAGCTGTAGACATGAAGACAGGGGAAACGGTTAGTGGAGATGGTATGGTTACTGGGGACCTTGATTTAGATGTTGCAAAACCAGGGATGCAACAACTGCTGCAAGGCAGTGAAGTGTCTCCAAGCATTGGAGCAGCAGATGCTACAACTACCCAGCAAACTGAACCACTGCAATCTGCGCGTATATCTGAGACAAGTAAGCCTTCAGACCAGGCTTCAACACAAATGCCGCAATATGTACTGCCCGATGAGCCTGCACGGGGGTATGGTTGGGATGGACAGAGTACAGAACAAACACTTAATCTATACTTGGAAGGTGCCAAACCAGAACAAGTCATTGAAAAGGTTGGCCTTGACTCAGAGAAATTGGATGCTCTCAGAGCAGAAGAAGAGAAAGAGGAGGAAGTTTTACCAGACCAGACAGATGCAGCTTCTGTATTGGAAGCTGGTGGGAAGGAGGGTAAGGAGGTAGAATTTTTATCTGGACGGGTGGGGCATTGGCAAATGGCGATGCTCAATCTATGTAATCAAAACAAAAGACCTGATAACAAGCAATTTGTTTCTTCTCAAGTGTCTTTTTTTTTTAAATTTTGGATTTCAAATCTCTTTTCCTTTATGTTATCTCTCCTTTTGCTGAATGTTGTTCATGTCTTTTCATTGCTCAGAAAACATCTCACAGACTGACACCGAGGACATCTACATAGAGTTGGACTTCCAGTTTCTTGAATTGGTAGGTCTCCGTGGGCAAAACAACTGTTTAAAGACAGTTACTGCATTTGGAAGGTTCAAAGGCACTGAATGTCCCTGCTACAGTACAGAAGTGGTGGTACAAAAGAAGAATGTGCGAAATGGTGATCAGGTGGTACCTTGTCCCTCAGACGTGGTCTCCTTGTGATTGATGGCATGGCTAGTTATTTAAGCTAAAGAGAACAAAGCATTAGATGATTCATTTACCATTTAACCTCCTTGATTTACCATGTCAGTAAAACATCAGAAGAGATATTTTAATTAACTGTTCGCTGTCAAGATACATTGTGAAACACAGCCTCAACATTTGTTTTGCTAACGTTACGTAATTACAGGCTTCAGGCGGTGTCCGGCAGATCGTGGCGATATTGAAAACTGCCACGTTTTCTACGCGTCTCGATAATCCGCTTTTCTGTACGATTCGCTCTTTGCGACCAATATATGCTCAGAGCTTAGTTCGGCAGGGTTACAGTCCTTCCGGCTTCCAAGCTGTTTGTCCCCTGTTGTGTGTCGAAGGTCAAGTGTCGCATATCCGGTGCAAAATAATTCGTTACGTCAAGTGTTTTCATTCTGCTGTGTGACGATCGATGCTATACCGGCTGAACCAGATTTAGTTGTATAGAAAACTCCGCAAACATCTGCGACCTTTCGCCCGCCCGGACACGTCTGACGTGTACTTCGTACTGTGGTTACGTAGCAAAGATGGCGACCGCCAGCCCGCTTACGTTGCGAATATCGCTCGGAAAGGTGAACTTTTTCTCGATTTGCAGGCGATTTCACGATTATTCTTGACAGAACATAGCTTATGAAATTATTTGTCAACGATTGTTTAGGCACCTTTGATCGTAGGATTGTGGTTTTGCGCTGTGAACGATCGCCTTCATACGAAGGGGGAGGGGGGCGCGGTAGATTTTTTCATGGATATGTTAGAATGAATGTCTTTCTAAATTGTGTATTCTAAATGATCGTGTTCCAAACGAATACTGGAAGAAACGATCGTCTTGTTTGTCATATGATGTAATGGCCACATATGTTGTGTTCTCCTTTCGTTGATCGATTTGTCGTCCACAAGTCAAGTATTTTCAAAATATATCGTCGTCATGAATTGAGATTGAGTCAACATGAACCGTAATATCGAGTCGATCTGACAACACTACGGGTTGGAGGTGACCGACCTGTACGGTTGCCCGGTACCCGTGCCCGTCAGCTGGCTGCAGATTTATGGTGTGCTTCTGAAGATATTTAAGGAGATGTCTGTGTGTTTTTGTCGGCAGCTCGGGGCCCTGGTGCCGCCGGAGTGGGCGGAGCAGCTCCGCGGCTGGGGGCTGGAGTACACGCCTAGCGACCTCATCTTCCAGGGCATCCCCATACCCTGGCTGGCCGTGGTCACGACACTGCTGGTCGGGATCGTCACGTTCTGCGTCTTTTCATACAAGTGTGTGAATCGGGTAGGTTTCTTCAGACTTTGTTTTGTTTCAAAAAAAATTAAAACACCTGTTATGAGAAACAGGTGTTCATGTTCACACACTTCATTAAAATTTTATGATGGAGGATGTGAAAAATTCATGTTTATATTTTGTGGTGCAGAGTTATTTGTAATGTTCGAATTTGTGTTGACACTGTACTTTGTACTAATAAATTTGGGGCACATGAATTGTTTAGAGACTGGTGGCCACATTCCAAGCATGGAGTAAAACTGTACCTGTAAATAGTGTAATGAGTCCATTGAAAACCATCATGTTATTTGTGCCTGGAGGTTTCATATTGTATAAAGGGAAAAGTAAGAAACTGTGAAACAAATGACAGTAAAACCCTTGTTTTCTTTTCAGTGCATCCATGGCAAGCCAGTGGACCCAGCGGGTAAGAATAATCATCTTTTCTGCCTTTAGAACCTGAGGGGGTGTGTACTAATAAGACTGACCCAAACTATTGACCCATGGATAATCATAAATTAGAGTCTTTATTTCTATGTAGTATGTATGCCCCAAGGACATTCACTCATAAGATGATGACAACACCACTTGTACAAAATCGTCCAAGTCAACGGTGCATGTTATTCTTTGATTTGGTGATTCGCCCTTTTGGCTAAATGTGTAGAGTAAGATATCGTGTGAAAAATATGACCTGTTTCTTATTAAGATTGGATGTCACTTCAGTATTAGTCATTTCTGCTGATTATGTCACGGTTAAGCTGGTTTCACTGGGGTCCTTTTCAACCTTGTCCTGAAATGATCCTCTTGATGTTGTAGTTGTGAAGAAACAGCTAGAAGCTGAAATTGACAAAGCTGCTAAAGAGAAGGAAGATCTTAGGAAGGGTGCAGAGGCTGCTGAAGACAGAGTAAGTCAAAATATTTCTTGATCTTCAACTTTCATTGAGATTAGTCATTCTTGCAAATACTTCTACTAACATTTGAATGTTTGCATTTTAAGTGTGATAAGTAAATATACTCTTTGCTGCAGATACGAGAGTTAGAAGAAACCCTGGATGTGGAAAAGTTCTCTGCTCAAGCCCTGTCCAAGAAGAATTCTGAGCTTGAGGTAAGCTATTGCATGTATGATTGGAAAGAGCCTTTTATTCAAAAGATTAGTTGCTTGTTAAAAAAAATAGTGAATATGGTAGATATGAAACATGTTTGCTATGGTTTCATCTTGCAATAGAACATGGAATCTCAAGTATGTTTTAGTGATGGGATGGAAAGGAATTCTTGAAAAGATTCTCCTACAAGTTCCATAATGAGATAGAGCTACATCACAAAATATTACATATATTTCCAACGGTTTGTGGCAGTGGATATGAAGTGACGGTCTGTTTCATGCGGTTCAAATCAATGTCTTACATGTTGTAATATCTGTCCCCCAGGAGAAGTTATCATCCAACGACCAGTTGGAAGTGACCCTGCGTCAGGAGATCCAGAGACTTATGGACCAGGTGTCTGATGCCAGGGAACAGTTAGAGTCTGCAACCTCAGAGGTAGGATCTGTGTTCTGTGTTTTTGATAAGAGTCCTATTCTGAGATGATGTGAAATTGTAACCCGTAAGATCAAGAAAATGCAGCTTTTTGTCCAGGAAAATATCTTCATGCTCCAGCTACAATTGCAGTTGGTCAAAATGTTTTGAATGATGGAGGTTGACTGTATATGGTGTCAATGAATTGGATAACTGATTAATTGATTGATTTTATTGTATTGCTAATTCACTGGTCATTGTTACACAGTATGCCAAACAACAGGAGATAGAAGCAGAATACAAGAAGAACTTGAAGAAGGAGAGAAAAGAAAAGGAAAAGGTTGGTTCTAAAAGTCTTGTAGTTTCTTTTTTTCACAGCTGTGACTATGTTTCAGAATAACGTTGGTATGACTTTATAGAACCGTTATATATTAGCAATAGCTCAACTGCCATGTATGTCCAAGTGCCTGTTATAAGTCTCATGCAATAAAGTTTATTTTTCATCGAGACTGTAGTTTACCAACAGAGCTCAGTAAAATACATCTATAACAAAGGTCATTGATAAGTCTAGAATATGTAATGAAATAGTGTTGCAGTTTTCAAAAGTAACATTTTAGAAAAGCAATTATTAGTCACAGATATATAGCTAATCACTTACACCTGTTCTGCTTGGAACCCTAGCTGCAAGGCCGGCTGACAGAAATCGAGAGTAAGACCAAACACCTTGACAGTGAGATAGTGAACATCAAGGAACACAGGGACTTACTGGAGGAGAGCAAACATCAGGTGAGGCAACAGGAATACATGTGCATCATGTAGTTAAATCAATGTAAAAACATATGTGATTTGATTTTAACAGTAATAATACTACCAGCCATCTCTTTTGTATACAAATGGAACTGGTGCCCTGGCTGTGCCAATTCCATTAGATAATGCCAGTCATCTTCAATTAGCACTGTTTTTTTGTGGTCTTTTATCTGTAGAGAGTAGGCCTCTAACAATATGGTTTAATATGCAGGCTTTTGATGGTTTACATATTTGGGTGAAATATAGGTGATGAAAGAACAACTTTTTACCAATGTGACTTATGATGGATGCATTTTTCTCTGTCTTGTTTCAGCTGGAAGAAGAAATTCAAGGACGCCAGGAGCAGTAAGTACTTCTTTGGTTGCCAACATGCCTTCTTAAGTCTTAGCCAGTGTTCAGGTAGTCAATCAATTTCCTTCGCACAACATGTAGTTCTATCACAGCATCAATGTCAATGGTACATTATACTCTAAATCCTGTAAATGGTAAACCTTCAAGCATTGAAATATAGACTGGTTGTGTTCCGCAGAATCATGGCAGAATACATACCAGTGGAAAGGTGAACATGATCAAAGATATATTTCGGTGTACATAGGGGATTTCCTTTAGTTGGATTGGATTTGAAGGTTGAAGTAATGTAGCTAGTGTGTTTGTAGTAGACCTCTTCAGTGCAATACAATGTGTGTTAGCTTTTGCTGACTCTCATTAAAGTTGGACACACATCTTGATGTATATCAGTTGGAGTTACATTACACTCTGGGATGCTATGAAAAGAGGTTGTGTGTGATCTAGACCATATGGTTTATTAACAGGAAAGAAGGAGTGGTGGAATAACATGGAGAAAATGGGAGATGGCACGCCTTTCACACTTAACACTGACCAATGTGCTTGAACATTCGCAATCATATAATGGGCTTATTTTGTGGTGAGAGGAGGAAAACATTATTTTTCAGGAAATCCTTTAGGGAACACTCAATAAAATGTTATTTTGTAAGTTCAGTTAAACTTTTTAAGGGATCTCACCCCGATCCTATGTACCTTGCAGATTTACTGAACTGAAGGAGTCCATTGAGATGATCAAGCAGGAGAATGATCAGCTGAAGGAGAATGTCCAGTATAAGGAAAATGAGATTGAGGTAGGCTAGCCGCCAATGCTGTATGAATTGTAGTGAAGTTTACAACACGAATGCAGTGGTCTACAGTGAGTTCGCACCATACATTAACATACTATGATTACAACAGTAGGTTCCTTCATCTAGCACATTTCTGTGCAAAACGCTTCACCCAAGGACATTTGTTGTTTTGCTCTAACTTTCAATGCTTGGTTGGCCTTCATTTTGTGCAGAACAGATACATGTACTATTAATTTTTGTTTAAAATTGCCATCTAAATTTAGTTGAACACATGTTTGCAGTGCACATGTTGATAGACAGACAGACCTAGTTATTCTCTTTGTGCACAAAACTGGCTCTCCAGGTCCTGAGAGACTGTCTGATGCAGATCAAGGCTCTGGAATCAGAAGATGCAGCGGCCATAGAAGAGGATACTGACGGTAAGAGATGTTTTGCCTGAGGACAAATATATTCAGCAGATCCCTTGTTATTTTGAATTTTGGCTACCCTCCAGTGACCACTTTTACTTAGGATTGTTTTTTTGGAAATTCTTTTTACAGTGCCCTTCTTTAATGAAAACTAACAATTAAAAAAGGTGTAGGTATTTTAGAGTTGTTTATGTTCCTGATATGTTGATGAGACTGATGATGTTCAATGATATTTTCACCCTGTTGTCTCACAGATGCCTCCACAGCAAAGGATGAAAAGATTCAGCAGATGTTGGATGTGGCACGAGTAAGTTATCTGTTTCAGTCTTGTCACTGCATCATCTTTAGCATGCCACTGGCTCTTACCTCTGATGGAGCCTATAGCATGTGTACCTATCTATGGTTCTATTGTAGGCTGTAGAAAAGATATTTGTCAATGTTTTAAAATCATTTCATTCAGATTTCATGCAAGTTGTACTGTCTCCTGTTCAGGTTTTCTGAAACATGTCTTTTTTTTGCTTCAATCAGATAAACTCTACGCTGAAGTTGGTGGAGTCGGAGCGTGACTACCTGCGCTCTCGGCTGGAGGAAGCAGACGGCTCTAGGAAAGAGTATGAAGGTATGGACTTCCTATGTTGTGATCCTTTACTTCTATTTCTCTCAATCTGTAGATGACGTTTGAGAAAGGCAATGCCTTGAATATTGACTTGTCAGGTGAAGGGTGTATTGTAGCTACCTTTTTCTCATTTCAACTTAATTTCATATACCACACACACACACACACACACACACACCCTTTTGATGCATCAGTTCTAACCTACAAACATGCTTAATTTCATTGACTAGTCCTTAGTCTTACGATGGAGGGTTTTGTGTTTTTTTGCAGACAAAACTGACAGGCTGCAAATGCAGGTTGACAACCTTGCTGAGGCCAAGAAGCGTGCTGACAAGCAGTACTATGAGGCCCAGGTGCGCTTGAACACTCTTCAGGACTACTTCAAGGAAAAGGAGGTGGAACTACAAAGGTGAGGAACTTAATCTTTTTAGTGACCATCTTAAAAGTTACAGTGAAGTCATTTACCTTTGGCTTCATTTTGTGGTAGGAGGAAAAAGGAGGATTTTGCAGTGTTTGAAATTTGTGAGTGAATCAATTTTGTAATACAGTAGTGATACAAGGGAAATATATTCACTGTGTCATGAATTTGATGTATGTCTTCTCTCTCTGTTTCATTTGTTTCATCCAGTTGTTTTTTCTCCTCAGAAAACTTGGTAAAGAGGAAATGATCCGACAGGATGTGAGTGGCAAGGTGCAGGACACACAGGAAAAGTACAAGCTGGCTAGGGAACAAGTGGAGCTCTACCAGTGAGTATTTACTGTTGTTATTACCTTTCTCACAACATACTAACTCATAATCAAAGCCCTGGTAGAATACATACATATTGCTCAGTCGTTTTTACATTGTTAGCTACAAGTTGTCTATAATGAGCAGTGAGAATAGCAACAAAGAGAATTTTGGCACCCCTAAATTCGTACACATTGTTTTATTTTATTCATTTGTCCCCTATTCATTATTCACAGAAACCAGAAGGATGACCTTCTGAAAGAGATGCAGGAGTCTGAGAGGAGCTTCAGGAACCAGATAGCATCCATTGAGAAGAAGGCTCATGAGAGCTGGGTAAGTGACAATTCTACTTATATTGCAGGAGAAAACATAGTATTTGCTTTGCACTTCTTCATGCAAATAGTTGGAAAACAAGGCTTCAAAATACCAACCTAAGTTTCATGCTATGCTGCTTGTTGTGAAATATCTTGAATTGAGTAAAAGGTTGAAAATTTGTAATTATTTCATTTCTACACAGATGGCTGCCAGGACGTCAGAACGTGAAGCACAGGACTCCAAAAGAGAAGCTGCCTCACTAAGGCAGAAGTGAGTAGCCTAGAAATAGTTCCATAAGACATTCTTTGAGTCCAAAGCAATTTTGATTTATGACAATTTAATGGAAATATTAATGGAAATTTAGGTGCCAAATGTGCTAAATTGCTAATCACATGGTCTAAAGTGTGTAACATTATATGGATTCATGGCTTCATTGAGAGTCATTCAAAGAGTCTTCAATGTTTGCAATGTTGAGAAAGCTGTATACCCTTCCCACAACGCAACTTAGATGTACATTTCTGTTATCCTCTGCAGGTTGCTGGAAGTTGAGAATGCCCTCGCCAAAGAGAAGGACAAATACCTGATGCAGTCTCCACCTCTGATCAAGCCAACACCCATCAATGGTACATGTACAACTTAAGGTCTTTCAGAGACAAGATGTTTGGATATTTTTCATGTAGACATCTACCATATGGAACCATACCACTGCTGACTTGTACTGATGGAATCAAAGCAAGTTTTTCCTGGTGATTGTGAGAGATAATGAGAGATGATTGTAAGAGACAAACTGCTGTCATCTACATGTATCCTTTACCTATCATAACGTTTTCTTCTTATTTCAGGGCCGCCACCTTTCCCTCCTCGATTTTCCCCACCCCTGCTTCCCCCAGGAGCACCCAGGCACGGTAGGTACAACTACATGTCTTACCACAACCAGTAGCTTTGCACCATCTGACAAGTTGATGTATGACCGTTGTGCTGGGCAACTCATCTCTCCATGTTGTATACCAATGGAAATACTTATGGAATACAGAGAATGAAAGGACTAAGCCTTTAGATGTTCAGTGTTCAGAGCCCAAACTCTTCCTGCTTAACTATCATTTGTACCAAGAAATGTTGCTGAGGATCTACTTCTGCTTGAAAATAAGGTCCAGGTTTTTAATGTGCAAACATGTGTTAAAGACTTAAAGTGTTATTGTGTATGGCAATAATTCCTGTGTTTATATTTCCACTATCCAGGCCCTCCCTTTGGCAGAAGCCCGCCTCCAGGCCGCAATGGTGATTTTGACGGACCCCCTTCTCCACCCCCAGAGATGGCTTTCCGAGGTCCCCCACCACCCATGGGGCCCCCTCCCCTCGGACCACCCCCATTCCGTGGCCCTCCGGACGACTTCCCAGACAGAGACTTCGACCGCCGTAGACCGTCCTCTGAACGAGACTTTCCTCCTGACAGAGATTTTGACCGTAGACCGCCATCAGAACCGTTTGGCCATCCTGACCGGGACTTCGGACCTGACCGGGATTATGGCCCAGGTCCACACAGAGGTCCCCCCATGGATTTCCCACCCCCTAGAGGAGGCCTCCCTCCGATGACACCCCCTGGCATGAGGAGAGGGTCAGCTCCCCTCCCTCCCATGGCACGCGGACCCCCTTCATCTGGCAGAATGTCAGGCCCCAGAGAGCTGAGAGGACCTCCCAGGAGACCAGGTTTGTCCTTTCAGGAGTTGTATTGTCAACATTCCAATGGTAGCACTCGACTGATTATTGTTGTAGATATGAAAAGATGAAGTTTTGTAGTCAATTATGACTTGAAAGACGTTATTTTACTACATTTATGAATTTTCATATGAACATTGATTCAACGCTATATCTTTGCTCTTGTGATTTTGATATGAATCTCTTCACCTGTGATGTTCTCCTTGCTCTGTGTGCTTTTCTCTGAGCTGTCTTGTGTGTTGTCTGTCTTTCAGATGAGGAGTCAGGCTCACAAGGTGACCTCCTCTGTTCACGTCTTTTTCTGAATTTCTTGTAATCTTTGTGATCTTTCAATGTCCACACATGACTTTAGTGGTGTACCTGTACCTTGAGATATTTCTTGGCTTATTTCTTTCTTAGTTTGCGTCCTGTGCACTTTTGTGACTGTATCTCTCCCTTCATACAGCCACATTTTAGGATGTGATATTCTGTTGACTAATACAGAACTTGACTTTTGTCTCTCACAGACTCCAGATCAACTGGGCCCCCCTCCCCTCCCCCCATGGGTATACCACGGACATCATCACCATTGGACTCCCCACAGGTGAGTGGTCAAAACTCGTACGTTGTTGCTTAACCTTTAGCACACTGAAGTAGCCGTTTGGCACCCAATTCCCTATTGGTTACAGAGTTAGGCAGCAGGGAGAAGGTTAACACTGTTGTAAAGATTACATGTTCCAGTTTGTTTTAAAAACTATGCAGACACTTAGGCCTTTCTAATCTGTTGTTAGGATTGTATTTTGTAGATTCAATTTTCAGAGTTTTCCCAGAATATGATATAATATAGGTAAGTTTATTGCAAATTTCTACCTAGAGGCTAATTGCGAGTAACACGAAGAGACAAATAAACAATGAAGAACAATATAGCATGTGACTACTCTATCCTAAATGCTGACTCTAAAAGTTAATTTGTTAGGTTTGAATATAAAAATGTAAGTTTAAATTTGTGCCTGTCTTGCTTTGCAGCACTACATGGGCCCCCCACCTCCTGGCGGCCCCCCTCCACAACACTTCAGCCCCCATGGTCCTCCCCCTCTCCGTAGATCCCCCAACCCCCCTCCCATGGGGAGAAGACCACCCCCGAGTGATGACGACAGAAGGGACCGGTCTCAACAGCAGTCCTCCAGACTCCCCACGTAGTACAAACACCTCAGAGGACACAAACACTGTCTTTTAACCCCTGGTTTTGACTGGAGGTTCTTAAGTGTCTCGATTGTCCAGCCTTACAAAGTGGCACATCTTCTGCTCATATGTAAGGTATCTTTTTAAAGACGTTAGGATGCAAAGTCATGAGAAGTATGAAGCAATCATTTTGTTGCATATGTATGTAGGACAACTAGGGGAGTTTCCTCTAAATTTTTGAAGGGTTGAAAGAAAATGAATGAAAGTGGCTGTTTGAATCTGGTATGTTTGTATGAGTTATGGTTTAGTTATTATGACCATGACTTGATAAATACTAAAATCAGTGTCGATTTAATTCTTATGGTAAAGGTTATTTGAAATGGTGTATGTGAAGCTCTTTGGTTTCGCATGTTAAGCAATGGTTACTTTCTGCTTCACTTAGTTTGAGTTCCTACCAAATGTGGTAATTATTTTGGAGTACTGTACATGGTAGATTATTTAGTGTGTTCCCTTAGGTGGAGTACTGTTGTGTCTGGAAAGGACAAACTTTGTGATAATGTACTCTTAATGAATGTACTACACTTGAATGTGTCAGTGTTTCTAGTAGTATTCATAGTGAGACAACCTGTGATTTTGGATAGGTGGTTTCAGTGGGCATAGCAGGTTTTTGGTGCTTACCTGGGTAGCTAGTCTCAGTGGTAGAGCAGACAAACTAGAACTTTGTGTGAGCATTTGCATTTTATGAGCTGTCAACAATGTTTATGCCTTACATGCTGCCTTTAACATAGATTTAAGGTAAATGGTAGGTAGGGGTGACCTTACCAGTTATTTTTATGGTGGATGATGTTGCTGCCAAAAGTGTGGACCATATTTAAATGGATATGCCTGCTACATGACATTTACAATGCAAAGAAAATTTCTCAACATTTTCTTTAGTAATCTAGTTTAATAGTGTAAGAAATAATGTAAAGCCTTTAAGCGGTTTTGCATGCTTGCAATTGTGTGTAAAAAGTTGTACAGAATACAAAGAAGCTACAATAAGAGAGTGTAAAGGAAATGTTGTAAAACAGATACTTGAGTATGTTCAGACAGACAGAATTTGTTATCTTAGCTTTGTCTCAACTAGGATGTCCCCTAACTCAACATGTTTGGGATGAGTACAAATGTACATGGAAAAGTCATTCTGACCATTATATATGTGGAAATTCGCCAACCAAATGTCACAAATAGTTCTTTAATATTTTGTTAGATATCCAGTATCCAAAGCTCAGGCGGAGGGGACATCTTTTGTCACAACTATTGTCAAACTGTTGTGCTGCTACTAATGTCACTGGGATGTTGTGTGGAAACTGTCCTTCCACAGACAGAAAACATGTATTTTATTCCAGACTATATTTATTGTGATTCTAAAGCTGTGCAAAGCTGCCTTGTACAATGGAGTGGCTTTAGTAGGGAGTCTTTTATTCCTCATCTGAGTTAGTCTGGAGCCACCACAAACTGTCCAAGAAATAAAACAACTTTAAACTGGTATGCACTGCTTGGACTGGTTCGTTTTTTATAGGAGGATCCTGACAATTATTTCAGGTGAGTTGGCAAAACAGAATGTATATCATTTTGATGAGGAAACACTTGAGATATCAGTAGTCAGGTTTGAATATTCTCTGCAACATCTTCAATTTTCACACAAGAAACAGGACATGTTGAAATATAAAGCAACAGGAATTTGGAAGAACAAGATTAAGATTAATCAGCCTTTTATTTCATTCCTGTTAATCTCAGCCCGGGAAAGAAGCCTGTAGCAACGAGTCTTCTACCAGTGACATAGAACATGTACCCACTTTTGAAGTTCAAGGAGCACACAATGAATAAACAACTAGATTTTGATAACGTTTTAACCGTAAGAGAAAGTCACCATGTGAACACATTCATGAAACCAGTGCAGACTTACACCTTGCATGGTAAACCTGCCATGCCAATTTCTATAAACACTGGAGAGACAAGTTACAACCTTTGTTCCTGTACCAAGTCCTTTGTTAGTAAACCATGTACCATTAGGTATGATCAATCAGTCCTACTTTATCATCTCAATACTGCAAACGTTGACTTCAGTTTTACAGAAAATGACTCAACCTGTCGTGTTTACGTTGACAGTTGTGGAGAACTTCAAAGAGCTTTACAACTTCTGAAACGAAACATATATAAAAGAACTACACCGTGAGTGGCTCGATATTTGCCTATAGACGGTCATAAGCATAAGGAATATTCGTGTTTGACGGTTGAAAGCAGGACCCTCTAGGCTATTGAAGGGCGCAGGATTGCATCAGACAGCATCTCAACGGCAAAGCCTTTGTCGCCTCCTGGGTTCTTGGTGCTTCTGTGGATGGAGAAGACAAGTTATAAGCATGTGTTTCGTAGTTTTCAATTGCAATCGTTTGGTAGATACGATATGAATGATTTCCGGGTGTCCAGTTAGTATACAGCCTCTGACCTCGGTGCTGAAATGCCATTGATTGACTTCTGTTGGTTCCTTTCCCACCGGTGCGATGGTAAACATACAGAACCCACTACTTACGGCAGCTGTGCCTTGTACCACTCCAGCGCCTGCTTGGCTATGGGGCCGGCGATGATAGCAGGGTCCGTCTCCGGGTTGTTCTCGGACAGGACCGGCACGATGAAGGTCCTCTCGGGGGCGTCGAAGATGCGGACGACGGCGCGGACGATCGTGACGCGGTCGGGCCCAGGCTGGATCGTAAGCTGTGCACGTGCAATATTTAATCATTGCAGAGTGAGTCTTTGAGTAGAACTAGTATTCTCTTCTAAGTAAAATACTTAAGAATGATTTCAAAGTTTGATTAGAAAGTCACCCAGTGCATCTTCCCCTTTCTAGTCGGACTAAAGAGTTGTAAGTAAACATGCGTATTCGTCTCGTATTACGTAATGGAAAAAAATCGCAACAACACAAGGCCATAGTTAACAGTTATCGACTCCAAATCACCCGATGAGTCTATTTATAGGTTTTGAAGGAATATGTAAGATCCTACTACCCTACCTGAGTGACGTTGAAGCGGCGTTGTTCCCTGGGAAGTTCAGCGACATGGTAGGCCCAGAGACAGTCACACTTGTCCTCAACCTTCGACTGGTCTCCGCGAGACATGTTTAAAGCCTTCTCATACAGCCTCTTGGTGGTCTAGACATGAAAAAGAAACCATTTGTTTGTACACATCTACTGCTAATTCTACACATGCCCTGTCAACATTAAGGGAGTTGCGCAATCCTCTCACATTGACACAAAAGTTGACAGGGCGTAAGATATTTCATCAAAATAGTCCACGAAGTGCGTGTCTGCGCCTGGTTTTTAAGACGCTCACTTTGTGCCATACACATACCGATACCAATGATAAACAGAAGGTTTTCTTTGCAAGATTTATGCAGATTGAATTCTTCATCTTGTTCGTAGTTGTCTTGATTTTCACAATCTTCAAAAGTCCAAAGTTCAGTGTTTATGAAAATTTCTGGGGAAACGTACCTGCAGGGCCAGCAACGTCTTCCTGCTGGCGTTACGGGATGAGAAGTACTGTTTCAGGATCTCCTGTTTCTCCGGGCACACTGATGAAGAGAAGGGCAATATCACATATCGTTATAGCAGCATACAACTCCAGAAGGCATTCCTATATTAGATGACAATGCTGCTTTTCACCGAAAGCATTTTTGATGATGGATAGTCGCTGTCTTGTCTATGGCGTTGATATCGTCGACTAGCAACACAGATAAACAGAGCCCTCATTTACAACACCCTTCATATTACCCGCACCAACCCTTTCCAAAATTCCTCGGCATGTACTATACAGAGCAAAGCTCGGCCTTACCATCCCGTGTCCTGACGCTACAGTCGTTACAGGTGTGCACGAGCCTGGCGCAGCTGCGGGAGTCCTGCAGGATGGCCTGGCACGTGGGCGGCGCGTCCACGTCGTTCTGTGCGAGCAGACCGCGCAGGGAGGGCAGGCTGATCAGGGCGGCGGGCAGGGAGGAGTCGTCCAGGGCGCGACGCCTCCGGCCCAGGAAACCTACGGGAAGGGGGAGACATGAAAATAGGCCAGCAATAAGAAAAGAAGTTATAAGAAAACGGTAACTTCAAAAGAAAACAGCCGAAAAAATGAGTCTGCAACGGAGGCTATGAAAACACGATATGCTATGTGACCTGTATCTTTGCTATATTTTGTCTGACCCGTACCTCCTCCCTCATGACCTCAATGAAAAGCGGCCTGCAGGGCGATTTGAGCTTGTCATGAATAAACAAAAGTTCAAACAAAATCTAAGCGAGGAGTATGAGCGGGATATTAGCGTATGACACAACCCCAGGATTTTGGACACAGTCGGGCATAATACACACCTCAATCTAGCGATCTGCCGCGATAGATAAATGACACTTACTGAACGTATCCTTAAAGAAGCCCGCGAAGTCATCTTCGAAGAAGTCCTTGATCTCCCTCCCGGCCGTCTGGAAGCCGTCCGCTATCTGATCTCCTGCGTCCTCGAAGAAGTCCTCCACCTTGTGAGAGAAGTCGTGTACTTGAGTCTTTGCCTGCTCCACGGCCTTCTTGGCGTGTCCGCTGGCGTTCTGCAGCACCCTGCCCACCTGGTCCAGACCACTGCAGGAAGGCATGTATAGTATAACGCAGTTGTTGACAGGCAGAAATCTGTTGTTTAGAGATCAAATCCAGTGACGAAATGCTTGTCTTATTTACCTTCGCTACTGCCACTCAGCTAGGTCCATTTTACAATTTCTTCTTGTATTCGATGACCTACTAGTGTGTCATATTTGTCGTGTACGGTCATATTGTTATCGCGAATGCAAAGTTAGTTTCTAAAACGTTCAAAGTTAGTTGCTTTACTTCATTCATTCATGTATCTATTCCTTCACTCACCCTGCCACGGTCTGCAGATGCATGTTGATTCCCCGTAGAAACTTCTCGGTGTTCCCGAGGGCATCAGCGGCTCCATCGGCCGTCTCGCCAGCCGACCCGACGTACTCGCTCGCAGACGAGAACGCGTCGGCCACGTCTTCCTCCACGAACTCTCTGACATCGTCGCGGAGTTCTTTGAAAGTAGGGGTCACCTTTTCGTCCACAAAGAGCGATATGTCCTTGCCGAAATTCTAAAGGACAGATTGGACGTTAGAATTAACGACACACAACTTTTCCTAGACGTTGTCATACTGGCCAGCAGTACCTAAACCAATGACGTTACATAAGTTTTCTCAGCAACTATATCCAGCAATCACCAGAACAACGCTGACAAATGCCGCTGAAAGTTAATTTCGTCGGATAAGGTATACATCTCACATGGTTTGTTGTGAGTTACCCCATGTCCCCACTGCAGTTATGATGGAACAAATTATGTCATATTAAACGTAACAAAGTACATGTTCATTGTCTCCGCCAGCATTGTTCTGGAACAATGGTACACCGTAGTGCCCATGGAAACGGTGGCAAACAAAACAGTTCTAAGGCCTGCCTGAATCGACACGTCGTTGCGACTTGTGCTCTGTTTGTTTGTTAGTTCGTTAGTTTGTTTTCCGCACGAGACACCGTTCAGCTAAAGATGGCAGTATCATTTCACAAGAGCGGGTGCCTGTGTACCGACTGCCTGTACAACATAGACGAGTGCGTCCAAAAAATCGCGGCCTGTCCTCACGGTCCGCCCGGAAGCTACCTGTGGGACTCCAGCTTGACCGTGACATTGAGGGGGTGTATGCCGTACGACAGCTTCCACCAGAGCAAGATCATCCAGCGCTACGTGGACACAAACTTCAGACCCGTTCTGGAAAAGCTGCTCCTCTTTTCAATCGTCTATCGTGATTATCTCGTGGAAAGCTCAGTCGGACAACAACTGACGAAAACAGAGAGCAAAGTGGGTGACGAAAACCACAAAGACGGTCTCGAGAAGAAGTCAGCGGAAAGGAACGATCACACCAGCGGGGAGATGCGCGGCGATGACGGCAATACCTCTCGACAGGAAGGGGGAAATCACCAGAGAGCCACTGAAAATATTCTGCTAAGTGTTGCCGAGAAAGGCGACATTGGAAACAAAGGGAAGTTGGCAGGCCTTGGAAAAAGTGCACAGCCACAGGGAGGAGGTGGGGACCTCAGGGAGGCTGACGACACCAGGGTCGGACGTGAAGATAGCAAGGTCTCGCTGAAACTGAACAAAAAGGGGCATCTAAGCCGCAAGCGTTCTTACATCAAGATGCGTCAGATGGGTGAAGACTGGATAGTTTCCTACCGTCTAGCCCTGCTGGAGAGGTTCTCCATGATGTGTACCTACGGGCCGGCCGCGGCCGTGCTGGCCAAGTACACTCCAGAGATCTGGCCATGGCTGCAGGGCTTCATGCTGGACTTGGCAGATCAGACGGAAACGATGATACCTAAGAAGGACCACCTCGACTGCCCCTCCTGTCGCCAGGGAGCCTTCGGGCTGAGGCTGTACAGCGACGGCGGGGTGTCCTACCTCCTGCACGATGTGATCGTTCTGACCGAGCAGGACGACCTGGTCCGCGCCCTGCTACAGGAGACTGGGGACATCCCGACGTTCGCTACCTGCATCGCCACAATACTCAGGAAGCACAACAGCTTCAGGGTTCTGTGGATGGCGCTCAGGACGGGTCTCTACATCCTGGAAACCGGCGGCATCATGGGCTACAAAGCGCTCAAAGACGCCGACGTTCTCCCTGCTGTCCTGGTGTTCATCGAGAGGGCGAGGGGGTGGAAGAGTTGCGACTTCGTGAGAGCGCTGCTGAAGTGGGCGATGGTGATGCGGCTGTTCCTGGACGGGACGATGGAGCTGCACTACTTTCGGCGCAAGAGCCTGCGGGTCCGTCTGCAGATGGACGAGGGCGATGATTTCTACTCCCTGCGGCAGGAAATGTACGAAGTCGAGGACCCGGCGGAGGGAGTGATGCCCGTGTTCTGCTCCAATCCCCCCTGCACGAGGTAGGTGGGCGGGTGTACAACATAGGCCACGATTTTTGTAATCATGTCTAAGTAAGATGTTTAAAGTCATTTGCCTCCATAACCTCATACATTTTATAATTCACACGTGCCGCACCATCTATGTGCTAAAATTCTGGGGTTTAAATGAGATATGGGTATTGAAAAAAGTTTTCTTTGTCAGATTGTTTGGTTGTTTTTCACTCAAAATCATCTCCATCCTTTTGCAGCTACGTAAGCGACAAAAGAAAACGCATGGATCCGTTCCGGACGTGCAGATACTGTAAGCTGGCGCAGTACTGCAGCGCGGAGTGCCACGCGGACCACTGGCACGCTCCCGGGCCGGACGGCCACATGAGCCGCTGCTTCTCCCGCGACATGCTGGTCTCAAACTGCAAGAACCTCGACTGACTGTGAGCTGAGAAAGATTCGCTTCTATTCTGTAAATTTCAATAAATTGCGGCTGAGTGAAAGACTGCCAGATGACCAATTAATCCCTACATTGTTTTGTGTCGACGAGACATCGTCGTCAATTGGGTACATATTCTATGACACTCATTCTCATCATGATGTAATACATGTATACATGACACCGGTACCTCTGATTCCACTGAAGATGAAATATTTTGGAGGAAGATCTGAACCTTCAACACGGTTATGATTTTTTTTCTAATCTTTATTGACAGAGTTCAAATGACTGTCTTGATGTTTGCCATTTCATTCCGATAAAAATTAAACGTATTCAGACCGCATGCAATAATACAAGGCTCGAGCAGTTCTTGTTTTTTTCGCCTAAGGACACACATCACATCCATACTGTTTGCAAGCGTTTCCCCCTCTTGTACGTCGTCACTACCACCTACCTGGAAGACAGTCGCCACGTCCTTCTCGAAGAAGTCGACGAACTCCCGTCGGGTGTTCTCGGCCCAGATCGGCAGCTCCTCGCCGAAGAAGACCTTAGCGTCGGCGGTCGTGTTGACGAACCAGTCCGCCACGTCCCTCTCGAAGAAGTCAACAAGGTCCTCTTGGAACCACGTGGCGACATCTTCCTTCAGGTGCGAAGAGGAGAAAATGGATTTTTATTCTTGCGCAAGATACAAGTTTTCTGTTTGTAGTTTTCACCTACAAACTTCGGGGTGGGTGTGAGACAAAGTTGGTGTATAGAAGAAGAAATTTATTGTACGACAATTGTACACGGTACAATGTATGGCAACAACCAAACATATGCATAGTATAAAATAGAGGTATAGTATAGAAGTGCGGACCATTAGCAGGGACAAACCTTAAAGAATTCTCCAACATCTTCGAAGAACTCCTTGGTGTCGTTCCCGATTTCCTTGAAGAAGTCCCCGTCTATCCTGTCGCGGAAGTAGTGGTCCACCTCGTGGAAGACGCTTCCGTTGAACCACTCCCGCAGCTCCTTGCACAGCTGAAACGCAAACAGTTTAATATACAAGTTTGGGATTGTTTACTTCATCCCTCTCTTCATTCTTTTTCCTCCCTTCCCTCTTTCTTTCACTTTCTTTTGCTTTCCTGCCTTCTGTCTTTCTTTCTGTCTTTCTTTCTGTCTTTCTTTCTCTAGGCTTTCTTTCTCTAGGCTTTCTTTTTTCTTCTTTTTTTCTTCATTTTTGTTTTCAAGTTCCTTGCTCCTTCTTTGCTTTCTTTTCTTTTTACGTTCTATCCTTCCCTCTTTCCCCTCTCTACCCTACCTGACCGATGGCCTGTAAGAAGGGGTCCTTAGACGCGTCCCCCGGGTTGAGAAGCGTGGTCTGTCCCTCATCGTTGAGGAAAAGGCGTGTGATCTGCCGCACGACCTGGGCCTTCCTCTCGTGGCAGTTGTCGTTGTAAAACTCCACGCACCTGGAACAAGCGCCAAAATGACATTTATTTTTTTACGTCAACGACGGTCTCAGACTTGCCATAAAGGTTGGCCTGTTTGTCGACAAATACAATGTATGGTATAGCTTACCGACCGGTAAGATAACTGCACAATAAAACGTTGATCTCTTAAAAGTATCTCTGTCCCAAGCAGGCCGGGAAATGTCACTGCCTAGCGATCGCCATTCAGTGTTTTCATGACATACACTCACACTCATATACTCATACTCTTGCACGTGGTGCGTAGAACCGACTAGGTTCACTAGGCTTCGCCGGCCATGACATAGAAAATGAGGTTAAGAGTATACTCTTTCTTTCACCATCTTCATTCGTGATGACTCACCACCCCTAACCCATCACCCCTCCCCAGTGACCCACGTCCCTCACCTCTCGCCCAGACACGGCAGACAGCGCTCCTGTAGCCGTCTCCTCTCGGAGTCGTTACATCTCGCCAGCACGTCCTCCAGCACCTCGCCTGCCGCACGGGACTCCTCCTCCCTGTCTTTGTACTGACGCTCGAGCTGGGCAACCTGTGGCAATAACGGGGCGTCTAAACTGTCAACACCTCCTTGATATAACATAGAATCAGAACATGATCGTGTGAAATACTCTGCCGGCTTCACTTGTCTGACATGCGCATCTAGCAAAGGATAGCAAGTCATTTGACAACTCGAAGTGTGCAAAGTTTCCACTTCATGCAGATCACGAACTAAGATACATATATGTCATACAGCATTAGTCGAAGTATGGAGAAAGTATGGAGAAAGTTCATAATCTTTTTACTAACGTTTACAGGACACCGTGGGCACACCAAAAGTATCTACAATATTCTGGTGTCGCAAAAGTTCATATGAAATGTCACAGTGTCATCATGATTCCAGCTAACTGTTACCGTTAGTGTAAAATGTTCTGACCTTGTTCCTGAGCTCGAAAAGCACGCGCTCGTCCTTCCCCTTCATCCGGGAGATGTCCTCCAGGCGGCGGATGGCTTCGCTGAGCGACACGGAGATGTCTCCATACCCGAGCGTGCTGACCACTGCAGGGGGAGGGGATACACCTTAGCTCGTATCCAAGTTTGACAAGTAGGACCTTGCTACATCATATCTGTTCCTTTCACACCCACTTCTCCATTCTCTCCCTTTCCCTTACATACTTTCGCACGTACTTTCACGCATGCCCAATCATCTTCTAGTTAAATTGATTTCCTGACTATGAATCGCCAATTCTTTTCCTCATGTTCAAGCTTTGTATGAATTTGTGTGTAACGTTATATCCCATTCACTATACGGAGATACGGAGTTTATCAACTTGGGCGGTTCAGGTTTAAAGTATTTCTTCTTGGCTGAATGTAGCTGTTGTGCAGAGTTAAACAATATCGAGCTCGACGGAATAACATTACCTTACGTCTTTTGCTTACTGTGTGAAAGTTCTATTGAGTTAGGTTTCTTCAACAACACAAATTCTCTTTCACAAAGTCTCTCTGTGTCTTGACTCCTGGGTGAACTGTTATAATAATCCATGCTCACACACTTGCTTATTTTTCTACAACTGCGTAGGCAGAAATATTTGATTATTTTGGCAGATTTTCGTGAGGAAGGAAGACTCTCCGGTGCCAGTTCTTACAAGGGAAATATACTAAGAGCGAATGATAAGGTTTCCTCTTTCCACAAAATAGCATATCTAGATCTGGAGAAAGATAACACCATAACTAACTGAAACTATTGCTGCCTTTGCCGTCAGTGGATAATATAAACATGTGTTTGACTTACGGCTGAGTGTTTTAGGAGAAGCCTGTCCGTTGGGCGCACAGAAGACTACCGGGAGCAGCAGCAACAAAAACACAGCGGCCTTCATCCTGCTGGAATAGGGAACACTGAAAGTGAAACAGACAGACGAATGATTGAATGAATAGATAAATAAATAAATAAATAGATAAATAAATAGATGATTTCATATAGTATACTACTTTGTACTTGCACTAGAAACCCAAGGTAACTAAGGAGAAGAGCAAAAGTATTGGTTTTCTAATAAAAAAATCTTTTAAACACGACTTATCATATGCTCCCCGAAGTCTTAGGAAGCACAATATTATTGTACACACACTTTCTATGGGTCTTTACCTTAATGCTAGTATCTTTGGGGCCAGTGTTCGTTACGGCCTTGGTTGTCCTTTCATCACTACTGCGAGGATACTGTCTACATTATTCATGATCATGGACCACATGATGTCAGCAGAACAAAGTACAATGGTTCCTTTCAGCCCCAGCTGCCTCCGATCTTAGACATGTTGAACTATTTGCTGACGTTCGTAGTTGTGTGGTGCCAACAGGATGTTAGCCTTACGGCCATTGCATCATCTATGTACCATCGCGTGATTCTTACACTGACATGGACTTACCGTAATTTGTCAGGTACGATGTGTGACAAGGGAAAGATTACATTTTCTGTATTGGTACCCACCAACTTCCACACACCAACCAGATAAGTGTTCATTACGCAACAACCGGAAAATCACAAGCTTCATTCAAGGTCAACAAAGATTGTAACGTCCGTGGTCTGACCAAGGGGGCTAAAATCCTGACCCCGAGGTGCCATATGTATAAGACTATGTAATGAACGTTAAACAGATCTTGACATAATTGCTTATACCAGATGTCAGTTGCAAATAACAACTCAGATTTCCAACATACACATTTTAAGAAAATATTCCCTGCCATTTTGGAAGCTGCCTCCAATCAACCTCCTTGCTCCAATATTATATTATGAATTACATGCAAAGTCGAAAGACGTTTGCAAAACAACTCACCCTCACGACAATGGAATTAAAGGCCAGCACGATGTGTTTCTCCAAGGAGGTAAATATTTTAACCTCCTTGGTTTCTCTGTCTCAGTTAAACAAATAGTCCCTGAGTTCGACTTAACCTTTACAAACTTGCTTGACACGAGAGCCTTGCTGAGATAGTGATTTTGGTAGTCTGTGACTGGTACCAAGGATAAATAGCAGGCAAATCTCGCTGTGGGTCAATCTGGAAAAACAAACTGCGCAGTGTGTCGCAGTCAACCTACATCTGCCCGTCTTAACCTAAACATGTCTTCCCTGCACTTCCTCACGAACCCAGAAGTATTCTAACTCACACAGTATGTGCTCAGATGAAATCATCCCTAAATCGTCAGTACTTTCTACGTACCTGACTGGGATCCAAGACAGACTGTGAGGGCAAACTGTCGGCAGTATCGTCTCCGCGTCCTCGTCCAGCTAGCGGTGACTTCGACACAAAGGATCGTCAAGATGGCCAGAGCGTTTGTGCAAATTCAGCGAAAATTTAAATGTTAAAAGAACTTGTGAAAAGTTCCCCACACTGGCGTGTTGTGCATCCTGCTGTGGAGCATACCAAATCATCTGGCGGGGATTACATTTTCATCATCCACAAATAAAATTATTATACCTCACTCGTAACACCCTCATGTGGTTTAACAACTTTAGAAACGTTGGTAACGTACATCTTTAATGGCTTTGGTATAATCTTATAGAAGATAAGAGCAATCGTACTGAATCGAAAGTAATACACGTTCTTTGCCACTCCCTACAAGTGAGATTTGGGAAAACCCATGTTGGAGCTTTCTTATCTCCCGCCGGTTGACATTTCCGTGACTTCCTGTAGTCTGGAGCTGTAGGCCAGATGAGGAACTGGCCACACCGCCGGCCCAGTAGCTGCTCTTAACAAAACACGCGCTTCCAACATGTCTGGAGAGCGAGACTTGTTGTTTTCGTGACTCATCGGAGGGGCTATGGGGGTTATTGAGAAGTTAAGCTGTGTCTGAGAATAGGCACCGGGACTGGCAAGAGGCAATTACAGAACACTTTCCTCGCCATCGTTCTGAGCCTCAAATATCCTTGGGTTAAGGAAGACGTGACCTTGGAGATCCTTGGAACCTCGGCATGAGAAGAATGTGCTGAGAACCACTGTTGAAAAAAAGGTGTTGGCGATATACCTTTTCTTTGCGTTTTAATAAAACTTCGGCAGAATGCAAGGGGATAAGTGAGTGAGTGAGTGAGTGAGTGAGTGAGTGAGTGAGTGAGTGAGTGAACGAGTGAGTGAACGAGTGAGTGAGTGAGTGAGTGAGTGAGTGAATGAGACTGTAGTTTCTCACAAAGTTTCTGTTCCAGTCTCGTGACATTCAGTCACAACAAAGTCTGCGTCTCTAAATCTAGCCTGGGTGCCATCCTATTTCTACCGGGGCTCCTACATTCGCTATAGGATGGCACCCAGGCTACTCTAAATCACGCACCTAGCGGCCCTTGCCTTAATCGTGGGGCCCATCAAGATCTATTTGTAAAAGGTGACATGTGTTTTTCTGAATGCACTTTTTTCAGTAACTAAGGCCACATCAAATAAATTTCATGGATGACATTCTCTGTAGACTGCACATCTAATGCGAGAGCGCAAACAAAACAAGGTGGGCAAGAAAATGAATTGTCTACATTTTCAAATATAACGTTAGACTTAGAGACGATAAACCTTGTGACAAGAATTGAAGCGACGAAATATGGTATCACAACCAGCAAGTATTTCATTGCGCGCACTGATAAAACCCACTTGCCTTGGCCTATAATACATCTTTACTATGACGTAATCTCGTTGAACCAGATTTTGGTCGATGCCGATGAAAGGTGCTTTCATTGTAAAGCCTGGTTTGGCGAGTTTTTGTGAGTTCTTGATAGATACAATTGCATTACAATCATTCGTAGTGTTCTATTAAAAGCGTTGCTACGGCATATAGAAAACGACGTCCGTCGACTCGTTGTGACGTCATGGGAAGCCGTGTTATGTTCAAGTACCGTTTCTGAACACTGATTTGGAGCGCTGCTAGGGCGGTTTCACCATGATGTAGTGTTGTACCGTTCCCATGGAAACACTTGCTGTCTCCACCGTTGCCATGGAGACGTTGCCGGGCACCACCACATGCACATCGCCCAGTTTCAGTTCACGGCCATGTTTGGACCTGAGGTTCTTAAGATGGAAGTAATACATGCTAGAAGTGTAAGCGCTTTTTGATATACCTGCTCTTATAAACATCATTCACACATCAAGCCCTCCCCGCCTTTATCCCGATGTACTCAACTTGTATATATAGTATCAAAGGTCAGGATGAAGCCAACGAAGCCTCACTTCAAACGTTGACGTTTCCTGTACTAGTTGTCCAGAGATTTCTTTGATTTTTTTCTAAATCTCTTTGCTGAACACTTCTTGCACGGCAAGCTAATGGATTTGCCTGGTTACACAATATCCTTTTGACAAGTACCCATTTATTTCCTTTAATGTATGGAGACTCTCCTCTGAAAGGCTGGCGTGAGAAAATACACTCCCCACGCAAGTGTATTCAGGACAAATCGCTGTTTGTCATGGCGCATTTACGACCTGCCTGGTCGTTACATTACAGCCTAATGATATGGAGTATATTGCACACGAGGTTGGAAACATATTTACTGTAGGGACGTCCTTACAATCTCACAACATGGGAAGCTTTTTCATGGCGCCGCGCCAGTGCTGACCCGATTGCTCGAGTCTTTGCATAATGCTGTAATTTGGTGCTACCACTGGACAAAAGCAGCTTGCACGCGTGTTGCCATGTGCCTCCCGGACAAGAACGTGTGTTTCCACGTGTTAGTATGTAGGGCAAGGCTTCTATGATCTTCTATTCTAAAGATACGATTCTGTAATGATATAGTAGCTTGAAAAGAAGTGAAAAGAAATCAAAGCGTATTGTTCCGTGTAGCAGCAATGAAAAACTTTATCTGGTAAAGTTTGTTCAATGAGGTTCTATCAAAGACGGCCCTTGGTTTGTTATTTTCAAAGTCATAAAGATGCCATTATCTTTACACTGCGAAATACGTACGTGTAGTGAGACACGGAATTCAGTGTATCTATTAGCTGCCAATGGGTGAAGTGGTTGACATGTTATGTGGTCATCCTAACTAAGAGGCATGGTTAACCCATCAAAAAGGTGCCATACCTCTTGAGATATCCATCCTTCCGTTACAAATAGTACTCCGATCTTTTATGGTAAGTTGTAACATAGCGTCTGCAATTTGCCGGTAACGTTATCATCGGTTTAATATTCGACATAACTATGGTACCAAAATTGACACGGACGTATGTAGTATGCAGCGCGTTTCGTACTTCTTTCAGGTTGTGCGTTTTTTTTTCGGTGCTGTAAAGTTGTCCAGAGCAAGGACGCACCATTTGAAATACGTGTAAAACGGTGCAAAAAGGTTGATGAACTTTCAACAAGCCACAACGCTTGGAGATTAGCCAAGAGGTGCTGGTGGGTATTTTGAGAGAGGAGCACCTCTGGCTCTGTGATTAGAGACTCAGCGGTGCAAAGGTGTTAGTTCAGAAAGTTGGCAGAAAAACGGTTTAGTTTAGTTACTGTAGCTAAGAGGGAGCGCTGCACAGCGTCCGCAGCAACCGTGGGATGATGGTGTCGGGGGACAGTTGGGCCCGATAGCGCTCTATATAAACCCCGATAACACGGATATAATGACCCTCGTGTCAATATTGGTTCACTCACGAGGCAATGTCCGGGGGAGCGGTGGTCCTGGTACAACGTGACGGGACTGTTCACAAGGTATGATTTCTCCGAATGATAGCAAATATGAACAGCTATAGAACCAAGCTCTCCCGTAGTGGGTCCGCCTGCCTAGCAGTTAGATGTAGTGATCGATCCCTTGATGGCCCTCGGGTGCACAGAGTCGTTCAACACCTTGTGGTCCCAGTACACCCACACCTCCGGAGGATGGATGGTGTGACGGAGATGTTCTCTAGGCCGTTTGCCCCAGCCTACGTGTCTATTTCATAGCAAGTGGAAGTCAAAAGTTTAAAGTTGGCATTCGGGCGAGGAATCCAGGAAGACGGCTTCTGGACAGTCTAACGTTAATGTGTACCTGCTGGGAGAGTGTCTGTATGGTAGGTAGCGTACTAGTGATTTTTGTGGGTCGCAGCAAAGGCGGAATCCGTACTTGTATCCCACCAATCGAAGTCGTCCATTTGATCCGACGACAGATGGGAAACTCAGTTATAAGCCCCCTCCCACCTTTTTTTCCGACCCAAACTTTTAATTCGTGCCGTGCCGGACGAAAATAACCCTTATCGGTGAAGGGGTGCAGATGACCTGGCACGATACGGGAGACAGACGTATATTTGGCGGCAACCTCTTTTTGTCATCAGAGGAAAACAATTCATCGGTATTCTGTATGTGTTCTTGTGTTGTATAGGTGCCATACTGGAGGGGTGTATCAACACTCAGCTGACGTACGTCTTACTTCATAACTCTTATCATAATACAGGTGAACTACGGTGCTGACGGATACAGAACTGGGGCACAAAATCGGAGCTACGGCTACTCAACTAACGAAAGTCAACGCTGCCGCTGGATATTCGCTGGACATTTCTTGATCATCGAAGAACGATGAATAACAACAGTGCGAACGTCTCTGGATCGACGACGACGGCGACGTCGTACGGCAGCGTCCCTGCCAACGCTACGGCCCAATCCGGACTCCCGCACCCGGGGTACCGTGGGCCCGCCGCCCTGCCGTCCTGGCTGCAGGTTCTGGCCTCGGTGTCGCTGTTCTTCATGATAACGGTCGGGATTTTCGGAAATATCCTCATCCTCATAGTGAACAAATACATCATGAAGAGGAGGAAGACATGGCCGACCATCTTGCTGCGATGGCTCGCCTGGACGGACGTTTTAAACTGTTCCATTGGCCTAGCTATCCCGCTAGTGGGGTATTACGTGGACGTGTACTCCATCCCTGCCTTGTGCGATCTAAATGGAATCGTGCTGTTTGGGCTCAGCGTCGCCTCACAACTCATAGTGGCTCTCATGAGCGCGGAACGGTGCCTGTCTCTGCTGAAACCGTTTGCCTACGAGACGCACTTTGGGCCCGACAGTAAGAACATGTACTACATTCTTGGCAGTATAGGACTCTACTCCCTTATTGTAGCCCTTCTCCCGACCTTCGGACTGAACCAAAACGTGCCGCACTATCCCTACACGTTCTGTATGTTCGACTTTACGGACACCACGCCGGCAGGACGCTTTGTCGTGTACTTGAACTTCATCAATCTCAGTGGCTGTCTGGTGATCATAGTGGTGGCGAACGTCCTGATCGCGGTGTACGCGTGGCGGTTCCGTCAGGTGTTCCCCACACCAGAGGAGGACAGCGAAGGAACAGGTGAGAATTACTCTCCAAGCAGAGGTTAGGCTCCGGCTTGTTTTTGACGTCTTCTTAGGCGTCAAGTTTGTCGGGCTTTCTTTTGTGTCGAGTTTTCGTTTTGTTCGCCAGCCAAACGAAAAAACCTTGCAAAATAGAAAGCCCGACAAAACGTCTAAAAGGGACGTCAAAAACAAGCCGGAGTCTAACCTCTGCTCTGAATTAAGTTGACGACATAACCGGTTAGTCGCTCGTAGACTACTATTCTTTGACCGAGAGATTATATTTCAGTTTCATATGGATGGTTCCGATTAGTGTAGCGAACGTCTTAGCACGCTCTGGCTTTCGAATTCATGGAGGAGACCCGTTTGATATCTTATTGTTGCTAATAGGGTTTCATGTATTGGCATATGCAACCGGACGCTTGGCACGTCAACAGCCGATACCGTATTTCATAAAGTATACATAAACAACTTTTCATTGAAATTTGTACTTCTCACAACGTTTGTAACAATACACTCTTAGCCTGCGTCCGAAGTTGGGTTTAATCGTAGGTCTTTATGACTGGTATATGATGTCAATAGTATCTTACATGTTAACATTAGAACACAAATCACACGCCAGTAAATGTAAGTTTGACATAACACAAACTAACTTATACAATAGAGTCAGACCACTTGAGGACGTCCGTTGGGGCAACCCTACCCTGTGTTTATTCTGTCATAGAATCCGTAACGCAACGTCAATAGAATATCTGCTACACAAAACATCTACGTACTTGGCTATTGCAAACAATTCACCCTATGGGTTCATCACCCAGGCAACTACATTTGTATGCGGATATTTTGCTTTGAATGAATTGAATTTGAACGTTTAATATGTCCGGATCCATTATCAACACTTAACTTGTACTTCAAGGAGGGCGTTGTTAGGTTACGGCCCGCGCGCACACTTGTCGTAGACCGTCTTACGATTCTGAGGAGTTTCAAGCAGGGTGAGACAGAACAAACCATTGACAAAGATTTATGCATTTATGACGGCTTTATCCGTTACTGGGCTGCAGTTTTGCACGATTCATGCACGACTATCACAAGAATTTCCTCAGTTTGCCATCTTGCGGCGATCGTTCCACGAATGTGACCAGGTTCAAGTCCGGACTTGACGATTATATAGTCATTGTTGCAACCCTATCGTTGACATTGAATAAGGATTTCCGTAGAATAAACTAGCGATCAAGAACGCAAAACAAAATGGTTAACTTTTCTCTGCAGATTCAGACGGGAGACGCGCGTCCAGACGACGTCAAGTGTCACATGACAGGAGACTACAGACGAAACTGGCCAAGCTGACTCTAGCCGTGGCGACATGCTTCACCATGTGCTGGCTGCTCTTCGCTGTGAGTATTTCGTATTTCTCAGATCGTACAATAAGAGAACATAAAACTTTAGGGCCGTTCACTGGTAAAAAAGGTTCAACTAATATAAGTACTGCAATGGCTGAAATATCATCATATGATACACGCTGATGAAAGGAATGGAATACCCGGTGGACTCTGATGGTCAAGTATACTTTCCATGAGTCTCTCGTGTGCTGATACACAGTCAACCAGATATTCGAATCAACAAAATAAAACGACCGTTCCAAACTTCTCTATGTCTCTTTATCTGGGTGCCTTTTTCAGGCCGCATGCACCATTCAGTGACGTGGGATGGGAATTCTAACAGAACAGCAGCTGCTAAAGTAGGTCGTACCAAGAAACCATGGTGTTCCTGTATCACGACAGCATCAAAATCAGATCAATGGTACTCTAGTGTGTGTGCCGTGACTGACATGTTTGAGCAGGTCGTAATTAATTGTGCGGCGCAGTTTGGATGGACAACAAGCCCCGATAACTTGTCTCACGACAAACATCATAACAGATTGTTAACCCTTCTTGTATTGTTCTCTTCACTGGGAACTCCCCCTTTTGATATCAAATGATTGGCTCACGCACTCTGGTGTTTCCTTCGCCACACAAGTTGACTGTCCTCCAAGCAGATGTAGGATTCGGCTTGCTTTACGCGTGCTTTTTTCCTTCATTTTGAACGTGTTTCTAATAGTGAGGGTTTTCTCTTTTCGTCACTGGCTAAGCAAGTTGCTTGAAGATTATTCCAAGGCGAGTTTTCGATTGATTAATCTAAAATGGTCACACCGAAAAGAGAACCACCCCATACTGCCTCCGAGGCTCTGGTAGTTCTCGTGGCGGTTTTTCTCGGACGTTCCCAATCAATGAGTGTTCTCAGACTAGAGGTCAACCACCTGAAAAAATGTTGTGTCTTACACTTTTTAACGACTCACTCCTTCCAAGATGTTCCTTCATTGCACGATGCACGTATCCCCGGTTTCTTCCTTGGAACCCGGTGTCTGTTATTCTTGAACAGTATAACTATTTTCTTTGGCGAACTTTGCGGAAGTCCCGTTGTCATTGCACCAAGTCGTGTCACCATCGAACGCATTCAAACTCAATTGGTTGTGATTGTGAAGAGATATGCACAAATACCCAGCCACTTTACATATTCGGATGTCGTCGGTACTTTCTTTTATGGGGTCCTGCCTGCTACGGCACTGGTGGTACTCGTTCCGAAGTAGAGCTATACTCGTTGCCTTCTGTAAGCACCATATTGCGGAACACGCCCACCAAGATATCTTTCAAACGATTGAAGCCATAAAATGTGGACGCTGTATATCGTTCCAGGTGCGTATCCTGACAAACCAGCTGCAGGTGTGGCTGGACGACAACATGGACTTCCTGGCGGCCCGTCTGATGTCCTTCAACAGCGTCCTCAACCCGCTGCTGTACATCGCCATCTGCCGGCCCTACCGCAGGGGATGCTGGGTCATCCTCCTCACCATGTTCCACTACCTCACCTGTACAGGCACCAGGAAGCCGGACACCACGCTGCCGCAGTCTGTCGGTTAGCACGGACGAAGGAACAAAAGAACTTTCAGAATAAAGTTATAGGCACCATGAGTCTGACTCTGGCCACTAGTTACACTCGCCTGTAAAAAAGTGTTACGGCCGAGACAAGGAGAGTAGCGAGGAATACTAATATCTCAGGTTCATATCATAACCACAAGCGTCTGAATCAAGGTTTGCGAAGAGGCCCTGTAAAATTACTTATTACTCTAGCGTACTGTTAGATACCGTCTCACACACAGACTTATACTAGCTTTGGGCCAAGCAAATGAAATGTGTTTCTACATATATATCAACTGAGTATTTACAGGGCTGTTTTGAGGATAGCAAATCAGATGTCTGTCGCAGGTAGGCCACTGAAATGTACAAATCATTATGTGCACACAATGCCAATTTTTAGAGATGAATTGTCAAGACTGGTGAATACAATTGTAGGCAGTGTAGTGTGAAAGTGACAAGTATGTTGTGTTGACATGAAGAAAATGTGCACCAATCATCTTTTCTTTGTTCATCATGTATTCGATTAAAATAAAAGGTATTGAAATGGGTCAAAGATACAGCTACACTTTTGTTACGTTAGGCTAGGCGCGTGTACTTGCAACGTTATGTCTTTAATCACGAGAGTTAACGTTTCAGCGTGAACAACAGTGTCATCTACAACCGAGGCTTCGGTATCACGGCGTTGACATGTGTCAGCCAACTACGCCAGACTAAATGGAGACATGTGTGCGTGCCGTCAATCTTGGCGTCGTGTTTTGGATTACCGGAGAGTAGGTCATTAACAGGTTGTTGGGTTGTCTCGGGACATGGGATTCTGGTGGCGTACGTGGCTCAAACCACATACACCATTCGTGTTCCAACTTACTTCGATCTTCGGATGTGGGAAGATCGTATCACTCTCTTACGTTGCGTGCCAGACAAAAAACACGCCCCCCCCCCCCACATGAATGGGGATCAGAAGTTTGCACAGCACTGACTTTTATATTTGACTACGATGCCCACCAGTGGGTATATCAATGCAATATTAGCCTCTACAAAAATAGGGTGGCCATGGATAGTACGCTAGGAGCCCGAAAGAGGCAAATGCAATGTTACTTGACGTGATACCTCCGGCTGTCAACTTCAGCATTCCAGTTTTAACTGTTCTGTTATCATGTTTTATCTGGACCAGACGGCGGCAGGTGTTTTCAATAGCCAGGTTACTGAGTATGCAGAAGTAATGCGGGGAGGAAATGAAGATTGGCAGCTATGAAAGAAAACAAACTAAACAAGATTGGCAACATAAAAAGATGTTGCCATGGCGACGGTGGTCTCTGTTAACGTTTTCGTTTTTAACCCACATGCAAATAAGGACCTCGCATAAGCGGCATAAATCATATCAGTCGATCACCTTCTCTACCAAAATAACACAAGTTGTCCAATGTATGAAAATCTTATTCCCACTGCAAACTGATTGGATCAGACTAATGAGTTCACCTGAACATACCTTATAAGTACAGGAGAGACAGACTACCCACTGTCACTTCAGCGGATTCATCCAACACTTACCGAGGGAGCGTGACGGAGACTGATCCAAAAGATAGGGGAATGGGAAGGGGAGGAAAAATGAAGACGTAATTTTGGAGACGGCGCGAACTGTTTTCCCCACCCACCCACCCACCCTCTATGATAACATGTTAAAGTGACGTGACTGGTCAGGATCTGTTGCGCGACTTCGGCGTGGACCCCATAACTCATATGGATGATCCAAGAAGTGCGCAGTGGGTATAGGTTACTGTTTTCACAAAAGAAGACATCGTACCATTTCCTCATAAATTATGTAAATGAGGCCCTCTATGCAAGATTTGTGTCTAATAGTGGCCACATTTACTTAACTTCCAAATGGTGCAAAAATGAAATCCCCATCATTTACCACTATGGATTTATAGTATTTTGTCATTGATTATGCAAATTAAGTATCAATTTGCATAATTTATATTTATCGATATTTATCTCTTTCTCAGTTACATATGTCATGTGTTTGAGAGTCCTATAATAGAATGCAGCTGATTTATTAACTGTCCTCATTAATTATGCAAATCAGATATTGATTTGCATAATTGGCATATGATTATGTAAATGATCACTTAAGCTATCTACACACCAAAAATTATGATGATCCGCCATCCCCTTCTTGCGTTATTCTCTTTCAAAGTTTGAGTCAAAATCAGCTCCTGCAGTTCCAAAAAAGCAGCTAGGGGGTCCAAATTTACAGGACATATTTTCCTAACAAAGAGCTATCCACCACTTAAAAATCATGACTATAGCATGTTCAGAAGACGAGAGTTGAAAGTGAAAGTTCCCCTGCAGTACCATAGAAAGTCGCTAGGGGGCCCAAAATCCAATCATTACAAGGTCTCCCACAGACCTACCTACCTACAAAATATGAAGACAATACATCCAGGCATTCTTGAGTTATCATCCCATGGATTTTCACATTCCTGTACAATTCCTAGAATTCTTGCAATCTGCACACAATATAGTAAAAATTTGGCTCGCCCCTGAGGCGTCGCCAAAATCTGCAAGCATTGGCCAGGTGAAGGTCGCGACGTTTTCTGGCTGCCCTGTTTTACGGTTAGAAATACCTGGCAGGGACCGTAACCGTCACCAAACTAGGTGTACTGGCATCTTCCCATTGCCAACCAAGTTAGCGCCGGGATATCTATGCGGATGTCTCACCCTGAGTCAATGGCACATGGTCTAAACTTGAACTCATGCGAGTGAAAGTTAGATTAGGTACTTTGTCCGGTCAATGCTACTGGAAGTCTGGTTATTCTCATTTGACCGCGGATCATGAAAGCTCTATGGAATAGTTTGACACCAAATAAACTGGCGCCTTCAGTTGTAACATTCCAAAGTATGTTGCGACGAGTGACTATGATTATATCGTCGACTTATTTTCATTTACCGAATATGATTATGGAATGTAACGTTATCGTTGTAAACCATTCTTTTGTTTTACTTTCCTATCTTAAGTCAAAAAGACCCCTGACCTCCTCCCTTGAACTCTTGAAAAACAGCGACGGCCGAAGAGAATGTAATCTTTGAATGGTTGGAAAAGACTACCCATGGAAAGGACCGTGTTCTCTATTCACCAAGCAGATGTTGGAGAGGATAAGTCGTTACGTTTGTCTAAGCTCCTGGTTTCTGTGTCAAACTTACCGGTACGGTAAATATGTTTAACGTTATGTATATATCAATAGGTTCAAGAAAGTGACAGAAACGTGAACTGTGACCACACAAGTTTTATTTCTACATCATCTAAACAAACTGAATAAAACGGTAGATACGTGACACACTGGTCATAAATATATTACTGGTAATTTTTCAGCAGTACAAAAATAGGCTGCAAATGGCTGTATAAAAAAGTACAAAGCTACTTACAACAAGAAAGGAATGAGATGTTGTAACCAATAGAAACTACAACTAAACTGCTATAGTACAAATATAAACATTCACACTTACTGCATCATCTGCAGTGTTTTTCTTTCTCATTTATGGCAATATTGCACAGACACTTGATGGTGCTGGGTGAACCATACAAAAACTCGACTAACAGTACCACTAGTCTTCACAGTCATGTCTGTGTTATATACATACATATCCTGACATAAAGTGGTTTTCCTAAGAGGTTCAACACATGACTTTCGAGACCTCTGATTGCTTTTCTATGGTTACGTGATCATTGGCATAAAGTGATCAAAATGGAGCTTACAGAATGCCCGCATCTGTCACCATGGCAACTGGATTTCTGTTTATGGCTACATAATGCATCATGGGAGGATAACCAGCACTTGATAATGAAAAAAGCCATTCCTGTGAAACAGTTTTTTCCTATGTAGAGATAACTGCACATGAAGAGGCATTTCTATTATGACAATTATAATGCTGTTATTTGGACTTTATGTGTTCAGATCTACACCAGAAATGACGTTATCACTGAAACATTGCCTGACATTGTCTCATTGAAAAAGCAACACACCAAGAACTAACCAGTGCTAAGTACAATGTTTGTTAACTTGAAGCCAAAGACTAAAGCTCACAACACACCTGACTAGTGAAGACATGTCAGCAGGTTATGTATTGCGGTGTTAAGCTAAAGATCTCTTCTTCAATGCCAGGCAGAACTTAGCTTGGTCCACACACACAACAGTATTAGAACAGCACATAAAGGATTCAAAGTACGTATTGCTATTAGGCACCATCATCCTCATCATTAGGCACCATGAGTGACCAGATGTTACTGTCAATGATGGATGTATGCAAGGACATTATGTAATGTCCTTGATATGTGTAAACATTATTACCTTTATGTTTTTGCACTTTAGTTGAAAAGATACATATTAATCTCTTTGTAGCCTGAATCTGAGACACAGGCATGTTCTGCATGTACTATCATTATCAGTGCAACGTTACAATCCTGCAGTGAGGCAAGGAGCACCTAACCTCCTGATAGCTTCAGCTAAGCTGACAAAAGATATTAAAAGATCTGGTGCTCGCTGCAATTCCAATGTTTCAACATCTCTAGTAGTCTTGGTGCTTGATTGCTTTTTGGACAAAAACAAGATTGCTTTCATTACTACTTAGCATACTGTTGTGAATCTTTTTCTAATTGTGAGAGGAAAAATACTGCACCTTCAGTGTATCAATGGTGCAACAGTAACAACTGCAACTACATTACGTACTTGTTGGCCTGTATATCAGGAAGAATACCATGTGTTTTCCTATGCAAGATTTTTTGACACCACAGACTTGAGCACCAGTGCACATCAACCTTTTGCCACAAATGTGTTGAAACTGCAGTGCATGATTTGTACTTAGGAGTGGAAAGAAACATGTAGCTTCATTGGCATATTACAAGTATATGGTTTGAATCTTAAACTTATCCAGAACCAGTGAAAGTATTGTCTTAGAAATAAGGCTCCTACACTGAAGTAGCCTAGATACCATTCTCATCATTTACGTTTGCTCTAAAAAGGTCAGACATCAAGGCTAACACGGAACCTGTTCCAAACAAATCATGCACCACAGTTTCAGGGTTTCCCACATTACAGTACTGTCACTCTCACATTCACTGAAATTGCAGCTTAACGTTACATCTTGTACGAAAGGACACAAATTCCACAGGAACAATTTGGAAATAATTACATAATTACAAAAAATTGATAACATATTTACATGATTTGTCACAGCGATTAAACATATTTGTTAATATCATCATATCATCTACAAAACAGCAACTCTGATCTAATCAAGCACTGAAAGTAAATCTCATTAGTCTCTTTGGCTACAAAAAAGGGATAATTTTCTGCAAACTTATCTCTAATAATAAAAGTATGTATTAACCAGTACTTACAAAGCCATTGCATCTAATATTCTATTGTAACAGCTGCTCTTTGAATAAAAGGAAGCTCTTTGGCATCAAAGAAACAGAAACATGAAAGCAAGCAACAAAGCATCTCATGCACAGAGTGTGACTACATGCATGGATAGTACTAATCATATAAGAAATTCAAGCACCAATGTTGAAAAAAGATATTATTTACAATTGCTGTACATAAAGTTTCTGGGTTTTTAAACCCTTTTTATATTTGGTAAAATAAGTGGTAAGAAAGTGTACTGCAAATAACACTGGTTCATGTATCTGCATTTTGTCTCATAGTCAACTGTTGTAACAAATTTTGATAACACAATTTCTTATAGCTTCCTCACATTTGCTTCATAAGTCAGTGCTGCTACCCCTACAACTTTAGCATTTTGCAGGAAGTCACCCTGTCACTGACAAAGATGTGCTGCAAATATCTTTAACACGTTAAGAGCAACCAATACGTGATATTGCAGATGATACTGGTTATGAACCCCTCTCCCCGCGGTAATCTCTGTAACAAACTGTACTAGAAATGTTCCCAATGATCACTGTTCATCCAGGATTTCACAATTTCTCAAACATTTCTGTACAGAGTCTGCGGGGTGACTTCCTAAAAACTACCCTTTGTACGGTAATATTGCAAGTAAACCCAACAGGATACTACTATAAAACTGAACATGAACGGATGCTGTACAGAAATGATATGGTTTTATCCCTGGACAGTAAAATCTTTCCTATGGCTTGGAAATCTTCACAACTTGTACAGTTTTTAAAGTGCATATGAGCTAATTTTGTGCCCAAGTCAAGATTTAAAAATTGCAGAAAATGGCAGCAATTTGCTCTTCTTTGCTTTCCTGTAACACAATTTGCCTATCCCTTATTTGGCCATTGGTTGTGAGAAGTGATGTCCTTGGTACTAGTATGCCTTCCACCCCTTTCTTTCCACAGAATGCCTAAAGATCCTTGAGTTTTCCCTAACCAAACTTGGCACTTGGGTGGTGAAGTTTCCACCTTCATTGGGGACAAAGCAAAGTGAACCAGACTTTTCCATGTCTCTATACAAGATGTCCCCGTTGGTCGTAGTGGTCGTAGTTCCTGTTGTTGGGTGCTTGGCTGCCGTACAGGTTTTTGTCGTAGGATCCCCTGGAAGTGTGGGAGCCTCTGCTGGAGGGGGCGCCACCGCCGCCGTAGTCCAGTCCGTAGGTGTTAATGGTCCCGTCATCGTCCACTAGCCGCGGGGTTGCCTGGAGAAGTTCAACAAACAAACATCGTCAGTTTGGTCAAGCATTGATAAACCACAACGTGGATGTATCCAGCAGATAGATCTATGACTGAAACATCTAGGGTGTCTTTTGGATGCAAATACGGGTTACTGAGCCTGGTGATGCTGAGAGCTCCATAGATTTCATATAACCAACCCTGCCTCTGCAGAAATGATCCCCTTCACTTTACCACCATGTACGGGTACCACCAACACGACATCTAGTACCAACCCGGCGTATACAAACCTCAGCCGATAGCAAGGGTATACCCACCCTAGCGTCCTGTTCAATGGCTCCGGGGTTAATGTCATCAAAGGTTGGGGGATAGGTGGGTCTCGGGGGGTAGTCCTGTTCAGGGGGGTAGTCACTGTAGTTACTGGCATAGGCGCTGTCTGGGTAGATGGGTCCAAGGCCTGGGGAACTCCTCTGGGGAGGGGGCTTGCCTGCATGGGTGAGACATGGTGAGATGTTTTTAGAAGTTGTCATTTTCAAGCTCCTTGCAACAGTGAGCGACAATCAACTGAATAAGCAGAAGAAATTTCCATGTTACACTATAGGAGTATGGTGAAAATAGTTCAGAGACAGAAAGAAGGAATCAGTGTGGTACTTTGTTATTACAGACTAAATCATAGTTACCATTTGTCAACTACATTTGTGCGATGATACATTAACTAGATTCCTTACCAAAGGGATCCCAGTGCACTCCAGGCTGGCCGTCATCACGGTATCTCTCATAGTTGTATGGTTCATCCTGGCGGTAGAGCGTTGGGTCTGGGTGGTAGTAGTTGCCCTTGTCCAATGCCTCCTGAAGGTCAAAGTCGCTGTACGGCTCCCCGTGTTCGTCCTCGTAGGGGTCGAGGCGCTTCGGGCTGTGGTTTTTGATGATGTCACCATAGTTGTCAGGGGACAAGTCATTGAGGTGTAAGACACCGTTGGGCCTAGTAGACATGCAATGACAACACTCTTCAGCCATCTTGTGCAACCTAACGGCTGTCGTAAGTTATGTTAGTCTGTTGAAGGTGGAACACATCAGGAATATGTACCATGCACAGCCATCCAAACTGAGAAAACTGAGAACCTCAGCCAAGAACAGCTAGAGTACTGGAAAGAGTTTTAGTGCACTGCATTACAGGAGAAGAAGAGGCAAAGCCAAAGAGCAATGTAGATTTATGAATTATATATCAATTAAGAGAGCCATTTAGTGGATTTCTGTAGAAAGGGATGGACAAACATATCTGAAAATCAGCATTTGGCAACAAAAAAAAGTTTACATATCTTGTACCAACCTCTTGAAGCAAAGCATTTAAATTGCTTCTCATTGGCATGCACTGTGCTGTCAGTTTAAACTTTGTTGTCTTTGGTTCACTTTAACTGCAAATTTTGCAAATGAGAAATGCTTGTGAATGAGAGCGCTTTTCTGATAATGTTGTTGTTTGTTATGAAGATGTTTTTTTTTTCACACAAGGAGAAAAGTGCACTGCAAGAGAACTGGAAGGACCACTGTCCCACCAAAGAGACTTCTGAAACACACTCCATCAGTCGAAACACTTGTTATGATATCTTCTCTACTAGCTCAAAAGCAACACTTATACATACAAAAAGTTGATATTCTTAAAGTTTTGAGAATGGTCTAGATAGAATTAAGATTTAGAAATATATTGGCCTAGCTGGTGAAAGTTTTTACACAAAGTGGAAAGGAATTGTGAGGGTAATTAGCAGCATATGACTTCCATTCAGTTGTTAAAGCAGCACTTTTGGTCCATGCTACTGTTATAGTGAGAAGGTGCTGGGGGTATTTGGGCGGCTTGTTCTCTTGTGAGGTCTCTGTGGGGGGACCGTTCCCCAGTGCACAGGATCAGGGAACTCTTTATAGCTGTTACAGGGTGAGGAATCACAGAGAGAGACATCGTCTGTTACAATAGGCACAGGAGAAAAGCAGCCCAAGATTATGGTTCTGTAGCTATCCTGTTCTTACACTGCTTTGACGATGACTGAGAGCCATTTGGCATACATGCTTTTTAATTATAATTGCACAATGTTGGATGATTGGGGTATACTGAGTTTTATTTTACCTTGGTATGCCATAAGCATCCCATTGTGCATGTAGCTCTGTAATGAATCTGACTAGGCATTACTTCTTTATCTTTGTTAAAGCAGTACAGGAACATGTTAAAGAACCATCCTCCTGGGCAAAGTTTGTCCTGTAGATGATTAGATGCTTTCTGGGAGAGCAAAATTAGAGGGTGTCCCTGACTTTGGAGTGACTTTGAGGTAAACAATTTTTCTTCTTTTGATAGCTGTATCATTCTTTGTAAAGAGGAATGCTACCCAATTTTAAGTCCTGATATGTCAACAGGTACTGAACCTAACAATTGGACTACAACAGTGCTTGAATAGTAAGCAAGTAATAAGAGACATTACTTCATAATCATAGATAAGCATTTCCTTGATAAACAGCAAATAAGATACATACAAGAGAAATATGAATTTCAACATTTGAGAAATGTTTGGCAACACTGAATTACAGCCCAAGTTAGATTTTGATGTGGTGTTTCAGGCAAGCTAAGCAGTACCAGGTTGCTGTGAAAAGCATGTGAGCTTGTACTTCAGCTTGCTCTTCCACATAAAACAAAAGCCAGATGGAGTGAATGTTCAAGACATACCGGTATTTCCAACTTTAAAATTCTAGCTCAGCAAGATATATTTCAAGTAGAACAAAAGAGAGAGTTGATACTTACAAGTCTACTGTCTCTAATGTGGCAGCATCCTCTGCAAAACAAATAAGAAGGGAGTTTCAATGACAAGGTAATATTGATGATATCACAGAAATTTCAGTTCATCCACTGAGGCAGGCTGCCATTGTTTTCCAGACTGCTCTGTTTGCTGCTGCTACCGCAGAAATACAGATCTATCTCATCTATAAATATACATATTATTAAACATATTTCCTATAAATATGTTTATGTTGCTTAAGACATCTTCTCACCGTCTTTCTTGGCCGCCTCTCTCCTCGCTTTCCTTCTTCTCCTCCACCAGCGGACCAGGAAAACGATGAGGATGATGTTGAGCAGGAGACAGAGGGCCCCGGCAACAGCCACGCCGATGATGACTTCTCTTGAGATTCCACCTGCTTTTTTGGACAAAAAATGTAGATCAGGAAAAATGTAGAATAACTCAACACTGCTTGCTACGAGATGACCTGGTTTGCAGACTTTGCTTGAAACTTTTCTGTTGTGATTTTTTATCATGCTGCCACAGTCAAAGGCATAATTTCGAACTAAAAGTAGGAGGTGGCTGTTGTTAAGATATGTTTCCTGGGCTAGGCTACAATATTTCCTTTTCTTGGAGAAAACACTATGCATCTTAACTGTCCTACTATTATCCAGTAGGATTAAAAACAGTCTCATTTCGTAAATTGTTCAGTTTATTTCTATGTTAAAGATGTGTAGTTTTTAGAGTTGAAGGAAATGTTGAAGGTCACCCATACTCTAGGCAGACCAAGCTTGACTACTTGCTGCACTAATGCCAATGATAAAGTTGCATATTTCAATACATATTCCTGTCACTACCATTAATACACAGTGGGGTTGTTATTACTGTATTGGACAATAGACAGGTTGGTTGTAATAGGGTAGGATTTATGTCCATGCATTGATTAGAAAACAACATATGGCAGCACAGGGGGGAAACAAAGTAATGTTTAGTCACGATTGGTGTTAATAACACTGGAAGTAAACATTTCATGTTTGAACTTTCGTTACGCTAGGGAATTTTTAGAACTGGTGGGAGTTTTCATGACGTCTGAGCCTTGGTAATGTCCTCAAATGACAATAAATTGCGTACGTAATACTGTGCAGTGGAATTACATGTACGTTTCTCCAAAGGCCTTCATTGACCAACGATGCCTGTAAAATCATTACAGAGGTAACATATTTATCATGAGTATGGTGAGCAAGCAAGCAAACAGACAGACGAGGCAGTAAAGTTGTTGGGAGCTGTACACATGGCCACACGCTTCAAACTCAGTCCTGACACTCCTCTTTATCAAATACATGTATTATATAAGGGAAGGACACACGAGACTTGATCATAGTTGCCAAACTCACTTCCTCTATTCCTTATTCCTTACTTCAATGACCATCTGTTTTGAAGGAATCTGTAATGATGCCAATATGGACAAACTATTTCTCCTTATTTGAGGCAATGTCAAGCCTTTTCCGCTAATGTGTCATACAGGGCTGCCTCCAGCTTTAAATCTTTTTGTCCCACTCATTGTTTAGGAGCCCTTGTTGTTAACTTTCGTTGTTAAATCTGTACATTTTAAGTTCAGATTTTTTTTAGACTGATGGAAATTTATGTTCGTCCCAACAAGCAAGTTTCCGTCCCTGAACAGAGGGGCGGGTCCTGGAGACAGTTGTGATTGAGTGTCAGAACTGTGGTTGTAGCGGGTGACCAGAGACAGAGGAGAACACAGAGGCATGCAGGAAGAGTCACCAGTGTGTACCTGCTGGGCCTGCTCTCCCTGAAGATTCACCTACGTGGAAACAATCCCAGAATTCATTGTTTGCACCCAAAGGTAGTGAGAGGACCACTGTATTTCCTCACATAAAAGCATTCTACATATTTGGATCATCTACTGAATCATACACATTCTTTTAAAACGTAACAGACTTTGTCGTTATTCCAGAAATAGGTTGTGAATAGGCTTTTGTTAGAGGAAATACAGTCTCTCAAACTTCTGGCATAGTATCCCACAATCCATTACATACAACCACTTTACTAGTGATTTAAAGATCACATTGAAGATATCTAACTGCCAATTGCGCATGTGTTGTAAATCTGGTCAACTCACAAAGCATAACATGCGATATAAGATTAATGGATTTTGGGATACTGTACCACAGTCCAGCTGAGAAATAACTCAGAAATGAACAGAATGGTGACAGAGAAAAGCAGCATGAAAGTCAAAAGCAACCTTACCTAATCAAAGTGATAGATCATGCACAAAACATAGGCAGAAATGAAGCTACCTCTAGCTTTAAGTGCAAAGTGCAAGTAGGTATTTTGTCATAGAGTTAGGCAAGATAAATTGAGTGGCTTCTCTCTCTTTGCACTTTACTGGTCTTTGTAAATTACATGTCACATAGGTGTAGAGTCGGATGTGATAAAACATGTTGGAATTGAGGATGTCAGGAGCCGACCACACGTTACAAGCTGTGACATTTTCAAAACCTTCACTGGGTGCCATCCAGTCATTTGTCTTTGTCAGGCAATAGAACATGAATGAATCTGTTTTCAATTGCTTTGATGCTTTGATAAATGAGAGCAGTCAAATTTTTGCAGTCATCTTTTTTTCAATGCTTAAAGAGTAAAGACCAGTAAGACAACCTTGATTGTGCATGCAAGAAAATAGACACAATAAATTAAATCAAATAGAAAATAGGAAAATACCAGTAGCTTAAGTTAAAGTCAAACCATAATCTTTAGAGAGAGTTGATAGGAGATATAAAGAGAGGACATTGCAATGATTAACATGTCTCCAGTTATCTGTAAGATATAACAATTAGGAAACTTACTTGTGAGAACAGGGTCATCGAGGGGAAGATAGTCGCTTTCTCCCAGGGTGTTGAATGCAGTAATAGCAAACTCATACGCAGTGTTGGGGTCCAGCCCCGTCACAGTGTAGCTTGTAGCATTGGAAGGAGTGACATCAACGTACACAAAGCCTTGTCTTCCTTGCTTATTGTAGCGGATCTAGAAAGAGGAAAATTTAAAACATTTTAACCTTGTTGCTTGCATTGACAAAAGAGTACATGTAATCTGCCTCAATGGCTGCAATACAAAATTTACTTTACGAAGGCATACAAACGATTACTCAATTCTCCTTCAACATCCTCAAATGAGCTCAAAACATTTTGCCTAACTTTCAGCTCTCTGTCCTTATGTGGAGACTTGTTCCCAACCATCTTGCCTAACACATTGACCATGATGCTTTCCAAGGTGACTGTGTGCAGTGGTCTATATTTGTGTATGTTGATTCATTTACCAGGTTCAAGCTTAAGGGAAGGATGTTTTTCCCAGCGCTCAGTTGGCACACTGTCTACAAACACTCATTTGCAGTGGCCAGCGAAGCCATAGTGATCTCTCAATGTTTTGACACATTTTGCTGCGAATCAAAAGTTAATCATAAAGACCGTACAATGCTGATGTGAATACATGAACAAGGACCTTTGCAAGTAATAACAGCTTTAAATGTCACCATGTTAAAGGTTAGTTCTGGATTGTGTGTCAAAAATGCATGTAATTATTTACATACTTTGATGTAGAAATCAAAGTCAAGGAACAAGAAATCAGATTTATGACGAACAGCCAACCTACCAAATGAATATTTCTGATGAATATTAAAGAATTTTTCAAAAGATATTTTTTACCAAGAGCGCCATTTTTGTGGTCCTCTTCCACATGTTCGAATATTCTGTCACAAGAGCTGTTTAGTAGCTTGATGCTGACATGATGTCATGGTTTAGGAATGAAGAATGTGTGCACCATGGGCAGCTGCATTCCCTCAGTCCCTGCAGGCATGCTGGCACGCCTGCGGCATGCTGCAGTCAGCTGCCCTTCTGACCAGGGTCAACACCTCACATCCTCTAACCAAAACTGCAGATGGTCCATCTATGCTATTCAAACCAAACTGCAGGTCTATACAAAAGATTACATCTCCTAAGAAGAGATTCATATTTGGTGCAGAGAATTAAAAAATCTTGATGGGTAAAGCTGGATTGAACTGAAGTGCTGTTATGCGGTGTGACCCCAGGACACCAAATGTTGTACACTTTCAACTATACAGCTGCTGAAAACTTGTCAGGATCAAAGTTTGAAAATCTTTCACAAATGATGGGGAAGGGGGTTGGTTGTTCTGAATTTTTCCCTGGTGTGTTGCAGCTGTTACATCTGAAATGCATGCCAAAAATGGAAAAGAAGAAGTTCTGGATAGGTATTCCATTCAGGCTGGAAAGCATGCCTTCATTAGCTCGCTCCTAGCACCTATCATGCCTCAAAAATCTTCATAAATTGGCATGATGAAAAAGAAACTTTCATATCTGTGGCTTTGGGACATTCATTTGTAACTTAAAACAAAAACAAAATTGGAAAATTCCCCCCCTTGGGCATGAGTGACCTGCTTGCCATTTCGGTAACAGCATAAAATTGAAAATCCTGGGGTGTAAGGGAGCATAATCCGTTAAGGGTTAGGGAGTGTCTGAAATTATGGTAGTCACGTTTGCTTTGCACAGATCCCAACCAAACATGGAACTTCTCCACAATATATTTTTCTGACCTCTTTACCTCAACTTATATATATCAGAAGGTTTCTACACTGGTAACCATCTTAAGTTCAAAAGTCAAGGTCTTGCAAAGGTTAACCTTTGAACTTAGCATTACATCCAGATGTGAAATGACCTTCTTTGAAGAAACAAGCTAGTGAGTGAAGAATAATGCTTCACATGTCCACCAAAAAAGAATCAAAGGATTGATCTTTGATAGTTATAAACCATGGATGTGTACATGTGCATGTGACAACCTAACAACACCCTGTACTCCACACACATCATTTTGAAGGAGTCTAGATCTGTCATCATTGACATTTGGAGAGGTACTCAAATTATACAATTTGCAAAGGGATTAAAATGGATGTAAATCCAACTGGTGCTCGTTAGAATAAAGTTGATATACAGCCGTGACAGCCTGATATGCTTTTTTTTTTCAATAATCGTTCCGAACTAAAAAATCTACTTGAGAATCTACATTTTGCACATTTGGTTCAGAGGTTGATTTGCCTGCCCTTAAACTTAACTGACATACCAAGTAAGTAAAAGCAGCTAATGGTGACCCCAAACACGGGACACTGTTTTCACTTCTGCTCATCAAGTACACTTTCCTAGTCCATTTAACTCCCCACCTAGAGGACCCTTGACGTCACGCGCTAATGAGAAGAGTGCATCAGACACCGTCCGCGGGTCCTCTGGCTTTTTACAAGACCATTACCGCAGCAGGTCGATGCAATCTTACCTCGAATCCACAATCTGCCAGCGGAGCTAATGAAATCCATTAGTCACTAGCAGAGGTGGGAGGCGTCAACGGCACACCTTACTAACAGGTGGCTGCAGGCAGCGTTTTTTTTTAAAGGCTGCAAACAGGGAAACTTTGCAATTTCTGAAGTTGTTCTGAAAATATTGACAAATTCTCCTTGCAATGAAATGCAGATATTTTTCAACAGGGAATATTCAATCACAATGATCGAATGTTGAACTAGAATTGGTGAGATTTTCTTGGTTGTGGTGTTGACACTGGGTCCATAAAAAGACAATAATCTGATTGAGGAGGCCTATTGTTACTAGTATCTCAATTCGGAATGATAATATTCAATCACAATGATTGAATGTTGATAAGTAGAATTGGTGAGATTCTCTTGGTTCTTGCGTTGACACTGGGTCCATAAAAAGGAAATAATCTGATTGAGGAAGCCTATTGTTATCTCAATCTGGAATGACATGTACATTTACTGCTAGGACTGCATCAAGCCAACTTCTTACAGAAAATAAGAATGAGAAGTCCAATACATGTTTCAGAATTTCTAAAAGTAGGTTAAGCATCACATTTGGATGGGACTGAATAGCTTTGCTTGATCCAGGATGTCTGGAATAGGTTTCTGGTGCAGTGTCAGCTGCTAGAATTGAAAGGTTGACCTGAAAAAGTTATGATGAAATATATGCCCAATCTTCCAAGTCGTGTAGATTACTTTGCTGCTCTCCTACCTGGAAGGATTGCTGCACGCCACCATCAAACCCGGGAGTCCAGGACAGGGTGACAGTTGTGTCCTCCTTCTTCTCCAGTGTGACAGAGGTGGGCATGTCGGGTTTACCTGCGAGAAGGATGATGATAAGGTCAGAATTGTGACTATCACAATAACATGTGAGTTCGAGACAAGAATATTGGGTCATGAATCTTTTCAGTACGCAAATAGGCACATTATTGATTGAAAGATCATTATGCTTATCTTTATGTGGCATACATAAAGATAAAAGGCATTTTATCGATAAATTCTTGGCCTGTTGAATCATCTAGTACAGTATTTGCAAAACACTGCTTGCCTTATTGTAAATGATTATGCAAATAGCAAGCATCTCCAAGCTCAATACGTTCAACACCTCCATTGGTAGGGAGGGTACAATGTACTTGTAATGTTTGTTTGTGGTGCAAGTATGATGTCTCTGCCATGTTATCATTACAGATACTGAATTAGCCTGTACAGACACAGACAGATCGACACAGACGTGACAGATGCACTAACAACAACGTAATGTCCTGTTACCCTACAATAACAGGGCATAAAAATCAATGGAGCCTTTAATGGGTAAAAAGCAATACTGGTAACCATATGTGTGGCTGTGGGTAAGGAAACAGGGCCATTACATGTTACCTGCAAACTTTAGATTAAAGCTTTCACAAAAGAACAGATGCAGAGTTTTGCGAACTGAAATTAAGGTGTTCAATACATCTTTTTACAAAGATGTACTGAACCCAGGCCCAAAAAGGATGTGCCTTCCAAATAGCATCCGTATGGTATCGTAAACAGCCTGACTACATTTGTATGTCACCACCTGTTTAGACAGAGGCAAATGGCTGACACTGAAAACCAATCCACACATCATATCCCCATTACAAGCTATCCATTCAGGAAAATTACGGCAGTTTACTACCGAAAATCAATGTACCCCCTCTTTGGGCGGTAACGGAAGATGGGGCAAATGGCCTTATGGCATGGCGCTATCGATTTATGCCATTATTAAGTCTTAAAGAGTTTAAGTAATGAGGGTGTGATTTACGTTACAAGAAAAAAATGTGCAGAAGGATACAACAAAAGAGAAGAAACATACAGTTTCAACAAATGTACGTTTAGAAGCTTTTCACAAACAATATGTACATATTATATGACTTTATTGTGATGGTAACATTAGAACGGAGGTGAGTCAGTTTCAGACAACACTGTAAATCCATCATCCGCATATCCGGTACTGAAGAAAATCAATGGGGAAATTTTGCATTAGGGTACCAAGTCATTGACTAATGCAATTTTACATACTTCTCCCATTTCAACAGTATCCAATTTGCCTATGGCAACAAAGTTGCTATTGATTAGTTGTAACGTCCTGAAATGACATCTCCTGTCAGTAGAGAAATTCATGAGGCACAGGGATGGGGGAGGGGAGAGGATATGGGAGAAGATAGCTGATTAATAAAATATTGCCATGTGTCTTTTACTGTGTTAGTTATTAACAATCTGTATTTGTATGTGGTAGATCAACAAGAGATCTGAAAATGGCTCACAGTGGAGGGATAGTCATACTGTTTCCAGGAAATATAAAATGGCCAAAGCGGATAGGCGTTGGGCAGGCTGTAACAGACAAGCTTTGAGCACAGAAAGTTGGGCATAAGAAAACGGCAAGCTAAGTTTTATTGCCAAAGCTGAAGTCTTGCAGAAAATAATTTCCTTGACTTTAGATTGCATACTATTAGATAATTTTCTTAAAGAAAGAATACTTCATAATTGGTAATAATTGCCTGGTAAATAAACAAGGGGAATGCCCAGGAATGACGTTACCTCTGTGCTTTCTGGTAAAACTTGTCGTGATCGCCTCCTCAGTTGGGACACGTTCAGTTGTTGCTTGAACATGTATTTGAAGATGCGTTATGAAATGTGCAGAGAACTTTTAGGCATTTAGGGCTCAATTTTCATCTTGTTATCTGATAGAAAAAGCGGGTAGCCTCTTTATAGGGGAGCAGGGTCCTTTTGGCAGGGACGGGTTTGCTTATTCATTTGAGTTTATATCAGCATTTTGATTACATCGCTGTATCCATATTTATCTCAGTTCTTTTATGATACAGGATGTTTTTATTTGGGTTAGTACATTGATGTACATTTACAAGCTTTTTGTTAAAACCTACCAAAAAGCAAAAGCAGGTGACATAAACAACAATAAACAAAAACATATAGAAATACTGTATAACATGCAAAACACAACTAATGCTCCTAATGAAAAATATATGATTAAACATTCTGACAGTTTGATTTAACATTGAAGAGATTCAAGTTTGATTTAAGCTTTACATATAACATCATAATGAGAAATCTGAAATATCATTAACATTTCCTGATAAACAAACATTTTGTTCTTTAAATTACAAGTAACATTGCGTATAGTTAGCTGCTAATTGTTGCTAAGCACAGGATAGCCCCAGCAGGACACTGTACTGGACAGGACTGTGCCAGACAGGAAGATGACAGTTAACGTTGATGTAGATTCAGAATTAACATGGTTAGCGCAGAAGCAGGTGTCCACAGGCACAGCAACAGGGGAAAATGGTTCTGTTGTCCTTGGAGCTATTACTGCACAACACTTACTGGTAATCCTGTCAATTACAGTAATGGCCTTTCCAGATTTCAGGAAGGGGTATGCACAACTAGCAATGGCAGGCACCTTTTTGCAGGAAGGCGTATGCACAACTTGGAATGGCAGGGACCTTTTAGCTTGAAACTGTGTCCAGGACATTCGAAGGAGATATCCACGAAAAGTCATTTCAATGAATCAGATGTTTATTCTAGTTATCAGTGTGAAGTACCCATAATCCTGAAAATTAGACTTATGGCATTCACAGACTCAAAGACGACATCTTATCTAAGGTCGAAATAGCCTCGTATTGAGATAGGAGCAGGTGGCTAAGCATTTGGATTGGTCAGGAATGACAGATATTACAGGCATCTATTCAGAGTCCTGAAAGGACCGACATCTGCCAATCATGTCAATCACATACATGACACCTCCCATATAAGGACAGCATAATGACAACACAGGAACACTAAACAAATCCTTGTTAGCATTCTCTAGAACATGTCTAGCTATTGATTGATCCAAGCTGTTTGGGCACTTGGGACACTGGTACTGCAGGTAGGGGGCACTGCTGAACCACTGGGCAGTAAGTGATGAACTATACAACAGTAAGAATGACAGGTGCTTGTTATCTTCTAGTATATACTGCTTAGCTGATTGGTCCCCCGCAATACTTCGAAAAACTAAACAATGACTTTCCAAATTCAAAAGCTGGGCTATCTGTGCCTATCCTCTCTGCTGACTGCAATCATTCAGCAGAAATTACTGCAACCTTCATACTACACTACTGTAATGCTATGTCATCAGTGATTCTCTTATATACTGTTTGTTGGATTTGATTGACCTTCACAAACACAACATAGAATACAAATGTTTTGACAAGAAGCAAGGGTGGCTATGTAGCAAATCATACTTCCAGATACATCCCTTAGTGAGATAAAAAAGAAAACGAATGGCTTACATCTAATCATTACAGACCTAGAAAGGTAAATAGAGTATCCATCAACTTTGTATTCATTCTGCATATCCTTGGTTCCGGGATCCTAGAAATAGATTAGAGTACTGAAATTCCTTGGAATAATCAGGGCAATCAATGACTTCAAAGTCCTAATTGAAGTAGGAAGATGCATGAAAGTAGCAGTTGCTGTAACCTCCTGGGAGACCAACTGTTTGACACAGAATACAGAGCATGCCCCTAGAGTGTGTCTGTGTTTCAGGCTGGCTGGCTACATTCTTAGCAGGGAGGAAAACAAACACTCTGACCAGCATCAACTGTTATTCATGTCCTGCCTTGAAGTCTAACCAAACATTACTGCAGCATGTCTGTCTGTAGGCCACATTTCCCTGGCCTTGAAACCTTTTGGGAGGTAAACAACAACAGACCTTTGAAGATGTCTCCATCTTCTCTCTGAGAAGAATGATTTGTAATACGCATTGTGACTGCTCGAAGTTGTGTTTGGAGCAAGACATTGAAATGTGTCAAATAACAGGGTCTCGGATTATTTACATTTGGTGTAAATCACTTCTATTTACAGGAAAGTGTCTGTCTTTTACTACAGATTCTTGATTTAGGTCACCTGTCCAGCAGGAACTCTCCTACTGTCTATTCAAACAGATGGGAAGACACATCCATCACCTGACCTATGACCTTCGGAGGGCTGGAAAATATTTCTGACACTGCCTAGCCAGGAAAATGACCAGTAAACAGCCACTGTAACCCACAGCCTGGCAGCAAATCTGCTATCAAACAGTATAACAGGAATCTTTGATCAATACACAGAGGACATGCTGCACTGAAGTGTTTATTCTTCAAGATGCCTCCATGATAAGGAGGTTGGTTGTTCCCTGGTTGGAGAGTCACCTGTTTAACCTCAAGTTTTTACCTCCATGAAAAAGGGTGGTATTGTTTTGGGTGTGTCTGTCTGTGTGTCTGTTTCTAGAAATTTGTAGTCAGCATAAGTCAAGAACCTCTGAGTGGATTATGATGATATTTGGTATGTAGGTAGCAGCTGGTGGGTAGTATTGGGAAGACAAAGGTCAAGATTGACTTTGGGCCCCCTGGTGTGTGACCTTGGTACTGCAGCAAAACTTCCGTTTTTTGTATCTTTTGTCCTGGATATGCTGCTATGGTCTTGTTTCAAGATGTGACAATTCATCACAAAACATCTCTGGTCACAACAGATTCCCTGCATTGCTTTCTCTATCCTCGAATGATCAATTGAGCCAGATTGAAAGCTAGAACATTAAGGCATTCATATGGACCTTGTAATTGGAAAACATCATAACTGCGCAGTTGGGGCTCAACTTGATGTTACAGCCTGAATGTATGTACATAATAGCCCAATAGCTATAACATCCAGCCAAGTACTTTGGGTATGCATCAAACCAGACTGGTCCGGCCCAAATTGATTATAACTCAATGCTCCCTACCCAACTGTATGCACATTTATTGGTTATTGGGTACACCGTGGCTCCTATCTGTCTATCTTAGCCACTGGGAGATTCCAGTCCTAGTACCAAACCCATTTTCTAAATGCTAAATTCACCCGATAGATCTACACTGCCTGTCAAAAAGTTCAAGTTCTTTTGTGCCTAAATAATGTGAAATTTCCTTTTTCGTGATTTTCTTCAGTATTGTACAGCTTGAAAATGGGGCTAGCAATAGAACAATTCAACAGGAATGTTCCCCTTGAAAAGACATACAAGTTTAATTCCATTAGCTCTGTGTGAGTGGTACTTGACAAATTACTTCATTTCAAGTACATGAGCTAGACAAAAGAACTGTACCACCTCAGCACCATTTCTGTTGATGGAAGTGGGTAGTTACAAACCATCTGTCTCTCTCTCTCTAAGTCCCTATATATAACACTGACATGCAGCATGTGCAGAGTATCAGGAATCTGTTTGTCTCTAACCTGGGCAAACAAACAGGCGTGATCCTGGGCCAAATATATCATGAATCATACGCCAGCAAGCAGGGATCCTGCTCCTTCCTACAGGCAATTAAAATTCCAGGCCTTTTCCCAACATTTTCCTGTTTGAGCCAGAATATTTCATGGGATTTCTTCCTGTGAAAGATCAGGATTTGGAAGGAAAAAAAGGTGGTCAAGGATCTACTTGCTCAAGTATTTCGGTATCTTGATCAGGCATTTAAGTAAGCCAAAGACGTCAATTGACCTAAATCAAACATTTCTTTCCAAAAGATTCCCTTCCTTGAACAAAAATTTAATAAACACCTAAAACTTTCCAGGTGCATGCAACCTGTCAGATGCACTGAGTCATACATGCCACTCCTAATGAGGGGGGCAGACAACTTGTCCCTTCCTCCCTCCAAGGTTGACCTCTGAGGGCTGTCTACCATAACAACTCCCTGAATCAGGGCAGGAGCTAATTGATGTGGGTGCTGAACCAATGCCAGCACCATTAGTGGTGAACAATACATCGCAGCTAGGTTATCAAACAGGCATGATGGCAAATTATAGTCGAATGCTAAAATATCACCACCGCCATGAATGATATCAAAGTTACAAACAACTTGGGATAAAATATCTTCTTTTTTTAGCCACAACAAGAAGTTCTAAGGTCTACATCAATCTACAGGTATAACTATACAGGGAAAGACACTTTCCCAACTGTTGCCAACACAGCACAGTGTAACTATTGCTACAAATAATTAAGTAGTGTTTATGTGGGACTGTTGACAGTTGGCACCTACAGTACAGGGCCTGATTTTTACACAAACTGATGTGGAGTGTACGAGGATTGCAGAGAACTAGATGAAGAGAGCAATGTTTGATGAACATCAAGGCATTACTGCAGGAACCTTAGACTGATGGAGCAAGGAGTGATTTTTTGTTAGTTCAGAATCTGGGGGTATGAAAAATTGAAGCTTTGACTTAGAAAAGGCCTTGGCAAGGAGATGAGGGTAAGGGGTTTTACATGCAGGGAGTTGCTGTCTGTCGGGATCTACTGAAAAGATTCTAAATAGGCTATCCAATTATCACAACAAAACTGACAGAAGAAGAGAAAACAAAAGGCAAAGACTTACTTCTTCCGTCCAGTCTGACGTTGAAGGTGTCTGTTCCCAGGCTGTTGGTGACCTGGCACCTGTAGGTGCTGTAGTCCTGGTTAGCAGACACGTTGTGGATGATGAGGATGCCCTCCCGCTGGTACCAACTCTTCATGCGGACCGTGCTCTGTAGCCTGTCTCCACTGGTGTTCAACAACTCGCTGCCCTGAAAACAGCAAGTTTGTTACAATCAGCCACTTCAGTCAGTCTGGTAAGGGCATCTTGGTTGGGGCTGCACCCGTCTTTCAGGTGAACCAAGTATGTTAAAGAGGAAGGGCTAGCAACCCCTCCTATAAAAATTTATCCTGCTACAAAAACAGCAAGGAAGCTTGCTGACCCATGTGCCACTAAGCACTACAAAGCACAAGGTAAACAACAACAACAATGTTCAGGCATCAATGACGTAGACATCTTGATATCCTCCTACCTTGAACCATGAGAACTCCACGTTAGGAAAGCCCTCTGCCTTGCAGACCAGGTTGGCCGTGTCGCCCTCCCCAGCCGCCACTCTGGACAGGAGGGGGGACTTGTCCAACTCAGGAGCAACTGTGAGGTGAGAAGGTAAAATGTTTGTTTCAGCCACAAAATTCAATTCTCAATTTATTCATTTACCTTTTCAATATCATTCATATTTAACATTTTGAACGTCTCAAGTTGAACTTAAACTACAGCTATGCAAATGTACCTTTCAATGAGTGCCAATTCTTACAAAGAGTGGTATCCATTTTCATACATGGCACCCAAACAGTCATAATCTTCAGAATTACAATGCAACCACCTCATTAAATAGATTTCATGGTTACCGTAGCAAGTCCAACTTACATTTGACAAACAGCGTTGAAGTCTGCACTGCAGCAGGGGGGATGCCGTTGTTGGCCACACACTTGTAGTCGCCCTTATCATCCTTCGTGATGTCGTTGATGCTGAGCGTGGCTGTGAGGTCGCTGTATGACCGGATGAGTCGGGATGCGTTCGCCCCCTCCCGTGTCCAGGAGACGAAGTTGGGAGGGGTCGGGTTGCCCACCCCGGTGCAGAAGAACTGCGCAGACCCTCCTATGTCCACTATTCTGTGGTCTGTGATGTCGGCAATCTCAGCAGGGTCTGGGGGAACAACACATTTTGGGTTCACTTTATTTTGTAGGATCTGAGTGTATCATAATGTATATAGAAACGCAAAAGGAACCAAACAAAATTTTTCATTTATATCTATTCAATTTTGGTATGTCCACAAATGTACAGCATACACACTATGGACATGCCAGTTCAGGAAATTTGCAAATTCTCACAAACTTGAATTTCTCCTCCAAAGTGGTCAAAGGGATTCACTGACAATTATTTCTTCTCCAGATGTCATATATCGAATCTTGTATATAGATCTTAACATATCAATAAACAGTACTTACATTGTACATTCAGGTACAGAGTTCTGTCAGTGGAGCCAAGTTCATTAGAGGCCTGGCACAAATAGTTCCCTCTATCGTTACGAGTGACATTCTTGATGATGAGAGCTCCTCCAGTGATGATGTAGCGAGGACCGTTGGCCTGTCTCTTCTGTCTCTCTGCAGTCAACTCCACACCATCTCGAAACCACCTGCGATAAATCGGGGAAGAATGTTACATCTCAACTTCACTCCCATGTTCTTCATTTGACAGGAACAGCCAAGGGGGATCAAAACTTTACTCTGTCCAAATAAATGTTCTTCCGTTTGGGATTTCACCCAATAAGCATTCCCCATGGAGACAAGACAATCTGTTATGCGAGCCCCAAGAATGTGCACAAGTATGGCATCCCTCAGTTCTTGGACTGCCTCCAAAGTCATTATTGCCAACTTGAACATTTGGTGCAATCTAATTTGCTTGAGGTATTTTTCCTTATCTTTAGAAGTACCATTTTCGACCTCGTAATCAGAGGCCCGTGACTGTCGCCATGGAGACCGCCCTCAACAAGAGCTGGGGAGCTTGGCAATCACAGTAATTTCATCCCATGATAACTGTGGGGTGCGTCACTTGGTGCAGTGGATGCTTCATGAGGGCTGAAAGCTCTATGATCAAGAGAGGATGTTCCCACTTAAATGTGCAAGGTCATAAGTACACATTTTTGGAGTATCTGAATAATTGAGGGAAGAATCGTACATTGTAGCATTTTGCAAACGAATGCAAAGCCCTTCCCAAATGTTGCTAAATGCATGTTTTCAAATAGAGAGATCCATAACGTTTATTCTCTCCCTATCAATTTATGATGATAAGCTTTGTTGCATCACTTATCTTCTTGCATGAGGCATACAGATCACAGCAAGTGCCAGATGACTACCTTTCCTTTGGGAGGTGGCCCATTGGAGGAACCAAGGTTGACTGATTTTTTCTGGAAAAAGCTGCTTACGCCCATGATCAGCCTTCCATACCATAGATAAGGGAATCCAGTCAATAGGTTGTCATGCTCTAAAAAGTTCTTCAACCCTCATCAAATCTCAACCCTAGACAGCTGCTGGGCAATTAAATAATGACAACTATCAAAAAATCAAAGATCAATTAATATTTAACAGCAGAATGATGGAAAAACCGATGAGGCTTGCTGCTAGTTAATTGCTTGACTGCGAGGGGCCCATTTATCACTTATCATTTATCTTATTAATGCCTCACCATACGAAGGTGTTCCAACAACAGTTTGAGGTACACTGCACTTCTTTTTCATTTGAAGTGGTTTCTGCACTGTGTTATGTAAACGAAGTGCAACCCTAAATCAAGACTACTGCACTGCTTCCGAACATCCACATCAAAAACATGCAAGGCCTTTTTCAACTTTCAAACTGTCTTCCTTCTGACACAAAAGTATCCGTGGTGAAGTCTGAAGGTCTCTTTCAAGAGATGAGGTAGTTTTCGTCACCCCTGGGAAATTACTTCCCATCAGTGAGCATACAGTTGAAACTCACAGATTTCCCCACTGATCAATGTATTCATTGGTTTATGTACACGTACAATCTTCCAAGACCTCTTTCCCTTAGATCTGAAAAGCTTTCCATCCTGATATTCCATGCCAAATCGCGATGGACTAAAATGCTAACGTTGTTGAACAGTCACCTCCAAATGACAATGGTGTTCTGTTAAGCACTCACCTATAGTCCACTGTAGCAGGGTTTGCTGAGGCAGTTGAGTTGATGATGGCATCACGGCCTTCTGTGGCATTCACCATTGGGGTGGATTCACTGGCTGGGAACTCAGGGGCAACTGTGGGAGGAGAAATGCATTCATTTAGCTTTGCAGAGGTCATCTTTTCTGTCTGGAACACTCTACTCAGAATGGTGGTGAGTAAGAAAGCTAGAGCAGAAACTAGGTGGCTCATTTGCATACTGTGAGAAAATCTATCAGGAACACTAGCTGTCTATTTTAATCAGGTTTTGGCAACTGTTTCATCTCTCCCACAAGCATTTTGATATCTGTATACCGCACTTCACTATGTAGTTAAATATTTGTTCTGAGGGTTTGATGACACTGTAATGTTGTAGTTCCAAGAAGCTACCAGCTACGTGCAGCTGTTGAAGAGTGTTGTTGGAATTTTGATAATATTTGTGTTAACTGCGATAATTGATGGGCAATGTCGGTACATAGCGTAGAGGCACATCATCATAAAAGCTTAAGTAATCACACTTTGATCGATTGGAGGGGGAAAGGTATGTGAGCAGTAAGTTTCAAATCATCTCTGGTACACAATTCCAGATGGTGGACCAGTTTGGATATATATTAATGCAGCATAAGTTCCAAAGCTATTTAGGTCATTATACTGTCAACTGCTTTGCTCACTGGATCTGTTGATAGGGCCAGCCATTCAGGAAGGAGGGATGAATGGGCTGACAATTTACAACTAGCTGGGTGCATTTGCCAGTCCAGACAAGTCTAATCCAGTAACCAGCAGTAATCAGATAGTCCTAGCTTTATTGAGTGACAGCCCAAAATATGATATTACATGCCATGTCAATCAGTGGCAGTGCATCAGCACAAATACACTAATTCATTATCTATAAGAGATAAATCAGTCCTGACACCAGTGGGTTCACAATTTGCCCTTTCTGACACCCCCAGTCCTCCCCCTCTCCCTTGGGAGTACTGCCTAGGTTGCTGAAAACCAAGGTCAATCCTTCAGTTCCTGCCACCTGTACTGCCACCCTTCATGGTCAAGGGTCACATCCTGCTGCCAACATGCCAAATCCCGATTCTCTGCATGCAATTAAAACAGCATGTGAACCAACACCTTCTTTCAAGAAGCCTGGATGATTCTGTTCTTGGACTTGTATCCCACATTGAGTCCAGTCACACAATTTATGAAGTAGCTAATTTGCTTTAGCAAGGATTTGTGGCATAGAATTCCCTACAGAACTGCAACCATAACCACAAAGTTCTGGTTACTGCATAATTTAGCTGTGGGAGGCTTTGGTAAATTTGTTGAAAGGCATAAATTCCTTTTAGAATTTTTTACGAGCAACTCAAAGGAATGATTCTCTTTCAAACATCACGACCGCTTTCTTGGCCTACAAATTACTATACAAACATTGGTTCAAGTATTTCCTTTTCTCCCCTTACAGAAATTCCTGTACTACTCTGACTCATCACAGAACCATCCGGAGAACCCTCTAAAGCTAGGTTGGTTAAAGAAGCTTCCTGTATTACAGGATGGACAGAAACTCTCTGTTAACAAATGAGGATCCTAATGGTGCTACTGTTTCCTGATAGCTTAAGGTCAAGTTCAGGGGTTAGCCTGCCTGATGACAACTACCACAAACTGGAGACTCTCAGAGCAAAACATACAATTGATGGATACAACCAACAACGCATAAGGTCACTTAGAAAAATACACTTCTGGGGAAAAACTTACAATTCACGGCCAGAGAGATAGCATCGTTCACGCTCTCCGACAACAGCTCGTTGGTAGCTCGGCAGGAAAACACTGCTCCGTCTTCAGTGGATGTCAGCTGGATCGTCAGAGCATTGGTCGTGCTGAATCCGCCGTTCTCGGCTGGTACCCTCCCCTCCACCGTGCCTGACTGGACCTTCCCGTCGCGGTACCATGTGACCACGGAGGCAGGGTTACTGCTGGAGGATGTGCAGGACAGCGTGCCCTGTTCTCCGGCCTTCAGGACTGGTGGGTTGGTAGTGATGGCCACCCTCTCTGGTGGAACTGTCGAACGAAAACAGCAATGATTTATCAATATGTTGGTGAGGCCTTTAATTTAATACAAAATTGATTCATTTTCACACTTTGAATAAATTAACATTCAATTCAAAACTTTAGTTTTCCCTATTTTTTTCTGACTTCAAGACTGTTGAGCATAGAAGCCAATATCTAATAATATTTGCAATTAAACATGTAACTTGTCAGGAGACAAAATTGTTCAGTGTGACTAAAAAGAATCTTAGAAGGGTGAAGACTGGGAAAATATATGCATGAAAAATCAACACAGTCAACTTTATATCTGAGTGTCTTTCACTTCTCAGTCAAGGTTATGCAGCAAATTCAGCACAGCCTCTTCTTCCACAATTATTCATAGGTCATCCCTGAGGCAGTATGGATCCAAGGCCAAAAGTGGTTGGTTTTATGGATGAGGCAATCTACTGACCAAATGCAAAGCAGTACAGATAACTGAATTTGTGCTGTGGGACAGTAAACTGATAGATGGGTAGCCTCGGCTTGGGAACCATCAATACCGTTACAGGCTGTGAACAAATTTGATTTATGTGGTCTCTATCAGGATACATTGGCCTGTATCTATCCAGTGTGAGTTTACACAAAAGGAGGAGAGATGCAGCAGTTTTGACAGTTTTATAAACCCTTATACATGTTACTGCCACCATGCCTGCCACGCCCTGTTCGGAGAGACAGTCTGGATGTGTGTGGCAAAGACTGTCCCCCAATTAGGCACAGCAGGGCACGGTAATTGTGTGATGATGATGGCATTTTAAGTAACATGCTACTGATAATCATACCACGTTCACCATACTGCTAACCATATTAGCGCTCACCCAAACCTTTCTTACGGTACGTGTAGCCTTTCATCCAGCAGACCACAGGGACATGTATGCAGGACTCTATTTCCCCACTTAAAGACTTTGCATGTTGTTGATTTTTTACAGCCCATTTCACTGACAGTTAAAGGGCACCCTGTATCGATCCGCTGGACGTCCCGAGATGCATGAGACCATTAATAAAGCCTGATGTCCTTTTGAACGTCTTAATGATTTTCTAGCATCGTATAAATGGGCTCAGTAGAGCAATCAGTCGATCTTACAATTACTCGCAGGACTATGAATAAGAGAGTGGTGCTAATTGCCGATGGTTTAGTGTAATTTAGTTCAGTATGACCAACATGATGATGACATCTTTCCATACGGAGATGTAACGCCTCGAATTGTCCTAAAGGCATGACAGCCAGCATGGGTTCATCTTTATCCACCAAGAATTCTGTACATGAGCAATCATGAATATTACTATTAGGAAATGCATCACTTAAACTCCACACAAACAATGATACATGCTGTGGTATAGTAGGGGTAGGCAAGCAAAGTTTCTACAGTAACAAATCCAAGCAAGTCGTGAATGATACTAACATTTTGTACAGGGCGATGAAGGTAAGACATCTGGGTAATAAAATAGTAACACAATAAAACCATTGCTCCAAGCAAATCTATTCAGTTGCTTGAGTAATTGTTTTACAGCATATTTTGTATAGGGGCTTGCCAACTCCTGTATGATGTTAATGTTTACAGCATAAAAAAATTTTCATCTCTGTGATCACAACCGATCTACTATGATGTCAAAGAAAACGATGGAAAATCATGCAAAATGTGGCTTTCGAATCCTCCTGATGTTGGTAAGGGTCAGTTGTTTCGTGACACAGGGTGCCCTGGGTACCAGGGTTAATTGGCCCAAACCCTACCTGTTGAAGTTTCTGAGCGTTAATGAGCCTTTCTGCTTTTACAAGGCGCACATGTTATTCAGTGATGCTTTGGTAGCCTATTTGATAGATGAACCTGAACACACTGTCATAAAGCAGAGGTCAACATTTACATGTCCCTGGGGTTGGATAAAAGACAATCAGGACATGTGAATGTGCAGTTCTGTCTTTCTGTATCAATGTAGTGTACTTCAATCACTTTGTCCACATGAGCATGCAAGGTAACAGTATTGTGGCAGGCTTTTTTTAAGTAAGCCCCACCCATCCTAACATTAACAACAATGTTGCAAATGTTGTGAGCTATAAGTATCAACATTAACATAAAAGCCAAGGCAAAATCATAGCTTTTCTGATAGGTAATAATCATTGTTTAGTGCCTCAGGTGATGACCATGTAACATGCATACAATTTTCTGTCAAAAGTGAAAAAAAGTCTGTTGTATCATGCATGCTTACTTCCTCCCCATTTTGTATCAGAAACAACAATGTTTGGGGCATGTCTATAAGATATCATCCTTTCCATCATTGCTGCACCCGGTAGTTGTTCAACTGTGCAGCTGTTTACTCAACACTAATGTTGGACCGAATCATCCATTTAATAGCAGGTCTATGATTTTCAGTGTATAATGGACATGTTGAAAATCAATATTTGACCAGTGTCAGCAGATTTCCATACCTTTGCAACAAAACAGCGATCAGCATCTTCCAGGTTTAGACAGATAAAGATGACTAATAACACAAACCCTGTGTTTCAAACAGAGATGGATGAAAGCGGCCATAAAACATAAACCGAAAGCGGCTCAAAATTGGCAGCAATTTTAGAGACCCCGTCAGGTTATAAATCAATTGTTCTTGTGGCAAGAAAATCCATACGAGGGGCAGGGGGACGGAATTCTCTATCAGATCTGACAGCTGATGGCAGCATCAGCATTCTGGATACAACCCTCCAGGTAAATCACCCGAGAAATTGTCCTTTTATGTATTCCATCACACCGCTACGCTGTTGATTGACAAAGATTACGGAACCTCAACACAGAATAACAATAATGGTATACGACATGCTCCATCTACCTCCGCTGGGGAGTGCCAATATATTGTGCTTTTAACTGAGAACAAAAACCGGACAATGCTATGACATAGTTTTTTGCCTGTTGCTAGATGCCTTTAGAATGGTTTGCTGTAAGAGAAATAAAAAAAAAGACAATGTAGCTTTAAAACACAACAGGAGACAAAAATGCAACTAGCAATAACTGCATATCCATCAAAACACAGACTGTGGAAAATATGCTGGTTACACTGTGTACAACATTATTTACCTCATCATATTTACAATCCAGACTACTAAACGTGATAATGTTCATTCTGCAAACTGCTCACGCTTTGCTCTACATTAAGCACAAAAAATTAGGCCAGACAGACTGAATCCCATTACCAGTACTGAAATGACCTGCCCTATCCACCTGATGTTCTTGTATGTCTGTGAAACAGCAAAAAGCTCTCTGCAATTGGGCACGTAGCTTTTCCTCTGATAGACAAAATTAATCACCTTCTTTTTCTAGGGGTCAACCGTACCCATTTTCGTGGCTTCCAAGGTCAAATCAATGTGAGACATTTGGAGGCCTTTAAGTGGCTTAGTCGGGGAAGTGAATCAACCTGCAGGCCCTGAGGTAAGTGCTCGGTCCAGCGGCCACCGTGATGGGCGGATGCAACATCACCTGAATTACAAGGATCACTCGGCTGCACCCGATCTTATTCACACGTACAGGAGTACAACATGAAGTACCTGCTGTCAGATTTCACCACTTCAAATATTGAAATGAAATTCCACATCTGTAGCTCCTGTTACAGCTTCACCTTCCAAAAGAACCCACTACACTTATCGAAAAGAGTAGGGGTTCATCTTAGTGTGAGTGGATCAAATAAATCTGTCAGGATGTGCACTTTGTACTGTTCAGTACAAACCTGGTGTGTTATGCCATGAAACAGATTACCGGGTATGCAATATGAACAAACAAACAAACAAACAACAAACAAATACAAACCTCTTACTGAGGCTATACCAATGTTTTTTCTTAGCTCTTGGATAGTGCATATAGCAGGTGGGAAAAACAGGAACTTAACTTGTACCTGTTCTGCCAATTCATCCAGAAAGAACCTGTAGATTATATAGTTTTCTTCATCTTTTGGTATTAAACTGGGAAAACAACCAAGAAGCTATAAAGCAGAGGTAAATCCTAGTGCCTGCCTGCTAGTATCATATTGAATTTCAACCTAGATAAAGGGACCAACTGGCCTTTAAGTGGAACAAGAGGATGTCATCAAATGATTGACAGGGTCAAACCCTAGCTTGACCTCTGTGGAAAATCATTTAGGTCAAGTGTCCATTTCAAGCTTGGCCCTGCCAAATCCTTCAATATCAAATGGACTAATGCAGGGGGCCACTAAGTGAGGCCTCTGCATCTATTTTGGTGACTGGGTAGTAAGTGGACAAGTTACCATGCTATGATTCTCCATGGAAAAGCTAGTTAGGAGCTTGCCAATTTCTAAAGATAGTCACAAAGTCTTACTGGGGTCTGTGGAGGGGGAGGGTACCAGTTGATAGGTCATTAAAGTTTTTCCAGCCTTGACCTTACCCCTGCTGACGTACATGTATGACTCAACCACATCAATGCAGGGATAGGCTAACAAGAGGTAAAGGTTGCAGATGCCGAAAACAGTCAATTAGTCATTCTAAAACAACTGAAGGAATTTGAACAATGGCAGGGGTGTCGAGCAAAGGGTACACCTTTCCCCCTGTCTGGAGCTTTCAAAGCTCCATATATTTCTAAAGACAGAAACTTGCTGTCTGTGTTTTAGGGGGTAAAACAACGGCTTTGGACTTGCACTACTTGTGGTGTGTGATTTCAACCATCTATTCTGGGTAGAAATGAGAGACAACAGCACCTGTGATGATAGGTGGGCGGGAGGTGATAGGAAGGCTGCTTATCTTGGTACACAATGGGGATATTTATGCCTCCTGTTACAACTGTGTCAGCCCTGGAGCCAGGATCTCCCTGTCCTGGACCCTATTGCACTTCCTGTCACGCAACCCACACATCTCTCCATTCCACAGGCTCACAGGAGAGATGCCAGGACAGGTGGTCTAATACATCTATCCTCGTGGCAAAGCTTTGGCCACGTTTCTGACATATTGTCTGCCCAAAAACACACCACAAGTGAGTAATCTTTCATTTCCAAAGGTACTGAAGAATGAGAGATATTTCGAGGGCTTATCCCTGGTAGGATCCACTCCGTCATGCTCATGCCAGCCCTCGATTCCACAAATTCCTCCTCCTATCTTGCAGCCAAGAAGGTTGCAGATTCTATTAACAATTTTTTATCATAAGCTAACCCGTCTTAACCGGATTTTCACCTTAATGCTCCACATTTTCTCACCACACAAACACATTCCGTCCAGCACAGCAATGCTTTGACTGAGCCTATCTCAGTTTCTGCAAATTCTACCACACTATATACAATGCTGTTTGAGAGTGGGCTAACATATTTGATGTGTTGTTCAAAATACATTTTCATTTTCATTCATTTTATTTTATTTTACCAGGGAAATCACAGCTCAGGCCTGCGGCCTGTTTTTCAGGTGTCCCTGGACACGTACACATACATACAAACTCATAGTCAATGGCCTGTAACACATACCAGTCCAAATCAAAGTAACGAGGGACATCTCCATCTAAAACATACACATGGGTACATAAATGGGTGGGGTCATGGGGAAACTGTTTCTGCATGCAGTATTATTATCATTACTCACATTGGACAGTGAGAACCTTGGTAGAGCTGAGTGGCTGGGAAGTGGCAGGGTTGCTGGCATTACAGCTGTACACGGCGTTGTTGTCACTAGCCTCGGCAATGATGGACAGTTCGCTGGAGGCGATGTTGCCACTGATGGAGTAGGTGATGGAGTTGGAATCAGCGCTGAGGACCTGCCCGTTCTTCAGCCACACCAGGCTGGCCTCGGGGTTTCCTCCCGCTGCGATGCACGTCATTCGCTGGAGGCGGCCCGCCCGGACAATGGTGCCTTCTTCGTAGCCAGAGATGTAGGGTTCGTCTGGGGGATCTGCAGGAAGGACAGGTGGTGTTGAAAACTGCTCAAGACAAATAAGTAAGACTATCTACAACGTGTCATCACTTTGGACATGACTGATCTTACTGTTAGACATCCAGGTACTAAGAGTAAGATACACAAGAAAACAGTCACTCAAGCATGTTATGATTCTTGTTTAAAGATATAGGATTTTGAAGGAAAAACCTTTTGCATCCGTAATATACATCTACATGTCTGTTGGCTTATGACTGAACTTATCATATAATATCAGGGTAGAATCCCTCATGAATGAAGCATGACAGATGCAGGAATTCCATATCAAACTAGCAGGATCATCTGCTGTTGAGCTTCTTTTTTTCTGGTCCATCTGCTGGCCATGTGTGATTCTGATAAAGCTAATGCTATCATAAGGGTTCAAGAAAGGGCTCTCCAGAAAAATTCAGAGAATTGAATACTCTTTCAATTGTATATCAAATTTATGTATGCTGTCATTTCAAATTTAAAGTTTCCTTCCCAATACCTAGCTACCAATGTTTTGTGGTATATATAGTCCTTGTTAGGAAAACAATCCTTTTCCGTTTTATATATAACTCTACCCCCACAGAGCACCTTAAGTCCCCTATACCTATCTAGCGTACATAGTTACTTAGTCGTAAATCAAGTGACACATCTACATGTGTGACTTAAGAATTTGACAAATTGTTTCCTTTGGACTAGAGCCAGTTGCTCACATGAAAGACATTTTGCCTATCACACAATACATTTAGGTTGTAGTTTGCAAGGTTCAAAATCAGGTGATATACAAGGCAACTGTAGACCCTTACCATGCAGCAAGTGACAGCTGTATGTATATCAAACCAAGGCTTGGTCCCAACTTCAATAATCTTGAACCTAAAATTAGAGCCACACGACATTCGTCTCAGGTGTCCGAAAACAAAGATCTTGCTTTATGTGGCTTCCTTTCCGGATATTTTTCTTAGGCACAGGGATCTACCGCCTGTGATGAAGGTCACGGCTTATGGGACCTGAAACCTTGGCATAGGAAAGGTAAAACCAAGAAGTAACTTCTTGGGTCCCAGCTCACATAGCAGCTGACTCTTTGCAAAAACAGTGATCATCCTCTGCAGCAACACTCAGCAATTTCATTACTGATGATGCTTCCAGACTTGTTTCTGTAGCAAGTGCTATATGTGATAAATTTGAGATGCTTCACTAGTTCTAGAACAGTATTTGACAAATAGACAGGTTAGCAGAGGACTGTTTCATGTTCAAAGCACTGTAGATCCTTTGGTTGTATCTAAATTGAGCACATGTGTATGTGATGTCATGTTACATAACATGGAATGTCAGGAGGGCATATGTCAGCCATTTATTCTTTGTACCAGATTGTTCCTGACATGGCCACATGTCTTCAGATACCAATTGTACACCTTGTGTGCTGAACCAGCGATCTGATCAAACGTCATCATTATTCCCAAAATGTAAATCATGGCAATGTACATGTTTGTTGGCCAGATGTTTGTATATCCCTATCATCAGTCACCATTGACAACCTGATTCAGCGATCAATTGTTGGTTCCAGTCTTTAAAATGTTGAATGTCATGTCTAACAATCATTGATTCATGATATTGTTGTTCCTGGAGCTATAAATGGCATGCATCGACAGTACAACATGTTTGAAATAGATCTACTGTTATGAACCTCAGGCTCCCCCAGGATGTAATTTTGAGCAGTCTGGCTTGTCCCATGAGTTACCGGCATACACACAGAATTTTGATATTCTAGACAAGGCTATAAATATCTTCTAACTATGCATTTTTATCATTGATTGAACATTAGGATAGTGTTATTCTTGTTTCTAGTCTGGATCCCATGTGTAAAACTGCCTTTTTCTGTCTCCATGCACGAAAAGAAAGCTACTTGATATTTGTGTAGTCAAAGACTCTGTTACCACTTTAGCCCATCTTATATTCGTCCTAGTAATAGACACAACAACAAAATCGCCGCTGGTGGTTTTGGAAAGTAATATTCCAGGAGATTTGTTAAAGATTTAGTCGCCACTATTTGTAATATCCTCCTTGGAGCCATTATATAATCCCTACATCCCTCCTTGGTCCTGTAGAAAGGTGTTAGTGATTACCAGGACTGGGACTGAAGGATGGTCCTCAAGCAACTTTGGCAGTATTCATCCATTTTCCAATTAGAAAAGAAAAAAAGGCCCTGGCACCAGGGATAACAGTACAAATCTGGGAGCTGCTGGTAAATGGAAAATATTCTCCTCAGGATGTAGACACAGCATCAATTACTGAGCAATGCTGGGACCTATTAGGTGGGGAGTGATAAATTCTCCATCACTGCCTCCTGCAATTACAATGACAGGGCTTTGGGAGGATATCATCCCTAGTGGACTCCCAGTCTAGTCACTAGAGTTTAATTACAGCTTTGTCAGCAGATAGATAGTAGGGGCAGACAGCTTGGATGGCAGGAAGTTTGTCAAAAGTTCTCTTTTCTTGGTTCACAAGATGGATGTTGGATCAGTAACTTTTGCAAACATTTTTGTCAGGTTGTGAATAGAAAGGTCTGATGATAATAATATTGGTTGCTGCTCAACTTCATCAAACTGCCTTCAAAAGTTCAAAGCGTTGTGAAATTGAACTGGCTTTCTGCCATGTGGATACAGGCAAAAGGAGAATGATGCAGTGCAAAAGGTATTCACTACAATCAGCAAACATGATGGATGACAGTTCACAGCTGGACATCCTTACCTGGTGCCTGTAGTCATTTAACTAAGACATGCAACATTATGGCGCATTCATTAGAAAACTGAACCTTGAACCACTGATATGGGTTATTTCTTGGTATAAAAAGCTGAATACTGCTGATATAATGTTGTGAAGATATAATGTTGATATGTCATGTGCTCACTTGGAAATCAGCCCTATAATCAGCTGAAGGCACTACCTATCTGTGTGTCCAAGATAGATAAAATACATTGATATATGTTGCAATATGTGAGCCCTAGACTTTCAAGTTAAGATGAATGCCTCGGTCCTTACATTGTACGTCCAGTCTGATGTTTGTGGTGACTGCTGACGCTCCCGGCAGATCCTCGTTGACGGCCTGACAGGTGTAGATCACCTTGTTGTCGTTGGCAGTGATGTCGATGGTCAGGTTCTGCTGGGTCACGAACCCTCCCTCCGGAACCGAAGTAACGATGCTGTCGGACGTCTGCGGGGTGCCGAGCTGGCGACCTCCCGTCCACCAGGTCAGCACGGCCGCCGGGTTGCTGTTGGCCGAGGTGCAGATGAGCGTCGCCGCATCCCCTGCCTTCAGACCCTGCTCGTAGCCCGAGATGGTGACCTCTGTAGGAGGAACTGCACAAGACAGATTGGAACACTGTTATACTGCATCATATACAATTAAACTGTCTCTATAATACATGTATTCATCTCACAGTCCAATACAACAGAGGGCACAGAGGTTAGAAGGTCGCTCCTATACTAATGAGTACAGCTAACGAGTGCCCTCTCCTCCCTTTCATCCTCAAGAGGTGATCTTATAACACGACCAATTATTCTGTCTGGTTCTCCTGTATAGTAGAAAGGTGACTAATTTGGATACTGGAGGGCTAGCTGACCTGATAATGTACTGGAAGGTTTATCACAAAGGTCCTAATGGCAATTAGTTGAAGCAAGAGACAACGAAAACAAGAATAAACAGATATTTTACAAAGTTGTCATCAGAAGTTCCTGCCCACAACTAAGAACTTTTCCGCTTATCTTGAGTGACTCTACCATGCGTTTGACAGGTACAGAGGAAGCGAGTTTAGATTCCCTCCTCATGACTGATATCAAGATTAGACTGATAAGATTTTGTGTGGTGCAAAGCAATATTTGTTGTCAGATTTCATATAGGGAGACAATAAAAGCTGTTCAAATCCATGTTCCCAGGTTGCTGACTTAGTACCACCTGTACCACTATTTATGGATTTTCCTTGGATTTCATCAGATATCCCTTAAGTGAGGGTGAAGTCAGCAGAATATCCCAGTAATACCCGGAGTATTTCTGACCTAGATTTTATATAGTTGATGATTCAGTAGTTGCTTGTTGACCATATTTATCGAACAACTTAACAGAAAGAAATTTCTCTGTGTCTGTTTTCTGGAACATACATTTTTTGTAATACATGTGTAGAAGAATAGTATAAATTTACATGGTAAAATAGTCAAAATACGACCATTTGCCATGTGATTCTGACATCGAAATGATTGACTTCTGTGTTTGAAAAAAAAATGATATCAAAAAAAAATTAGGAAAACAACCCAAATGTGTTTTGAAAGCAGGAGTGGTCAGATGTGTCCAATTATGGGGAACATCAGAATACCTTATCTTGCAGAGGTTCTGTTTCTTGTCCAATCAAATGCAATATTAGAAGAGTGACATTTCCGGACATTTTACATGAAAAGAGGAAATAAGGAGGAAACATTAAAGCTTACAAAAAGCCTGGTTTTCCTTTTTCTAAGTTTATTTGGCAGGTTAAGCGGGCAAGGCCAGGCCAAGTTCAGTGGTGGTAATGTGGTCCTTCCTCCCTTTAAATGATTCAAGCTTCAGCAATTTTCAGTTATACTTGGAAACGGTGCTCAGAGCACAACATTTTATGAGTTTCAAAATTATGTGTGAACAGCCCTTGCAACAAGGTGAAAATGTACTTGGAGCATTCCCCATGCATGAGCCTCCTCATGTATATGGCAGACACAACTGATCCTGGTTTCAGGCAAACAGGCCTACCCCTGTCATAAACTGAAGTCCTAAGTCGTGACGAGAATGGCAATGTGGACGCAGGATGAACTCAATAGATAACCGTGCCAGTGGCTGGCATATAGACAGCTTTTTAATGTAAAACTTAGATCCTAGACATTCAATTTGCCATTTTCTATTTTTGACACATTAAATTCCACTTTCTTCAGATGGGGTACACAGAAAAGTGATCTTGAGATATTTGAATTTGCTATCAAATTTTCATGTAAATCCTGATATAGTACAACTTTATAGTACAGCATTTTGGAAGGGAAGGGTACAATTTGTGCCATTTCGAAGCATTAAGAATCAGATAAAATTTCATTGACAGGTGTATGTTTAACATATTTCAAGAAGACAGTAAAGGTTCAGTTTGTAAGTAGGATGACACAAATTTAAGCAGTCACTTACTGAAGTTAAATCATTTGCAGGTCAGCATAGTCAAAATCAATTATCAGACGAACCTCTGAATTTACACTATTTGACACAGGAAAGACAGCAAAGATTCAGCTTGTTAAGGTGACACTTATTAAAACAGTCACTAACTGAAGCTAAATCATTTGCAGGTTAACATAGTCAAAATCAATTATCAGATGAACCTCTGTTTTTACACTCTTTGACACAGCAACCTTCATCCTGTCCTCTTCACTTTAAATCAACGCCTTTTGACTGAATACTTCATTAGACAAGAATTCATCCAAACCATCACGCATCAGCATATATAGTGAAACAAGTCAAATGTACTTCAACCAATGATAACGGATGTCACTACAAAGTGATAACGAAAAATTATGTGGCGCCTGTTTACAAGAGGGCACAGATCGAACCCAACAGGAAATTGGCAGACTTTCCACAATAGGATCTACATGTTCCTTGATTCAGCCAGGTGATTCTAATTAACTTGGGGAGGGAGGAATTCGACCTTGCTGACTGAAGTCAATGATGTATGGCTCATAAAAGGCAAAGCCAGGAGCAACAATGGGTTGTGACAGTAAGTCAGCAGAGACAAGCGGGGGTTGATACAGTAACCACAACTCTTGGCAAGTCCGACAAATACTCAGCTGTACTGGTGCTCTGGATTGTTTGATGTGAGCATTAAACCTCTTTAACTTATCTGGCTCCAACAAATTTCTGTGAAAGGAGGAACTGGTTCATTATTGGCTTTTAGCCTAATCAAAAAGCTTTCAAGTCTAAGCATAGCAGGGACAACGGAATAGACAAATTCGTGAGTTGACAAGCGGGCTTACCATGGCTTAATTGTTACACCTATGGCCTTCAAACTATCTAATCTTTCATGACATATGGACTTGGGGTTGAGGGCAGAGAAAATACATTGATTCAATTTAGACTGACCAGGCTAGGCGTTTTGACTCACTTATATTTTTCCAACGTATGATGTAAGGGGGTATTATAAGATTTTGATATTTTCAAGTTTCAACTTTTGATGAAAAGAAACTTCTCAGTATAGTTTTATCAAGATTAGATGTCACTTTAATATGAAAGCTATCCCCATTCCTAATAGTCTTCAAAGCTCAGGGGATTTGTTCCATATACATGTACACAGCTCATTACAGCGTTCTTTCAGCACAGACAAATTGGATTTTCTGAGTCAATGTCAGACGTTCCCTTGAGCAACAAACCCCCATCTCTGCTCTCAGCCATGAGATTTTCCATAAACCCTCTTTGCAAGTTAATGAATGTTTTCTGCCATGCAAAAAGTATGAGCAAATCTAATAATGGTACCTGCAACCCAATGGGGATTATCTGCACAAACTGCCTGATGCAGGTATTTTCAAATCATTTTAAATGCAATTTTCTTGATAAAAGAGGAGAACATATTTTGTGTGACCCTCAAGGAAAAGTGACCAGCAGGCCAATTTTAATTTTTCATAAACAGATAAAGCCACAAACAAACAAACAAACAAACAAACAAACAAACAAACAAACAAGTAACAGCTTACATTTCACTGTCAGCGTGATGGAGGTCTTCAACGGAGTTGAGGTGACGCCATTCGAAGCCTGACAGGAGAATTCCGCATTGTTGTCGCTGGCCACCACGGTGTGAATCAGCTCGTTCAGCGCCTGGTTACCTACGGTGTGGTAGGACGAGTCAATGCGCTGGTCATTCTTGTACCAGATGAGGTCGGCGAGCGGGTTGCCACCTTCAGACGTGCAGGTCAGCTGGAGGAGATCTCCGACCTTCTTCACCGGCTGGGTCTCGAAGCCAGTTATGACAGGTTCTCCTGGAGGGTCTACAGTAAAATTTTCATGTTTAACGATTTTGTTATCAATATCCAATGTTTCTCTAGCAAAAAACTCAGTGCAGTTGAAAGTTGCACTGAAAATTAAGTTTAAAACCAGAAGTAACTTCTCACATGCCATCTTATCCCCTTTCTAAGTGTTCTAAAATACCTAAAATGGTTAAAGTCATTCACAGTATCTATTTGGTAGTAGTTGCAACATATCTGAAATGTTTTGTTTTCTTGCCACATAACATAGCTAATCTGGGAACCTTTTACATAGTATTCAAAAGTTTGAGCAGAATTTAACAGTGGCTCAGAGGATGGACAGCAATCATGCAACAGTAATTAGCAACATTCCTGTTCTTCCACAACAACTCGGTTGATAGACTTTATAACATGAGACATATTTCTCAGCATTCTTGGGAAAGAAGTGTGGGTGAACGGAGGGACAAGAGAACACAGGCCATATGGCAATGTAACTGGTACTTCAATCATAACTTTGGGGAGGGCTCAGTTTAATCAACTCTGGAATCCAAGATATGTCACTTCATGATACCAGGGTAGTGTGGAAATGTGCTTTTCCTTAGCTATGTCAGAGAAACCTCGTTGAGCTCGGATTTATGGAAGGAATCCAACACCGTAAATGACAACAATTGGAGCCTGACAGTTAATAGGCAAGAGTCTGTCTTCTCTGGAACCAGTAGGCGGAAAATAACGAGGTAGTATATGCCAGATTTTCAGAGAACTTGACATTGGCCATACCTGCCAAAACTGACATCTGCGGAAATTTGTTACTGGAGTGAGATTTAAGCGGCTGCTTCCCACGCTTAAAGTTAAATTGAAACATTTGGTCTGGAATAATGGTTTCAGAAAGGTGTAACATACATGTAACATACGGATACATACAATCAAAGAACTAGGCAGTTAAAAATATTTCTTAGGATTGCTTTCTTGGTCTACAATGGCCAATGCAAAGGAGAATTATTTTCACATAAATTTGCTTTATTTTCACATACATCAGGCCATTCATGAATGTGTATCTTGCCTCAATGTCATTTTTTTCAAGATTTCAGAATTTGAATTTAATGCCATGTTGGCATGAAATCCAGATGACAAGAAGAGCCCTCAGGACCATATATTCTGTCACAGTTGACCAAATTCCATTAAAATTCAACTGTCCCCCAATGTGGGCTAACACTTTTCAGCAACTGGAAAAGCTATTTCTATAAACCCCTGGCATATACGTGATGACATGTATGCAATCTGGCATGAACAGGAATGCTTCCTTAAATCTTCCCAAGGATTTTCTCATCCAAAAGGGACACATGATACATGGTTTAGTGTAGAACACAGGAATTTCCCTACAAGCAGAACTTCAACAGCATTTTATTCATTCTTCTCCTGAGAGAGATATCAGCAGACAAAAATTCCTTTAGTTATTTCTGTACTTAAACTTGGCATTTTCCTTCAGGCTAGACTAGACTCCCATGCCTTATCACAAATACGTCTTAGTGCTCTGGTTTGAGCAGCAGCAAGGTCATTCAACCATGAATACGGCTTAAGTGTTTCCAACCAGCCAAAATTAAACCACTGAAATTGAATTACACATAGAAAGATAGCATGCAAGAACAACAATGTACTCATGTAAGACAAAAGATGGGTAAGTATTTGGCCCTAAAAGTTAACCATAAACTGTTTGGTATGGTAGTACTTACATTGCACACTGAGGGTGACAAAGACATTCTTTGGTGCATCTAAGGTTGCGTGGCTGGCTCTGCACTCATATCTGGCACCGTTGTCCTCATCTGTTGGCTGCAGTTGTAGAACATTGATGGCGTTCTCCCGCTTCTCTGTTCCCGTCGGCTCGGTGCTGTAGGAGACCCCCTCGGTGACCTCCTCCCCGTTTCTGTACCAGGTCAGGGCAGCCGCAGGTTTCCCATTGTTACACCTGCAGGTGAGCTGGAGACCCTCTGATGGGGTCACCGGGATGCCCACTCCACTGTTGTAGCCCTCGATGCTCGGGTCATCTGGTTGCACTGCGGAGAAAAAAAGATGTTCACATCAGTGCCAAAAGACCAGAAGTATGATGATTTCTTTTGAAGAGATTTAGTATTAAGTAGAGTGGATTCATTCCTCAGCTAACCGACATCTATCGCACCACAAGAATCCCTCAGTCTGGAGCCGCATAGTTCACGCTTAGAACTCTTTGGAAGAGATTAAGCTTCATTCTAGAATCTACTTCTCCACATTGTGCATCGCCATCCATCTTTCTCTTTGAGGATTTACCGAACCATCACTATCAGGATCTGCAATGTCCCCTCTGGTATGATTCATGAATAACATACTGACAAGAAAAATGACCACCAGCATTAGGTGTAAGTGGGAACATCAATCCAACCACAGAAAGAAGGGAGTAACGTTCAGTGTAATACAAGAATGTAGGCATCATTTCTTCCCATTAATGTCTCTCTTTTTCATATGATGCAGTGCATATGATGCAGTGCTGGAGTTGGGTTAAGACTACGTGTAAAATTAAGCAGGAGCCTTTAAAATGCTACTGTTGTTGTTTTGTGTTGAGTTGCAATCTTGAAACTCAGATGAGCCAGATGAAAGCCTACATTTTGTGACCTGTTGGTCCTCTGAGGGAAGGAGCAACATCAAACAGCTCACAAAAGAGATAATCACCCACTATATCTTGATCATTTTTGTGATGTTGAATTATTGTGGTTCTGGAGTTTTATCTGCACCGTTGAAGCAACCCAGAATCCTCACATATCTCCAGTCATTCCTTCCTCATTTAAGTGCTATTGAGGAAGAGTGCTGCGTATACTTATCGTCTAGTGGGAATGTTAATCACCCTGATTCAAAACCTGAAATTGGCAACTGTCTGGTTTTCTAGCCAGATAGCCCAGCTAAATTACAGGGCCGTCTGCCAATGGGCACTGACAGTAGAGGCAACAGCTCTGTTGTGGAGATATCAAAAGATATAGAAGAGAAGAAGCTTCAACAAGGCCTTTCATTTACTTCTTGCATGCAAAAATGTTGCCCCCTCAGATTTGGTCCACATTCCATACAGCACTTCCAAATGCAAGACATTGATTATTTTCCTAATCTCATTTCAAGTTTCAGTCACACTAGATCTATGCTACTAGAATACACATAATGGTTACATTTCAGCAGCAAACTTACTATTACATCCTCAATTTCATTCATGATACTAACATTAGATGATCATTGATATGGACAACCTATTTGCTCCACTTTTCTGACTATGTTGTTATTCGATAAATGAACATAAATTCAGTAAAGTTCTTATCTCTGTGTAGCAGTGTTCCAATATAGACTGTCATAAACCAGCCATCAACACCTCCATTTCCTTATTTCCTCATCACCAACATGCATAAAATATCTCCTTCTCTGTTACTCATTTCTCATTATCATTCATTTGGGATGCATGGAATATGGACATGATAACTACTGAATACCCATGATATGACTTTATCATTTTTTATGATGAACAAACTTTGCAAAAATGTTTTTCAGATAGATTTTCTGTGACAGTTTGTTTATTTTTGTATTCCATTGCAACACAACCACCTTTCTCTGTTACTGTATCTTTCTAGTTTGCTTTGAACCAAGTTGAAATTCTGATGAGACTATAAGTCTAAGGGGAGTATAAGTCATGTGTCAAAAGTGTACATGTTGCTGGATGAATGATTTCACTCATTACCTGTATGAAGTATGACTGTTGTTCTGATTTCCCGTATGACATGCACATCACGATACCCGCTATATCACAAGCATGGCAATGTTCTAAAAGCCACAAATATGGTGGGATGTATGCGAATATGTGCAACGTCTTGTGCAGTGCCAGGGTTAAATCAATACAATATTCAGTCTTTCTTACAAGGATTGATGCTTTCATTGAAATGTATGGTCCACGTAAATTGTTATCCAGACCTGCTCAATCATGTAGTCAGTTTTCCAGGTTTGCTCATCTATCATGTAACTCTCTGGATCTGTAACAAAGTTTCTGCTGCCTTTAACATCATCGTCCATAGGTCATTGCCCTTGGTTGGTAAGCTTAGCTTGTTTTATCACTAGCTCAAAACTTTTTGATGCGTCGAAAACTTATCCTTGAGTGTTAGCATGTAATAAAACTGTCTGAATCAGGAAATCAGGAGCAGGTGTGCATAGCTGTGTTACAGCCAAATAACCGAGAAAACAGCTCTATCAGCACATGCTTCGGTTTACTGCATCTCCCTGTGTTCATCCCTGGATCAAGTACATGTCCAAACAAACAGGGATCCCTGATTGAAGGAGACACACGGTAGACACTATCTGGATCTGATATCCTTATCTGGGGGTAAGGAATGCACCAAGGACAGCTACAGTAACTTCTGCCACCCCCCAAAGACAACATTCCTGTCTCCTTGTGAGACACAAATCTGGAGCGTTTTATACAGGAGGAGTCATACATTTCCTGCACTATCAGGACAGTCAGCAGTCAAGCAGGCACAACTTGGACCAGACAACGGCTGTTCTTTGTTTATCTGTCTGTAACCTGGACATTTTTGTTAAAATAGGAACATGTTCACTGGTATAGAGGTACACCACAAGTATAACTGGTAGGCATCGCTTGTGTAGAATTCATGGAGAACAAGATCATACAATTACCATGTCCAATCAATATAACTTTTCATTCACAAATGGAGCATAAAATGATTCAAGACACAAGGCAAGATTGTGGTCATTAACTTATGGCATATCTCCAAAAGGCAATTGAGGACATCTTAGCTAATTTCACACCAATGTCCTCTCAACAAAGTAGCTTAGTGGGAAAACTTAAATTAGTAAGGTCAAACAGTCTATGAGGTCTTACAACTGGCAGCTTTCCTAAACAAGCTCTTACAGATTTTTAAAGTCAAGGCTAATTACCTTGAACCCCAGAAGGCAAGACCAAACATTCACCTTGACATTTTCGCTGGCTTTTCTTTCAACTCACAAAAACAAGCCCTGATCAGTCTAAAGCTCTGCCACAAGCTGACAGGGGGATGAGGCTGTGTAATATTACACGAGTACTGGTTTAGACACCTGTCTGCGATTGTGGTTTAGGCACTGTAGGATGTAAAACAGGGGACCGAATACTCATAACAAGCTTTAAAATGCAGTTCAACTTACAGGTAACTTTATTGAATAAAGAAAAAAAGAAGAAAAAGGTGAATTGCACTGAAAGGTTGACACTGTAGCTGCCAACATGAGTGATGATCTATGGCTATCAGGGATAATACGGCCAAAAAAACAAAAAAGAGATCAGCACTTACAGTATACTTTTTTCTTCTTCATAAAGCTATATTTTCTGTGTTTGGGCAGGTATATGATATACGCTTTTAAAAGAGATGGGCCAGGAAGAACCAAGCCATAAAGACCAAGAGGTGTTGGAAGTGTTTCTTAACAAGGATGCTGTTATCGTGTGCACAAAACAAACTGTACTGGGACCCTGGACAAACCTTGAAGAGCTGCCTGCAGCTAGGTCAGGCTCACTGCCAGGCCAGAGAAATTCGATGACAACGGAATTATGGGAGGAACAGGGAGGTTGGGGCAGGAATTTCTAGAGAACAGGAAATGAGGACCCCCAGGATCACAGGTGACACATATCACCAGCAGGAAGAGAGGGCGTGGAAGGGTTTTCATCCGACATGTATAACTTTGTGGACAATTTAGTAAGTATAAATAGCTAAAAGCTAGACTTGTCTACATGGTGAAAAGCTGTTCAATCCAGTTTTTATCAGTCTAAGAAAGGCACCTTCTGTTACTTGAGAACCATGTCATTCTGCATATCTCTAATGCCAAAGTCCATTGCAGCCAGGTTGTATGTCAAGATCTGTTTGACTTCTGCCTTTCAAACAAGGTAACTCACTGACCCTGGTCAAGTCAACTTTGATGAGCCCCAAATTATCTATCTTGTAAACTTGTGGACTGAGAGTGAGAAAGAGAGAGAGCAAGGTAACAAGACTAAATATGACTCCATTCTTAACAAATTTTGCATCTAAAAAACCCCTTTCAGATCCAAAACAGAGGGGTGGGTAAATATTACACAACAACCTTCAAGTAACTACAATGTTGCTTCCTTTGACTCATTATGGCCTGTATATACAAAGGCTAATGTTACTGTCCTTCAGTGCTGAATAGATCAACAAAATGTTCACATCGAAATACTTCTGGATGTAGATCTAGTTTCAGAAGAGGTCAACTTGGGAGAAGTTGGTTTGTACCAAAATACTGCTGTTTCATACCAAACATCCTGCCACAAACAGCCTTTCCTTGGGGACCCTGTGATAAACATCTGTCACTGAAGTTTGGGCTACCTTGCCTTCTTTGGGCAAATTTACACACCAACACTTCAGGCCAACATGATTGACTTTCATCAGATGAGAAACACCTACATTGGGATCAGCCTGGGGTTCCGTTTCCCACAACGTTTTGACTCTCCCCAGTACCTGCCTTTGTATACATTATAAGGAAGAAGCCACTTCCTTTCCTCCCTTCATTCCCCCACTTTAACCAGTGTCAAGTTTCTCCTCAAACAGAAGGATGCCCTGTTCAACAGGTGACATGCCTCATGCTGCTATCTGGATGTGTCTTACAAGAGGCAGGTACAGAAACAACGTCCATGTCCGTGTAAACAGATCAGGGGAGGAGGAAGTCGGCGTCTCTTCATCTCCCCAAGTTTGGGTTCCTCTAACTCTACTTATCTCTGATGGTTGATAAGAAAAAGGCAGCAGGCCGATTGAAGTGCTGGCAGCAGATTCTCCCTCAACTCCTTCTCATAAGATAAACAAACAGAGGAGCTGCTGCAGCAGGCTATATTCAACACTGGCAGGGCGGGGTTTTGCTTTGGTCTATGGTGGATGACTGGACATGCAACATAGTCAGTCATAAGTTAACCTACACGATAGTCTTACTACCAACAGGAGGCTGGTGGCTAACTGCATGCACATGCTTTCATTTACTTGTGCGCACGTGTATCAAACAAGCATTGTGACATGTTTTTCTGTTGTGGTTATTTTTCTGGTACAAAAAATGTATGGCATAGCCTTTCTTACAATTGAACAAACATAATACAGCTGTTGGTAAGTATTGGTTGAACATGTGCCCTTAAATGTTGATGGTACGTTGGAACCTGTGTATTTACGATGGTTTGAGGCATGGCGCCTGACTGAAGACTGGACGTATCTTGATCTGCTTGGCGTTTATGACTTAGTTGGGTCTCATTTCTACCAAGATAATGATAGCTGTCTTCAAAGTGTATCTGGAAAGTCTTATCCAGCTGCCTCGGATCAACATCACAGCTACAAAGTTCCCTGACATTAAGCATGAACCACATCGTTGTTGTTGCTCCCGATTCACAAGATGCTCCTCTAACAATTGGAAATCTTTAACAGTTGAATTTTTTTTAGTATAGCCCATAAAACAATATCTGCAACTACATGGTACAAGAACTGGTTGTGTGAAGGCGGAAGTCAACATGTTCTGTACTGTCCAGTGTCCAAGGCACAAAAAGCTGTCATCAGACTGAGTCTGCAGACCTTTCCTGTGTCAAGTCCACATGAGTGCTACTGCTGACACTAAACATATACTAGTGTAATGTCCAGCAGAAATGTTAACTAAAATAGTCAAATGTTATGTTTTGCTTGGCAGTCTTTAAAAAAATAACACTTTTATGTGTACAATGTAGCAAGAACAAAGAAGGCCTTCCCACATTAGTGAACTTTCTTGCATTTTGTTGCAGAGGTTGGCAGCCTGGTGGCTGACTCTGGACTTGCCCCGATGGAGCTTGGTTTAATGACAGCTGTCATCGGACTCCCCCTGGATCTTTTTCTGGGGTTGAACTGAGTCAACATCACTTCAAGTTCACTCAATAGACATTTAGCAGACATGCACTGTGTCCTTGGCATTGAGTGATGCTCCCTAATCCAAAAGGTTTGTGAAGATGAGGTTTCTGTAAATCTTAAGATTTTCAAGGTTTTGTTCGTTCACCACTCTTGGCGAAATGCCCTTCTATCCAAGAGCATTTCCGCAACAATGCTAAGTACGTTATAGGAAATATCTTAATTCACAGGTAGGTGTTTTATACCCACTCAGATTGACTTGTTTAGTCTCTGTTGATGTTTCCAATTTACAGGACCAGAGACAGTGCACATGGCCACAGCAGGTGACCAGTCATACTGTCTATGCCAGGACACTCGTAATATCTTTTAACCTGCTGTTCAAACATCACAATTTTAGGGTAGAGCGCTGTGAGAAAAAGAAAAAAAAACAGCAAATCAGAAAATGTTACGACCTTCTACCATAACATCTGCATGGAGATCAGAAGCTTTATAAAATGTTCTACACTGTAGAGAGAGACACTTTCCATATCCCCTGACTCACTTTCCTGGGCTGTTACTTTATAGGGTGAAACATTATACATGCATGATTACTGTGCAAGATACAAAATTGCGATAATGATCGAGACTGCTAGCCTCAAGGTAGGATTCCGGGAGTTTATGAGGATACAGAGTACCCAATTATCTCTGGTTAGCATGCCTATCATTTTGTAACTGTGTAAGTTGTAACCCCTATATATAAGATGCCTCTGGTGGCATCTCAAGTTTGTCTGTTTGGTGCCTTTGCATTTTAAACTTGAAACTGCCTTTAAAAGGTCCAGACAGGAGGAATAACTGTGTCAGCAGGGAGGCACATGAAGGGTTCATCACAACCAGGTGTTTAATAGCTCCCTGCTGGCACCTACCTCATTTCATCCACCTGCATGGCCTATCAGTCAAACTGCAGGAGGTGCTAAAAACCATGTAAATGTTCTACACCTAGAAGATAAAGCCAGAGCAACAAAATTGCTGGGCCTTGAAAGGAGTAAAATGGACAAACAACCTGCATGTGTGTTTTGTTGGATGGTACAGTACAAGTGGTAAATAGAAAACATGTGTACACTATGGTTTTATAGGATTCTTATGGTTTCTTTTTTTTTACTGAAAAGACTTGTCCCCAATGATTATGCTAAATGCATCTGAATTAATCATTACATGGGAACTGGTCACAAAATCTTAAAAAGTTATCATTTGTAAATACAGGTATATATTATTCATTTATACACACTGTTGTGATAATTGCATGTTTTTCGTCCAGAATATAATCATACTGTCTGGTGTGAGTGAGACATATGGGACTGTAGCATAATCAGATTTTCCAGACAGGTGCTAGACAAGCTAACACCTTGAATTTATGCAAAACTAAAAGCCTCTTCAAATTTTCACAGCAGGTTCATCTTTATACACGCACACACATGACGGGCATGTACATGCACTAGTGCAAGAGCATTAATTTGCTTGCAAGCACCATAGCATCCTGGCCTTATTTTCTTAATTCAGCTCAGAATCCGAATACACAAATGGCAAATGGTAATATAGAATTTCAGCAATAATTGACACAGTGATTACCATGCATGTGTACGATGCATATGTTGACTGAAGTTTGTAATCAGCTCAGTTATTAAGTGCCAGACTTGATTGTGATCGAATGCTGTAATATTGGATGCTATGCTTTAGTTACTTCATCATGCCATATTTTTTGGCCCATCGCTTCTAACAGAAGGACTTTATTCCAACAACCAGAAGATGTCATTTTCTTCTCTGGTATCTTTTTTCTAAGTCTGATAGATAGATATGGAAGCCGTGTCTGGTAGTATATTACATCACCACATGTATAATAAATCCTAGTCAATAGTGTTTTAATTCAGATGTATGAAAACTTGATCCAACAGAGAAAGCTGCTTACCATCTTATATACTGCTTTTATGAGTGATTGTATATTTTTTTCAAAGCTGACAATATGATATATATATGAATTTTAAGATGACCCACAGCATAGATGTTTACATGCATTTACCTATTTGTGATTAATGTGTACAGCAGCATTGTAAATATCACATATTTCATGCACATGTGTTATGTCATGCAAGTTGATTTTCAATAAAACAAATACTGAAAAAAAGTATTGTATCCAACACTGCAATATTTACAGAACACTCTAAATGCAATAACCTGTAAAGAACAGGTGCTGGAACAGGTGGTAAGCCTGAGGGCAGATGGAGCGATACAGTATACCAGCAGCCCCCATTACACATGAACCTTTATTAGTTTCATAGCCTGGAGATATGACTGGGCAATCAAAGGCTATGATTGTTCACATAGCGGTCAATGAAACTTGTCAGTCCACTAGCCAGGGAGAGCAAATTTGTAACTTGTACCGTACCATCTTTTCCTGGTTGAAGGAGCTATTCTATTTTTCAATGATAACATGGAACCAGGGCTGTCTCCTGCTTTAAAATATTTTTTCAAGCAAACTCATTGTTTGGGAGCCCCTATTGTAAACTTTCATTGTTCAATCTGTCATTTCAAGCTTATGAAAGTGATTTTCATCCATTTCATGTCATGAAGTACAGTTTTTTGGCCAGAAGGAGTGAATTTTTGTCCATTCCAACAAGCAAATTTTTGTCCCTGGATGAATGGGGCGTGTCCTGCATGGAGACAGCCCTGCATTTGAACCTTTTGGTTTGGACCTTTGAACAATCCTTTATGTTATGGTCGAATCTGACATATGACAACTTTATAATATCTATACTTCTAGCGATTCCAGAACATTTCCGTCCATCATATGACATACACCAGACTGCTGTTAACTGAGCCCTGACCCCATTGTGAACATGTATAATTCTTGTACTTACCCCACAATATGTCATCATCAATTTAGAATGTGCTTTGTTATGCTACACAGAGAAGAGGGGCCTATTGTTTAAATCTTAATCTTTCATCCATTTAACTGTTATGAACATTAAAAAATCATGACCAAACTTACAGAGGAGGGCCAAGCAAAATAACCGATCAATCAATGGATGTAAAAACTTTGTTTTTACTTTCGTCTTACTTTTATACATCCTTTATTCCCTTTGTATTGTAAAAAAAAAGAAGAACTTTATAAAACACATGAGGAGTTTATCAGGGAGGACATTCGGGGACAAAAAAGCCTTTATCAGTATTGGATCTATGATTTATGGATAAATAAAATAGATCTTCTGTTCTAGTTTCTGCCTTTTTGTTTCCAGTTAAGTTTTGTACTCATTAAACTTTCAGTGGTGGAAAACAAAGACTAGTTCCCTCATGATACAAAAGGGATCACAAATGACAAGGGAGCAATTCTGAAACATCACCTGTGGATAATATTTCAATCAATTTTGTGACATCTATAAACAAAGACATTTTGTATCTCTAATTATCCATCCATCTGAAATGATGAAAAAATCATGATCCAACTTTGGGACAGTGTGAATTTACTTAAAAATCAGTATTGAAAGAACAAATATGTTATTTTCTGTGGACACAATTTCTTGCTTGACATTGTGCTATTCATGCATGACAATGTTATCACAACATGATTTTTTAAAAGAGGGCATTAAAACAGGATTAAGAATGCTGGAGCTTTTGTGAATTTAGCATGACAAAAAAAAGACCCTTGACCAACCCAAAGGGCATAATGCTTTTCCAGAATACTAATTGAGTATTTCACTTACAACAGCAACTACTTTTTCCTCAATTGAAAGAAAAGATTAAAAGCTATGTTTTGTAAGCATAGAGAAATGAGTCATTTGTGTAGGTTTGACACTTTGTACAGAAAAATCACCTGTTTTTCTGCTAATCCTTCCATTAGAGGAGATGACAAATACTCATGACAACTTCCTGTACTGTGTAAGGAAGATCAAAGATGACTGGCTCCTTCCCTGAATCTGATATTCTGGGAGCAGATTAAGTTTCGGCCAATGACTACCCTCAGATAGCAAATGCTACTGACAGCTCAGATTTTGCCAGGTCGGAATGATAAAGTAATTAATGAGACAGCTTACATGTTAAACATTAAGGAACATTTGGCACACCTGTAATTGAATCTTTACAGTATATGTTGAAGTGCACATACTATAGAATATTTGTCACACAGCAAAAAATAGTACTTACATAGGATGGTGACTCTTGCTGTTTGAGACCCGATGGGACTTGGAGGCCCAACCTGGCACTGGAATTCATCGTCATCGCTCAGCCTTGCGTCCACTATCTGCAGGTTATACTCATTAGCCGACCTGTCCCCCGTTAGGGTGTAGCGTGGAAACCCTGGTGCAATTCTTTCCTCGCCTAGCGCAAAGCCGTCTTTCACCCACTGTAGCATCCCAGCTTTGTCGGCAACTTTGCACTTCAGGAGGACAGTGCCTCCCAATAGAACCTGCGCATCCTCCGGCTCGGTGAGGAAATACTGCTGGCAGTGGACTGGAAAGTGTGGAAACACACAGATGAGCACACAGGGACAAAGGATAAAGAAACATGACAACTCAGGACACAAACGTCCCTTCCTGCCCTGCGGTAAGCTGTGACTAATATCACTTAATATTGCAGTAATGGAAGGATTTGGAAAAGTTGGAGGGTAGCCCGCTGTGTAGAAGAATAATTGATGTTTTAGAAATCTATAAAAAAGAAAGTGTTCAAGAGCAATTTTTTCAATTTGAGGGCAGCACTCAGGGAAATAAAGGTCACAAAATTACCAGGCCAATATTCATTGAATATGCATAATTCAAGCAGACAGGACATTAATGATATGCATGAGACTTCATAAAGACTACAGGGTTGCCTCGCTTCTAAGCTACTGCAAACAAGGGAGTCTGGGTGAAATTCTCTAAACAGGAAACATTTTAAGAGATGTGTATCTCTTAGGCATTGATTTCGTCATTTACAATTCAGTCATGCACAATCGAGCAAAGGCAACAAGAGCTAAGCCAGCCTGAACCCCCATTCCCTGGTAATGTAAAGTATAGGGGCAAGCCCTTTGTCAAGTTTGGTAGAGAGCGTGCTCTCCGCATGCAGCATCTACCACTCTTAACTCTTCAACCAGGTATGAAATACAATAATACTGTAGCCTTTCAGCCTCGAGTGGCTCCCTGTATCAACAATAGGGTTCGGTGTAATACACATCTAAAACACGGCCAAGCAGCCATGCGTCTTTGTTATTTCTACACACACATCAAGTACTCTGACTGGTAGTTGAGAACACAGCCTTACCTGTTGAGAAGAGTGCGGAGAGGGATAGGAAGGAGAGAGCCTGTAACCACCACCACTGCCACCTTACGCTGCAACCCATACTGTCACCTGGAGAATCACAGGAAGAGTAGGAGGTCGATGTTAGTATTCCGGCGTGCCCCTCTCTCACCCAGGAACTCATGCAGCAAATGTGACTAAGAAAACATTTAACTGCCACAGACCAATCTATCCTGGTATTTCAGTGATCCTGATCCAATCAGATTTGGGACAGTCCATGTCAGCCTGATAGGAGGGGTGAGAAGGTTAGGGAAACGAGGCCCACATGTTTCAAACAACTTTTTGAAACGCGCTACACGATTGGTACCATGTGAAGGGCGGTTCAATAAGACTTATTACTTGCTGGCCCTGTAAACATGTTGACTCGGACTATCGATACTTGGCTTTAATCAGGATGCTCATCCTGTACCTCCACGTCCTGGGATCATTGAAAATCGACATCCCCCTGCATCCCTCTCTCTTATGGAAATGATAGGACAATACCATCATGCATACATAAATACCAACTTGAGCCTCCCGGGCTGCAAGTACATCGGACCCGGTTTATCGAAATGGACACAAGCTGCTGGCTACGACTTTGATGTTGCAGTTTTACACCCATGTCCCCCATGGATCTACTCTCAGTAGACAGGGGTGATGTTGTAAGACCACCTCGAGGTGGTAGCGAAATTGGGGAGCATCGATCCAGATATTAGGGATATTCCCGCGTGGGCTTCCACACCAGCTCATCCCTGTACATGGTGGTCCGACAAGGAACAACAGCGGACACGGTTCTATTGTTTCTGGGGAGGACAGTGCATAATAACACCTGCCATCCCTTTTACTGGGGACACAAAGCCTATTGCTACTCAATCATCCAATTAGACGGCTGGTTTCAATAAAAACAGCAATACCCTTTCCAAGGTTAGCCTGGTGAGGCAGCATTTTTACTGCGCTATATTGGTTTTATTTCACTGTATACATCACTGTGTCAATTTGCCCTGGGGATAACAAGGTTGAGTGTAACTTAGAAATACAATCTATCCTGATTTGTTTTCAAAAGAAAAATTACGGTTACACAAGTGTTTAAGGTTTTACCTTCATGTACAGTTTTGAGGGATAAAACATTTCGTGAAAAATGATATACAGTTTACAACACATTGATAACCACTTGATAACAGTGCTAAAAAACTATAAAAAAACACCCTTCCCCTATTTTCCCAATGGAGGAATTTTACTGAACAAATCATCAATAAAATATTGAGCAAAACCTGGATATCAAGCTGCGCCACAACACATATCATACTGATACTTCAGCAGTTGTGCCAATGGTTCAGAAATGAATACCAATATTGAACGAAGCATATCGACCGTGACATTGGCCGTCATATTAGGCATATCCAAATTAACAATAAATCTGAGGGAAGTACGGACAATAACTTTCCAATTTTGGCAGAATCATTACCGCGTTATTAGTGCTGCTACGCCATAACGGGGCCGACGAATGCGAATCAGGTATGGGATAATTGATGGGGTGGCAATCCAACCATCAAGAGGAAATTTACAAATAAATAATGAATGGTACACAAGTCAGGACAGCTGTATAATTTGACCAAGGATTATGATGAAGGAAATATTATTAGCTACAATAAGTAATACCTATCTGGGGCATGCAATAACTTCTCCTCTCCTGGCAGGCAATTTTGCAGCTGACAAGCCCTGGATGCGGAATGACCCGTACGACCCGTATTTCTCTCCCAGGAGTTGAGGAGCATTCTGCATCCCTTTCATCTCCCCACCTTATCTTTAGGAGCCAGAGCCTGTTTATGAGTAGCTCCGGCAATTAAGCTGATGACTCGTCACCTTCTGCGTGCTGTTATTATACAATCATGTAAATGATATCACAGCTTTTTGCCATAGATAAAGCAGAATGATCTTCTCTCTTCTTCTATCTCTATTACTAGGGACAAAAACCCCATTTCTCAGAGAGACTGACCTAATCTAGAACCCTCTGTTGCTGACCTTTTATATGAAAACACAGTGGAATACATGAACTCTGACATACATGAAGATAAGGTGAAAAGGCTGCATCTTCCAAGTTAACATTCCTGTCAAAGTGTAACTATGTAACCTCAATTATCTTTGATATAGACGGAAGAAATACCATGGTCAAAATTGCAATTATTTGAAAACCTCCAAGTGAACTGTGTAACTAAGATATGCAACGAAGTGGCTTCTATTCTAAACACATTTACCTGGACAAAAGTGTGATACTTATTGAGTTACACAACTATTCAATATATAACACATATACGCTCCCACACATAAAATCAATATTTGGGTCCCTAACAGCATTACCATCTAAGATATATATGTACAAAGAAAAGGAAAGCAAACAAATTAAATTTGAAACCCACATAGCCACAAGACTCACCAATATCAGTTTTAACGAGGTCAAATCAGATTGAAGAACAATTTGTTCTATGTATTCAACGATGAATCATAAGCGTCATCATTAAGGAGATAAGAAGGATGCTCGTGTTGGTAATCTTTCAAAAAATTTATAAATTGCTTGGAAACAGGGATTATCTTGGGCGGTGTCTGTCACAGAATGGGACTGTCTTGTCTGTTCCATTTTCCATTCATTTTACAGGAAGCCCTGCCATTTCTCTGCAAGATTACCCATGCCCACACTCTCCCATCTCCCAATTATCTACAGGTATTTCAAATGAAGTATCCAGCACGGCTTGAGGCGGCTATTAACCTCAAGTCGGAGTCCCTTAATCTGGGACTTTATCTTACATCAAAACTCCATAGCCGGCCTGCTGAAGAAATAGGGGTGGGATGGCAAGCAATAAAGAAATGGGCAGGAGTTTGTATATAATATACAGGTCAGATAGTGGTAGTTAAAAAACAATATTTTCCTGTCATTTTCAGCAGTGGTTTGGTGCCATATCTAAAAGAAGTGATCACCGTTGGTTGCTCTATACAAGTCAAAGCCTGCGCTTACTGATATTAACAATTCTTTGCTATGAATATGACGTAAAAATCAGTTCCTGAAATTTTCATGTTCAAGTACAATGACACTGGGAAAATAACAGGCCGACATCAATAAAAAAAGATCACCACTTACCATAGCATGCCGCCACCATCTACATGTACATGCACGTAAACAAATATGAAACCTTCAGACAAATAAACTGGCTTTGAATAGCTCACCAAGCTTTTATCATGAATAAGTCATTGTTTACAAGATTCCACTATCAAAACAACCAAAGTAGGCTGGCTAAAAATGCATAAATCATACCTGTTGTTCTAAGTTGTTTACCATTCAAGTATGGTTGTTTGGTTCTTAACAAAACGATAAAAAAACGAAAAATGAATTTCAAAAATCTTCCAGTCTTTACCTTCAATGTTACCTGTCCTCATGTTTCTTATCTATTTCTATCTGATATCACACTGACATATATGAAGATTATCACATGCAGGTAGACCATTTTCAGTTTAACAGGAAGCATAAATGTTCCATCGGACAGTCTTCACCCACCCCCAATGCTTATCAATCACACACTGGTAAATTATAACATTGGTAACAACATTAGAATATTCCTTTAGGATAGGTAAGAAAACATCATTTAGTATTTCCTGCATTTTAATATCCCGTAGAGCAAATAGTTTTAGATGGAAAACATCTATAACCGATAAGTCACGGTCATTCATTTTTATGGTTATCAGTAATGGATTCCCAGGGTTTATGGGAAGATATATATTACTATCCGTATCAAATGCCCGAACCACAGTTCCATATTTCAGAAGTCCGATACAGACAGCGTGAAATAACTGTAATATATCAGGAGAAGAGCCGCTCGCACAGAGACCATTACTCATCCAGTAAGGGTCATCCCGCCTTCGCAGCGAACCATAAAGAACGTAATAATGCGGAAGAAATTCTACCTCACATTTCACTCAGAATGGTGGGGGGGGGGGGGGACTTACATGTTCGGTTATGACCTTGTCCAGCAAAGTATAAATACCCAGGCAGCATTGCCCTGACTTCAAAATCGACTTCCCATACAACTTCATTCCCAGCGCTAATGGGTTTGGGGTCCCTCCTTTGTCTGCTGAGGGAGGGGGATGCAAATCATGTCGGACTCATGGTTAGTTTTGCCTTACAATTTACCGTCATGGCGATATTAGAACAACCTTTGCCGACCATAACAATCTGCACAAGGAGGACGATCCTTCTGACGCGTACTTAAATTTCTGTGGCCAGTATCATGTAGTATGAGAATGTAACTTGTATCATAATGGAGCGACATGTGAACTGGATAAGGGAACATAAAACTGATGAATCTCAGGCATGACATCAGACTGACAGGAGTGACCTTATCATTGGATAATAAGCATTGAATACCCTACACTGGTGTGACACCTGTCAACAAAGGCACCAAAAGAACTACATAACACATCGTGTAATCACAATGTTTAAATAAAAAAAAGGTCTGAAGTGGGTACTTGAAAACAACAACAACAAATTCTTACCTGTCAATAAAATGTACTTTGCTTTTAAGTCTGGCTTTTGAAGTCTGTGAGGCATGCTTCACTGAAATTTCTGCCATTGTTTTGCCTCTTAATGAATATATCAAGTCTGGGTACCTAAGATCCTTTCTGACACTTTTTAATGTCATGACAGGAGAATATAAACCTTGCAGTAGTAATCACCTCTCGAATAAAAAAATTCTCTTTGCAATACATAACCAATGGACTATATGCATTTAAATTTATTTTCAAATACTGTACAGTATACGGTATATATCCATCCTGTTTATAACACCGTTTTGGACCCAAAACTGAATGACAATTAGTATGACTAAGAATCACTGCTTACCTGGTAATAGTACTGGCACACACCTTGATATGGCACCTACTGGGCACAAAGCACCTTAGCCCTAGACTCATTTAAGTAAATAGCAGACTGCCGTAGCATGCATTTTAAGAGGGGATCCACCCACCTAACATGTGACACCATCATAAATATGGAATGATTCACCATGACATCATAGCCATATTCAAACAAAATAAAGAAAACCCAAAATGTAGAACAGTTGAACAGGGATAAAGATCTAAACATGGGAACAGCTTGAATTGCAGCACAACTAACCACAGATATGCATTTGTAGCTTCAGAGAGACAGGAAAGGAACGTACCTGTACCTGGAGGAAGTGCCATAGGAAGCAAGACTACGTCAGCAGCCAATAAAAGATCCTGACTACAGCAATGCTAAGTGCAATCCTGTTTGCACAACAGTCACACCCACAACATATGAAGTCACCATTTCGAAATAAATAGCATCATGCTTGAAAATTCGAATTCCAGGTAAAAAAAAAGGTTACTGTTGAACGCCCACTTCTGGCGCCATGGAAAAGGGCAGACAATGCATTCGGAATGACCCAAGGTCCTAATTATGAATTTCATTCGCAAGTAGCCCTAACAGTGACACAAACAAAACAAACAGCTTTTCTTTCCTCACATTTTCCTGTGGTACTATTCTTGGTAACTTTTCCCATGACATTCATAGCAGCAGTAAAGCATAGGGGCAAAATTTAGACATGGGAACTCTTGCAATTGAGAAGCATTTAATCCTGCATGTCTAATCTGTCTGTGTATCCAGGTACCTGTGCTTGGTACAGAGGAGACACACCCTGTATATGTGATACCACATCATATTTACTGTGATTATGGGGCAGACATCACATCCTCATATGAACAGGATGCAGCTGACAACAAAACAAAACAAACCGCTGCGTCCATCATCACTATAGATTGGAAGGTATTAGGACAGGGACATATTTTTATCAGTGAGATATCAGTTAGATCTATGAGAACAGTGAGGTGGCTATGTTCTTAGGACAAAGGACATCTTTGACACCCAACTTTGAAGCAAGAGCAAAGTACTATTTTCAAAATTTCATGTGATTTTCATGATCAGGAGCATATTTTACAGGACAGTACCTTATAGAATTGAAGCATTTCATTAGTTGGCAAATGGGATATTTTGCTAAGACACAGAAGATGTCAATCACAAAACATTCCGGGGCCTGTCTAGATAATCTAGTAAGCAATTTTTAATAAAGAATAAAGAATAAAAGTAAGAAGGAGCGAAAAGTTTGAAATTGATCAAAAGGTGTATTATGAATGAAATCTTTCGTCCTTCTATTTCCGAAACAACCAGCCCATGTTACTACATGTGTATTAGGAAATTCTCAGTGACATGACCTTGAAACTGCAATATTCACTATTCTACATGGTATCGTAAGTCTATTAGAGCCCTGATGTTTCCAGCAGTCTCTGCTCTAATAAGGCTGAACTTTACCCAACCTCTGACCCCCAAGCTTGCAGGGGCAGCTGCCCTTTCCCCATCACACCAGCTGGTATGTGTGTCAGCCCAAGGAAGGAGCCAGCAAGTCTAACAATTACTGCCGTGGTGGGGAAGTTAAAGGTGTTTCTTCTCAAGTAATTACCTCCACAAGGTCCCTCAGCCGCCACAGAAACACCCCCTCAATGTAGGAGAAAACCCACAGGGAAAAACACTGGGAAAGCAAAGATTATGCCAGAGCCAATATTCTTTGTGTGTATTTGTGTCATATCTCTGGCACTTGCACTCCCAGTATAAAACTCTAAATTGTGCAATTTGTTTTTGCTACTACAATTTTCCCACATTCCGATGTAGTAATGAATGATATGTAAATGATTTAGATGTATGTCACAGAAGTACAGTACTGCAAATTTTCTATCTATACAAAATCATGACCCACATCCATTTCAGAAGTAATTCTCATTTTGAAAATGTGAATGACATTTTGAAAATGTGAAAATTAGATTACTTCAGGTGGTAAGAATCACCTTGTTTCATTTCTTTTCTTACAGGCTGTCTTGACCTCTTTTGATATTTAGCTCACACAGCCACATGTAGGTGTGGTTAGCAGACCACTATGCCATGTGCCAAGGTACAAAATGTAATGGAACACTGAGTCAAGCAATGAATTATCTATGGCCATGCTGCCAGGTAAATCGCATAGGAAGCCATGACATTTACCTTGTACAAACACAAATAGCAAACAGCACCTTCTTACACATAGTTTAAAAAAAGTCAGACCCCTGCACAAATTGTTACACATACATCCACCTGTCTTCCAAAATATACACTACTATAGACACATTTTTGTACTAGCAACCTTCTCACTGATCCAGTACATATTCTGGGGTAATACAGTCAAACCTGCCCAAGGCGACCACCCGGCGGACCGAGCAAAAACGGTCGCGATGGACAGGTGGTCGCCATGAAGAGGATTCCACTGACATGTTTCCAGGTCGAGGTTTTCAAATACAGTACGTAAATGGATGGAAAATTATGTGAAGTTAGACAGCATGAGCCCCACCAAGTTCAATTTCTCATTGACAGAAAGAGGCTACAAAAATTACATTTTCCGTTATCGTTGTAATAATTGTACACCGCTACATCGTGTACAAATTTTCGTAATAATTTTGACTACAAAACAATGGTTGCCTCCATGATCGCAGCACCATCCAGCATTCACACGTTAGATTAAATAGTACACACACGCACATCATCGAAGTTTTAAGGCCTAAGACAAATCCTTAGAAAACACCTACTGGCCCCAGCCTTTTTTGGGGCGCCGACCGCTAGATAAAAGGGTCAAAAAGTTTTCGATCTGACAACTAAAGATGAAAACGGAACGGTGATTTCGTCGCGCCGCGCCGCCAAGCTCTATGCGACCGCATCAAAAGGTAAGTCAGTGTAGAAGAACGTCCAGCGTCCAATAAAGGTTTGTGAGATTCATGGAAAAAAAAAAAAAAAAAGAACATTAATTTTCGTCAATAACTAGAGTATTTGTAAATGCTCATACACAAAAGCATCGTGTTTTAGAAAGGTCAGCGGTACGTCAAATGCGGGCCATGCCAAATCCAAGATGGCGTCGGGACCGAGGAACAACATTTCTCGCCCGGTGTTTTCCGCCGCGAAGTCATTTTTCAGCGGAATTTAGTAAGACACAGACACATTTTTGTTGAAAATACAAGATATAGATAGTAATTTCTGTGAAATCTGACTTTTTGACGCCATGCACTACGTATTCGTTTTGAAAATTGATTTTAAACTGAACTTGCTTGAGTTTGCGGTAAACTATAAGATTACGATAAGCACAACAACATCACAAACATTTGTCTTTACAGTGTTTATAGGGGGAACGTTTTATTAAAACACTTCATGGAGGAATCGATGCTATAACATTACGATTCCATATATTTTTGTCCTTATTTTGTCCTTCAAAGTCTTGAAAACATTTCCGTGAAATCCGACAGCAAAATGATCCGATGTCACCACAAGCTTGAAAATTAGGCGGCCGCCATGGGCAGGGATTGTGCTCTATGCGGTCCCCATTCGTGGCGGTCGCGGTCGCGTTGGACGGGTGGTCGCCGTGGGCAGGCAGCTTAATGCTTGTGCCTATGGGGAAAATTTTCGGGACCGAGAAAAAGCGGTCGCCATGGCCAGGTGGTCGCGTTGAAAAGGTGGTCGCCTAGGCAGGTTTGACTGTATCTAAAAACAATCTATGAACCCAGTTTAGTAGAAATATCAACAAAAGATTTTCGCATACAGTTGTCAAGGTACATTTTTGTAACATTCCCAATGTATGAAGAAGCCTACTCTCTTTTTGTCCCAAACAACTCTACTAAGAATTTTCTGTAAAATAACCAATGTCTAATAGAAATGCCAGACTTTCTTATGGACCTGTTGGAAGCAAAAACATCACAGTTACAAGTCCTCACCCATGATCAACCTCCTGTGTCAAGAACATTCTTGAACAGACACAAGAAAGCAAACCAATGCTTACTGTGGCAATAAGATACAAAGTGAAGCAGGCAGTATGTGTTTTACAGTAAACCAACCCAGTGTGGCTTACAGACCATTCTTGTTTTCGCACATACATCCAGCCAAGCCTGAAGCTGAGCAGGGAATTGACCTGGCTTATATTGAGAGCCATTTAGAAGTTGACTTTGTGTAGTTGAAAACAAGACGGAGTTGGAAAGTAGAAAAAAATCTATTCAGCTTCCAAAAAAGTTCCATGACAAAAAGTGTCTCCGACTTGAGAGACATATTTCCGATGGGCAGCATTATATACATTGTATTTACCAGGATGGTTGTTTCTCGCTATTTTTGGTGTTCACGTGAACAAAACAGCCAGGAATCAAGTGAACTACCGCCGGGGAATTTTACCATTAACGATTTGTGAGGAATTCTGGCTTGTTAAGGAGACAATTGCCAACAAGGCAGGCTATTTAAGTCACATCCTCCCTTTTGATTGGCCATATTTGTGGTGTCCACCCAAGGGCAGCCTATCTGGTGTCTACCACTGGCTCTGGCAGGCTTCTCGGACCAATGCTAAGCTGCAGCGTGCCTCATGCACGATAAACAACAGCAGGCTAGCTTCAAGTTCTGTGGGACGCCCGGGTCAGAGTTCACAACTGATACTAGAACTTGTGAAAGAAAGTTGTCCCAATTTCACAGTCAGTTGGATCCATTGTGCCGTCCAAGCAGGCTACAGACCCGGAGACAATGTCAATGCAAACACCACAACATAAATCCATACACTAAATAAACTGAGGAAAAGCTATTAAAAATGTGGCTTATTTCACACATGCTTGGCTCTGGGGTATAAACAATTGTCAGTCCCATCACAGGCCACTGGGATATTAAGTATGTGCTAATGACAGAGTAAACACATTTGTTGCCATTTCTGACACTAATGCCCCTTTCACACATCCATCCTAGTGTAAACACAACTGACCAACAGGAAATTTTCTGCGGTCTTCAATGTTACATGTGAAATAGTTAGTCCTACGAAAACATAGCTGTAGTGATCTATAACGATTATTCCTGGAAACTAGGAGGAGGTGGTTACACAAATTATGGGACAAGGGAAAAGTGATATTTGGCACAAATAGTTCAACAAAAATAGGTAGGAACTAGGCAGTGACATTATGTTTATACTAGTAGTTTGTTCTCTAAAAATAATACCAAAATGTAATCAAAATACATATATGCTGAAACTAAGAAATATCAAAGCTCGATCTAAAAGCATTAAAGGATTCAAGTCTGACTTTGACGCTAGAATAAGACATTGACCAGACTGAACAAAAAACGTAGTCAGTTGTTCCAATGTTTTAAAATGGAAAGGAAGGTCATGTATCCTAGTAGCAGACATAATACGTACATGTATATCTCTTCTCAGGCTTTATTTGTATACTGGTCTCCATGTCTAGGTTTCGACTTATAATTCATATTAATGAAAATATATCACAGGGAGAAAAAGACTGGTTTTGACGGCAACAGGAAGAAGCTAGAATTTCTGTTATGGTTCAGAGGAAAAAATATAGTACTTACTTTTCAGCCCCTTGGGATGGAGAGGTGGAGAGTAAAGGAATGGTTCCTTATACAAGTATCGCGATATCGGCACAAGGTATCAACCAGACTACCTCCAGTTGTCTACCTATCGGAAACAGCAGAGCCTGACTGATAAGTCATTTCTGAAAGCTGCAGACTGCTGGAGATTAGACCTTTTGTTAAGGCCTAGAATTTCTCATGATAAACCACTCCTACAACAGTCAGAAACTGATAACAGATGGCACTGTCAACATGGTGAAAATTCTGCTAGCAACATCATGGCCTGTTCACACACAGCATTGAATCAAACAAGCACCACACCACCATGAATTATGAATGAGACAGAAGTTCAACAAACCAAATTACTGTCATTACCATGGTAGTCCTAACCATATCACTGGCTTCAAAACACAACTGGCAATTTGATGGTTTAAGTAATGACAATTGACCATGGACAGGGCTGACTTTATAAAGATTGCATCTATTTTGTCATCATGGACATAAATGTGCATCATGCACTTATACATGGGAAGGTACCTCCCTGTTCCAGGTGTGGAAAATAGGTCTCTAGCAGTGTCTGAAACATGCTGACCTGTTGAAAGTTCAGAAAACTTGTTCGACTTTTGGACAAGACTTTAGATTTGAACACAACTTACCTCCGTCTATCTGGCTACAGCTGTTTCACGGAAAAGTCACCTGAATAAACTGACCTGAACAACCCACCTTATCCCGATATACTAGCTATACCCACAGTGTCATGCCAAGCTCCACATTGTCACAAAATCCCTGCTATTGTTACATGGCTATCATCCATATAACTGCAAACAACTTGCCTGGATCAGGACCGAAGCCCTCTCTGAATGGGAAGGACTCACATAGCTTATTTGAATTAGACCTACAGTTGACTTGGGGCATCACAAATCCCCTGGTTTCTGGTAAAAGATATCCCAGAAGATTAAAAGCCAACTCCAGTTTCAGATAAACTGATACACTACTTCCTTTCCGCTTGAAACAGTAAATCATTTTCATCATCCATGCGAACAGCTGTCATCAACACTAACAAAACTTGAATAAGGCTCCTTACTTACTGGTTTGTCTGTGAATTTTGAAGGCAGGCCACTTAATCATGCCATAGTTCTTGCAGTTAAAATACCAGCGCCAGGTTAACGCACTTCCGAAAACATGCTCAATGATCTTGACCATCACCAAATGTCCAGCTCAACTGACACAATATTCCCAAGAACTTCAAGTCATCTACAAAAGTACAAATCTAACTAATCATCTGAGAGTTGAAGTGATCTTACTTACTTACTGTCTTGCCTGAAGCCCCTCTATGTTTATAAACCTGTCTGATATTCGGCAGGTACCCAGCCAACACGACCAATGGTCTGGAGCCTTCTACAGGGATATTGGGAGCAATGCTTCCTCTACGCTTGGTAAACCCTATCAGAAGTGGTAATGAAATGTACCACAGAGCTGTCCCCGGTGTCATTACACCTAATGAGACAACAAACAGTACAGATGTTGCTGGGACAACTGATGTGATAAATTGACAATGAAGAGATGCAATATTACTTCATAATGATTATCAGGTATTCAGACTGCTTGTTTGGACAGTTCCAGAGGATGGGAGAACCCCAATGCAACTACATGGGTGTCCGATGTTTTTACAGCCAGAAACACAAACACCTTTCTTACAGCTCATGTTTAAGTAATGAAGCATGTAAGCACCCAATACAGAACGGTGAATGGTTCAACCACATCCTGCCCGGTCATTCTTTGATGTTTTGAAATGCAATCAACATCAAGAGATGCTTCAATTCAAGACATGTGCGGAGGAACTTGGTCAAGTGGTAGTAAAGCATAAATTGCAGGATAGGGTAGCATTTAAATTTCCGTAATATAAACAGATAGTTTACACACACCAAAATACAATCCTGCACATGATTCTTCCCAAAATACAACCTCTACACACAGACAAATGTACATACTACATTACACAGTTCCATCAACATTATCCTCACACAATTAATAGATAGAGAAAACTATAGATAAATTATAGATAGAGAAAAACAACAGATGTATGGACTACTGGTGGCATTTAAATTCTGCTTAGACTCACCAAATTCCCAGACCAAACAGTAAATTCTCTCCAAAACTTTCATCAGCCTGGAAAAGACATTTCCAGATGGCTGTCCTACTTCTCCTATCAGGCATCCATCAAGTTAACTGCGAAGAAACATACACTGATACAGACCCAAAATGTTTGGGTTACACTGTCCAGTCCGGCTCTTACAAATGCAAGCCAGGATGCAGCCTGCAGCAAGCTCACATGCCACTAGTCAGCCCAGACAAGGGGAAAATCCATCAAGCATATTTTACTAAGGAGGAGGGGTTGGTTAATTAATAAAGTGGCAGGGAAGGAATGCAACGTGCCAATTGGCAGTGACCGAAGCTAACAGCAGACCTTGGCGTAGGCGTTACTTACAACCGTACCTTCAGGTTCCGGACAAGTTCTGCAGGAGCATATCCACTCAAGTCTGAAGTTCTGATATTGAATGGGAAGGAAATAGCGAATAATTCAGGAGGATGTAGAGCTGTCAGGCTGTGGAATGGCACTGAGGTCCTGATCCCTAACCCTCCTCCCCCTAGCCTCGCATGCCTCTGCTTGCTAGATCCTAACAGCTGCAGCCAGTTACAGCTGACCAGGATCTCAATGCTTTACTCCTGTGCCCCCCAGGCATAGACAAGTCAAGGCATAAGTTTACCAAACTGGTCGAACATAACCAACAACATCCTGGTGTGCATAGGCTGTAATTGAGGGGAAATGCCACGTCCTGCTGGATAATTTTTGGAACAATTAGCAGTTCCGATTTACTCTATACACTTGTGCAGTTTACGTCAGTAGAGGAATAACAGTTGTTGCTACTTCATGGTGTAACTCTTTTCTACCTCCTCACAAATTAATGAAAATAAAATACTTGCTCAGGTTCTTCCCAGTTAGATGCATAAGCAGATGGATAAAACTTGAAACTTCAATAGATCACCAGTCTCACAGGGATCTATTATCTACAATACTTACCTGACTTGGCTCACATTTCAAAACCAAAGCTAGCTTGTCTAAATCCCTTTCCTCAAAAACACTCTGACAGTGACAAAACACCTAGATAGTGCACCACTAGTCTAAAAGCACAGTTGGAAGCTTCAATCATTTAAATTGAAGTCATTAGAAAGATTCTGCATGTAAAATGGAGAGAAAAATTCATCACTGAGTATGTAAAGGCTTCACATGTCCATTACCATCAGATTTATCTGCTGTGAAAATGGGCCCATATTTGTTCTGATTGCCATGAAACAGCAGTATGCTGGCATTACTACAGCTTCATTTTTGGTCAAGCTGTGCTTTATATGCCAAGGCCAGCATGAATTTCATTCCTGCTCTTATAACATGTTTTGTCTCGATATAAAAGGATTTTCAACATGCATAAAACATTCATCGATCTCTGAGCAAATTAGATGGGATATGAAGACACAAAGAGGGATTCTTTCTCCTCATTTTGTATTCAGCTCTACAAACAGCTAACATTAATCCATGTAACATGCCACACACTAATGTCCACAACAGTTTTAATTACATACAATCCCCAGAAAAATGAGTTCTGGTGGCCGACATAGTATTCAAACGAATTTAGCGTACAGTATGTGTGACTGAAAACTTCCAATGACAAATTTTGAATTTTAATTAAAAAATAACATTTCTTCTTGTCATGCCTCTTTGATACAAATGCACTGCATAAGAGAAGTGATGTAGTTTCAAGTTCATTGTGATGTCATTCAACATCATCTGCCATGTTATCAAACCACAACATCTCCCAATGATATACCTGTATAATTGTAGCTGCTGTACAGTGATGATCCTTGTCTTAATTATTTATATCATAAACACCTGATCACTCTGATACAACTTGACCCAAATCTCAATTCTAGTTTCCTTCTGATTGTAGCTACAATCTTTTCTTCACTGGTTTCTGGCACAGTAGGCACACATCACCTCCTGCTGTGGAAGAATCCTGACCCTTTCTGGCCTCTAGGCTAGGGCAAGTCTTCCTGAGAACATGGGGGCTTGTTATTGTCCATGGGAGTGGTGTAGTTTTGGCTCACACACTGACCACCCTACACTGTCCAGATCTTCCGTAACCTGGGGCGATAACCTTCAAGGGCAGATACACACAACAGAGATTTCACTCCACACTGATAAAGGTGCAGAAAGACAGTTTCCCCTGGTCTTACAACAACATGTACATGTGTACATGTGTCCTGCAAGGCTTCCAAGAATCTGAATACACATGTATAATGATAGGTTCCTGCTTGACTAAATGATGGCTTTGTTAGGTACATACAAAAATGTAGATGTGTCTTTTTGTGGTCACAAAGAAAAGATGAAAACCCTGAACAACAGACACTGAGACAGGGATATAACCTCCTTGACAGGAGTAAACCTTGCTTAAAACTGTCCATATATTCCTTGTTCATCTATGTTATTTCTCCTGCTAAAATGGGCAAGACTAGAAACTAGAGCTATTTTAGATACAATGCAGATAGATCAGACCGCAAGTTATCTTTAGAAGCATACCAGCCAGAACATACGTACTTCGTGGGCAACGACCTACACAAGTGAGTTTGGTCAAAAGGAATCCCTACAGTGTTGCTCCATAGGAACTTCACCACCATCCATCACAGGGCCTGCGGCCACAAGAGAGTCCCCTCCCTCCCTCCCACCTAGCTCACATAACAACCCTACTGACAGGTAGATGGATACAAAATCCATAGCTCCTAGATCCATAATCCATGAAAAATGGACTGGAATCCCCTGCTGTAAAATTTATCTCTCCCTTGCAGAGCCTGCATGGGGAATTCAGCCACATCTGGGGAGGCACACTCCTACTTAGTGCCAGCATGCAGACGGGGAATTCAGTCACATTACTAGTCAATTGGTTTGTGATTCTACCCTCATTACTTTTAATTTGTAGACCCTTTTCTGAGGGGAATTTGCAGTCAAAAATAGCTGCCTGTGCAGAGTGTGTGATGTCCACTGGTAGGGTGAATATCAAAGCAGACCTATCGTTATCCAGTCTTGGAAAGCTATAACTTGTAACCTAATCTAACTGAACTTGCATGGTAAGAACATGAACCTTCTGGTCTGTAATTTTTACACAAATATACAAAATTGTTTGGCAATGCTACCTGAGTCTGACACTCGTATGTACCATCAAAACTACTTAATATTCTAACAATTATGCAAAGCTAATACCTACTTTCATATTGATAAAATACATTCATCCTTGTGCAGTAAACAGATGGAACAAAATTGGTGTACTGTATTGATAACCATATACCTATGATTTGGCCTGGTAATGCCATCAACATTTCTGCAACTGGGTACCGTACAGCTATATTTTGCAAAACTTGAATCCTGAAAGAAACCAGAATCCCTCCTTAGCTGTTTTCTTGACAGAGGACAGATTTAAATCCAGGGCTATGTTTACTCATGTCTGCCTAAAGCTGATAGGAACCTTTCCCTTGGTAAAATACACTGTTTACATTACTTTGAAATTGGCTTTGAAGGACTTGTCCTTCAGAAACAAATTTTCCCTGGCACAAGTGTTTTGTCTTCTCTAAATTCTCAAAGGACATGCAGATATCCTCTACTGTTTTGTGATCTTCAGTATTCTTGCATTTGCTGAGAGACAAATGTAACATTTCTGTGCCCAAAACCACGATGTTAAACAAGCGTTCCCAAGCATTTGACATGTGGAATATGTCTACCTATAAAGGATTGAATTTGACACTAGCTCATTCAAAAATAAACTGAAACACTCTTATGAAAGGCAAGGTTTACTCTAGTTTTCATGGCAACATCTGACATGTAGGTCTTTCCCTTTGTGGGGAATACTATATATCTGAACATCTGGGAGGTTTCATACAAAACATTGACAGCTTATTTACTTTGTGAACTGTGACCTAAGGTGAGCAACCTTTCCAAGGAAGAATTCCTCAATGAGAAGACAGGAAGACAGAACTCTCTGAAAACATAAACTGTCTGAACACTTGCAAGATTCTGTTGCACAACAATTGGCAAACTATCACAAGCAACCATTGAATTGTTAGTTCAAGTGCAAAGATGACACATAACATCGTACAGCTGATCATGTATATCAAGAGATATATCTGTAATTACATCAACATCACAGAATAGAAGGTCTTACAACTTACCTCTTCCACTCACTTAAAAAGAACCCCTTTTCTTGACTTTCCATCACCAGTTGGGACAACAAAGCTTGCTTGTGGTATTTAAAAAGAAACAGCAGTTGTTCTTCTGTCCATAGGAGTCAGAATGAAAGCAACAACACAGGATCCCATCCATTATTCTCAATGTTACCAATACCGGCACAGCGTGGTACAAAGAATGGATGGAAACCTTAATTTTACATGAAGGGATCAGGTCCAGCTAGTATGCCTTTTTGAACCCTAATTCTTTCTAAATCAAAATAATTCCAATGCACCAATCAATAGCACAGACAGCACATTTTTAGGCCTGACCTCTCAATCGCACCCACCCATGATGCTACTGTCACGAAAGCAACTGAGTTTGGACAAAGTATCTTTGATCTCCTCTTATGCTATGCTGAAAAGCACAGGATTATGACCGACCTGAATTGAAAATGGCTTGCAAGCAGATTGGGACATGGAAATAGGTCCCACTCTTACATACATTACTGCAACTGCATTATCGGGTAGCTATTACATACTTACCGTCCAACAACATTAGCTAGAATGCATCACAATCACAGTTACATATACGGTAACAACTATTCTTTGAGCTATGTTTAGTGAAGTAAAAAAGTCTTTCTTAGATAAATGGGTTCTCAGTCCTGTCATTGTTACCATTGTATAGCGCATGCAACAAGCTTTCTACACAATACCACTGTGCGCAAGAACATACAAAGCCTTAACAAGTCTGCAAGAATAGAACGAAAAGTAAATAGACACTGAAAAGGTTTCAACCTTGTTCTAATGCCAAGCTCCTCCCCAGGCTAAAGGCTAGCAGTGCAGGGATAACCACAGTAACAACAGCCAGTGTGCCAGGATTTCATATTGATGCTCGCTTGACGTCATGACCACCCGTTGGTGCGCCGTACTAGCGCTGCATTACAAAATTCCAGCTCGTTCCCTCATTGCCTCAGCCATCCCCCAAGCAACTCCATCCACCTTTCCGTCGACTCAATTTGTAAGCCCCACTTGTCCCATAATCAAATTGCCGTTATCCTGACAATACTATTATGCAAACACAAGTGACCACATAATTGCATGAAGAAAACCAATGAAAGAACCCACTAACCCATTCGGATGCTAGCCTGTGTTGTCGGGGCTGCCTGCCTTTCTACGGTTCAGAATTCTCTGTGAGCACACCCTCCTCAGTTGTAACCACGTGACCAATTAGAAGTTGAAAGGAGGCAGACACCCTCCGAATTGTAAAGGAATTTGAGGGTCAGTCCCTATCATGCAGTGTGCATTTTTTTTCAACTGGAGAAAGTCAAGTGATGTGTTGGGAGCAGTGTTCTCGCCAGCCTGAAATTTTTACCCGTCATTTAAATTCCGTTCGGGGAAGAACATATCGAGCGCCGAAGGCGCGAGGCGTCGCGCCGGAGGCGCGGCCATTCTAGGGGGGTCCGGGGGTATTCTCCCCCGGAAAATTTGAGATCTAGACCCTCTGAAACGCCTTTTCCTGCATTTTGAGGGGCAAATTTCCTGTTAAAATAAGCTTAGTTTAATGACATCTCTTTCGGTGAAAAATTACACAAGGGTTTCAGGCTTAATTTTTTGGGGAGGCGTGCCGTCATCGCGGAAATATCGAATGTTCACAACTTCACACACAAGCTACCCTTCTATGTTGTATACAATCGGCAAAGAAAAGAAAATTTAGCGCAACAAAACTTTATTACGTATCAGCTACGTCCTACAAAAAATGCACACAGAATAAGTCGGCAAAAATAAAACACAACTTTTCAACACTTGTTCCGTATGCGCCCTGTAAATATTGAACGTAATGAGGAATTTGACACCCTACTTTGAGAAAGAACGCAATGAAGACGTCCAATTTTTTGTCCCATGTTTTCCGCTGTTAATTTCCCCGGTAACTGCACTGAATGTGTTCAAAAGTTGTCGATTCAAGCCTTCCAACAGCCGCTTCGTCGTGCGATCCTTGCGATTCCCGCCACCCCCCTAACATCTCGCAAATTCACGCTTAGCTGAAATCTCGCGAGTAGCAAGACTCGCATGTCATTGGTCGTTTTTTCTTGACGCGACGGAGACGCGCGCTGTGATTGGTAGATTACAATATCTGATCTGACGCCTGTTTACCATTTCTTGCGGGAAGAACTCAGCCGCCGCGGCTTGAAACTTAAAAACTGTACATAGATTACAGAAAGCCTGATAGCTATAGGAGTATTTCTGAATGTTAGGGCTTCTTTGATGACAATAACTGACGGTGAACCGAGAGGGACAAAACAGAAATAAACGTCAGCCTGATGCGACCGGCCAAAACTGTAGTGGGGAGGGCGGCGCATGACGCCGAGTTTTCGGCGGCCAACAAATATTTCTAGCAACCACCACGGCGCTCTCTGTGTGTTGCTGGGGTTGTCGCCAGCCGGGGCATTAGAAATGATCTAGAGTGCCCTCGTCACGAACTTCCGCTGATCCGCTCGAGTTTTTGAAAATTCTAAGCTCTATCTAAATATCTTTACACACCGATTTTGTCTATTAAAAATGACGGGTTGAGCAAAAATTTTGTCCGTCATGAGCGACAAAAACCCGTCAAATGACGGGAGGACGGGCGCTGGCGAGAACACTGGTTGGGAGGAAGGGAGCATGGCAATCTAGTCTGGGAATGTGTTCTATGTCCCCACTAGGGGCCCACGCTGAGGCTGAGGCCCAATTGGGATGGAGCTGGAGGGAAACAAAACTAAATTTAGTGTAATTCAATCTTTCTGGCCTGTAACTGGTACCAGATGTAGCCTGGGTGTCAGGGCCACAAGGAGAGACCTGGAGGGACACTTCCAGCCCACAAGGAAAACACACAAGGAAGGCATGTCAGATTTTCAATGAATCAACTTCCGAGCAGATTACCAAGAACATTTTCGAACAGTTAGTCAGGAAGGGAAGATGCCAGAAGGAAACTGTTGATGACTGAGTCCGGAGCATGTGGTCTGTCTCTAACTAGGACAATCTTTTTGACTGACAGATAAAAACACAGGCTGGACCAGGGAAGGAGGCAGTGAGAGAGTTGTAAAAAGCTTTCAGCAGTTCTCTGGGAAAAGACTTTTGATTAACTGATATGATCACTGGAAAAATAGGCAATCATCTAATGGCTATTTTCCCATATGTGGCTTGATTATGCAGAATCCAATCTAGATGAATGGAACAACTGCATAGATAAAAAGCACAGATATGAGCAGGGTACAAAGACATCTTTCCAACTGAATACACCTCCTATCTGATTTAGCATACTGATCATCATGTCAGCTCAGACCAATCCCTACCATTACACACTATTGTGTGAAGAGATCCATATGTTCTGTCCAAGGTCAATGACAACAATGTTGGCAACAAATCAAACAAATTCTTCAAAATAGACATACTCACCTAGGTAGGAATGGGACGGACCTACACCCTGGCCAGCAGGAATGCTATCTACAGCCCAGCTACAACAGGCAATCAACACCTCAGCATGGAAAATGATAGCATCAATTCCAGGCTACTCTAACAGCAATTCTGAGGGCCAATCAGCTCTCTCAGTAGTCATGTGATACGGTTGCCAAGGCTACAGCCAGCCCTCTTCTTAGGTGGATAAATTAGGATGACTGGGGCACAAGGCCCACAGGTCCAACTGGGTGTAACCCAAACAGCTGGGAACCTAGGGACACCCCTGTTCTATATCTTGCAGCTGCCCTCTAATTCTACAGCAAGTGCACTGCCCAGTCCAGAACTGGGTTATGCCATTTAACGAGATGAGGTCAGTTTACCAATTAGCCCATATTAAGTCTCTTCCAGCAACACATTAATGAAGATAAAAAGTTCCAAACTAAACAATCTACGCTTTGAACTATGCATCTGTAAAATTTTGTTTTGACAATTCATCAAGAAAAAAACGTACCTTGCTTGAATATTCTGAAAATGTTTGTTTTATTGCCTCTATGTACAATACTGATATAAGATGTTTCTACTGAATTTGACCAAAGCAGTTTCAGAACCTTGCTGGCCATAGTGGGATACACTACAGTCTTGCCTGTCAAGTTGTAGCACATACTCCATCTATGGACCTCCTGAATATTGCAACTTTCTTAAAACCTGCCAATGGCTATGACAGAACCACCATTCATGGAGAACGTGCTATAATCATCATTGTGCTCAAAATCTATCATTGAATTTGTTCTACTTGTATGAATTTTAGCCTGGGTACCATCCTCCGTAGTAGCCGCTGGCTCAATCGTTTTGCTCGCTAACCACGGTACTCGGCTGCATGTCCAGGACCTTTTGTAGCTTTAAGACCAATTTCTGAACAGCGAGGAATAGTGGTGTGGATCTAAACCCGAGTTTAGGTTTAGGTTCGGACTCGAGTCCAGAGGTTTAGGTTCAGGTCCGGACTTGAAAGTCCGGACCTGAACAATAATTTTGGAATATTTTTTCGTGTTACATGTAAAATTGCATATTGGCAGATATTTTACACGTAATTTGAAAACTATATATACGGAATTATATACAGTCAGTAATTAACACAAAAGTTCAGTTATAAACACAAAAACAGCAATGTTTCAATATTTTTATAGTGCAAATTTCACGATTTAAGGAAGGTTTAAGATGGTTTAAAACAAAAAGGAGTGTATGAGTGAGAGAATTTTTTTTCAAGTCCGGACTTGTTTCCAGACGTTTAGGTTTTTTTGGACTTGAACCTAAACGTTTTACAAGTCCGGAACCGGTCCGGCCGGACCGATCCGCACCACTAGCGAGGAACAATCATTTAAGTCAGCATATCATGTACAGCTGTATCTATTGCCATTTCTATCATATACTACAGTAGTGCTTAGATTTTCCTCAAAACTTCTCTGCCTGTTACATAACGACCATTCATCTGCTTTCAAAATGTTTCCCCAATGAACAAAAAAACTGCAACAATAGCAATACGCTAATGGCGTTACTTTAATTATTTAAGGCCAGATGATACGCTCACAATTCAAACAAGGTAAAAACCAATGCTACAACTCACCAGACATGGATGTGCAGACATGGTATCTCATTCAAAATGCAAACCTACAAGCAGTAACACGGAACCATGTTGTTTCCACATCAGAGGCGACTGAGCATGGGTGGGGTTCGTAATGGCCTTTTGGTGCTCTTATCGAGTTTACTGTCATGGAAACGGTGCACTCAGCGCCACATCCTTAATGGCACGCTATATCTCGGCACATACTGTGCAGACATTCGCTGATCCGAGTTGTAACGATTGCCACGGGACTTTCCTGCAGGGAATCAACTGGGATCTGCGTGCGAACCTTTCCACCTGTACGCACATTACTGTGCCTGTAGCCACAGCTTATCATGCAAAATCCATACCCTCTTAACAGCGAGCAGACATAAACTTTCAACCACATGAAACACAAAAGATTTCATAAATGTTTCCAGAAAACATGGTAGCCAGGACCAGAACAATGAGCGACCGAGTACGGTTCAAGAATAATTAACATTAGACCATCTTTTATCGGTCAATAAAGAATTTGGCTGCACTATTTAAAAAATTCAACTTTACTTGATACTTCAAGTTAAAACATGAGTCAACTATTATCTAGCCTGGAAGTGGTTTTAAAGTCAATATTGTTGATGTGAAGGACATGTCATTATTGAAAATTCAAAGAAATCATAATAGCTGATGATGAGACAAAAATAGACTAGCCTCAGGCAAAACAGAATAATGAAAAATTGCTGCTCATGTTCAATATTCCTGGAACAAGGCTACTATCAATACATTTGATTAATGGACTGAATGAAGCATCTCTAATATCGATCTCCTAGGTCTTGTAAGGTAATATTCTGTTGGCACACACACAAATGTAGCACAATGTCCCCCTAGCAAAGCTGTCATGGACTGCACTCAACACTGAGTCAACATCAAAAGGAAACATGCCTAATACAGCTGAAAACACCACATTGTAACACCCACTATGTCATGTTCCTCAGTGAAGTCAGTCACGGTACAGTTCAGTTGCTGTTTGATTCTGTGGTTAGACTCATATCTTCAAGGTCAAGTGTATGGGCTTAAAAAAACTACTTCAAACCCAGCCCGTCACCACAGTGGTTCCACCCACCCACATTACATTTTCATCATATGGCTCCAAACAACGAAAAAACAAACTGTACATACATGTATGGAGTTTAGATGATGAAAATAACCATGTTTCAAAGCAAATACTGTTAAAAACAAATAAATAAAGACTTATCGGAATGGGTTTAGCTGTTGTTTTCCAGGTCCCGGTACCAATGTACATAAACAGAGTACATGGCCACAGTACCATTTCAACAGTCAAAGAACACTACTACTACTACTACAACTACTGTCCACTCTTCACAGCCCTGTTGTTTGTATACTACTAGTTTATACAACTGCAGTTAACCAACTTACCTTTTCTATAATCCTACACACAGCAGAAAAACACAACTTCTATGGGTGTAGATATTTCTGTCCTACGCTGCACGTTAGCTCCCCATGGTGTCCCCCTGCTCAATGTACGGTCTACTCAGCTGCCCCTCAGTCCACCACACCCTGACCTCCACACAATGCAGACCACTACAGGACTTTTGACTAACTCCTCAGTCCCGTCCCTCACCATGGCCCTACATGGTAATCCCCAGTGAAAAGGGTCCTTATCACTTGTAACAGCTGGTGGGGGCAGATGGTACACAGAGACTGTTACGACATTTGGAAAGCGTGCCATACATCTCCCCATGAACATTTCAATCTTTTTAGCACACCCAATATTTTCTTTATCTGTTTGCCATATGCCTGCACACTTTTCTGATTACCAAGGTCTATTACCGTAAAATTCCTATTTACGTACGCACTTTTTAAACTTTTCAAGTTGCAAGCAGGTGCTCCAGGCTGACGCTAAAGTCGGGGTGCGTACGTTAGGAGGGGTTCTTCCTCGGAAAAATCGAATATCAGCATGAGAGTACGGTACATCTTCATGACAATGAAGTGTGGAATGCTACCACACAATCAATCAGTAATAAAGAATAAATAATACATGTATCTAAATTGTTTGATATTTTCTACCCAGAAACATTTTCTCAGTAAGTTGAACATAGCGGGCGGGCCGCTACACTGTGGGCCGACAAACCGACGCTGTAAATCACTCGCTATGCTGTTTTTTCACCCAGCGTAGCGGCAAAAAAAGACAAAAATACCGTAGTAAAAATGCAAAGGCACGCGCCTCCGCTGTTTCAGCTCCAAGAGCTCCAAGGGAGGTGCCAATCACTAAATTAGCACCCCGCCCTACCGCTCCGATCTTGTCTCGCCGTCCCTCGCACCCGGGAAAATCCCATTGCGGCTCGTGTGCCGCTGGCAGCATCGCGCGAAAACGTAAACAATAGCCGAGTAGGTCTCCATGTGCACAATCTGCGGGGCGGTTCCCGACTATTAGAACAGCCGTAAATGTATCAGATTCCCGGAGAATCTCCTTATTTGGAAGTTAACAGTCCGCAGTTGACCAACACAGAAGCTGTTCTTTGTAAAAGATTCCTTTCTCTGTCAGCGCGGGAATAGAATTAATTCTTAACTGTATTTCTGACAAATTTCTAGAGCAAGGTTACGTCATTTTCCCATCCATAACAGCGAATTAATGCACAGAAAATTCATTTTTACAAAGAGAGGAAGATAAAGTTTCAACTTATTTATAAGCTTCGCCATGATTGGACAATTCGGTTACTGCAAATTTTCGGCACCGCCCACAAACCGCCGACTTTCCTTTTAGTAGACTTTCTGCCGCCGACGTCGCCATGGTCGCGACTGTCATCAGAGGCTGCCGACTGTCAATCAGCGACAACTTTGTGGGAAAACGCGCGAGTTGGATCTCCGTACGTGCAAGGAGGCTAAACAGCGAACCTCTGGCGACGTTACGTTCCCTGAACTTTCCCACAGCGATGCTTGTACAAAGTTTTTATTAGACGGAAGTTCCACGTTATCTGTAAGACGCAGAACAGCCGTTTCGGCTTCCTGGAACGGGCCGGCGGCGTATATATATTTGGGGGAGGGGGTGACGCGATTTCTTAGACGGGCCAGCGCCAAGGTTCTTTAAATGCCGCGGCAAGGGACTTTTGTATTAGGACTTTCGCTGCCGACCGCCGAGGGAAGATCGCCTCGGCGGCGATTTTTCTGGAAACATGCCTGCTTTGAAGCGTAGTATACCAGGAATATCGCTTCCTATTTCGCACCGAAGAAAACTTCTGACAGCTACGATTGTTGCGCTTCGACTTAGGACAGCTGGACACAGCCAAAAAAAGGAAAACTGGTATCGACTATTGATATTGAGTAGCTAAATAAACTATTGATATTGTTGTTTCTGAGTTTCAAGTTGTCTTTTACCAGAAATATTGTATGTCAAGGTCATGTGGAGAAGTTGATTAACTGCCACGATTATCATAAATATGACCCTCAAAACTGAAAAAAAAACACCTTCTCAATAGCCTGAAATGCAGGAGCTTCCCCCCACCGGGGCTCTGCCCCTGGACCCCGTCGCGGGCTTTAGGCAGCCCCCGAACCCCTGCCCCGATGCTGTGAAAAAAACCTGGTGAGAACATTGGTAACCCTTTAAGTTGGTAAACATCATCGGAAGGATGATCATTCATGTCAACCTCTTCAACTATCCACCGAAATGCTGGAGAGGGGGTGCGTACGTTAGGAGGGTTTTTCCCCTGAATGTTTCAACTCACTGAGTCAGGCCCTTAATCGTCCCCAAATCGGGGGTGCGTACGTTAGGAGGGGTGCGTACGTAAATAGGAATTTTACGGTACCTCAAAAGCTGTTGACATAGCAGCTGGTCAGCTTGGTTAATACAGGAATCTGTTTTTGTTTGCCAAAAACCAATTTGTAAAATAATGTTTCCTTCACTCAAAAGAGCAAATTTTCACCATCCATTTAACCCTTTTCCATAAAATGGTAAATCAACCTAGTTTTGCAGAGATCTAGAGCATCAACCGTATTGCAGCACATCTCCATCTGCTGTCCTTGTGCCATTTCCCATGATTGCCCCAGATCTTAGGGAAGAAGCAGAAAAAGGGTCAAGGCTGATGATCTTCCCTGTCTGACATGTCTATCTGCCATAGTGGCCACTAGTAAAAGCACTGACACATGCTTAATGTAGAAAGATGCAATGTATGACTAGATGCACTGAAGGTCGAACTTCTCTCCAAGTCCATAAAGAATAAGAGCAAAGAAGAAGATGAAGAAGTAAAAGCTCATAAGAATAGCAAAACCCACCTAAGAGCAATTCTATGCATGTCATCCTACGTGAACTTACAGCTAAGGCCTGCAACATAAGGTTATATGTAATATCTAATGAATAGTATTCATTTTGCTTCAGCAAAAATGTCATATTACTACAATTGTCACAAATCTTTAAACCTAAGAAACATACAAACATAATCTCCTTTTACCAGTCAAAGACAACAGAGACAAATAGATAGAGCCCAAGGTTCTATTATGAGTGTCAACAGTTATCAACATCCCTTAATGATATTCATGATTTCTACTTGTCAGTAAAAGCCCGAACACCATTCCCACTCTTATCAGGCAATCTGCGGGGTACTTAATGGCTGTTTTATGGAACAAAGTGTAATAAGGCTCAAGCTGCCTTTATTACTGTCACATCAACATTAATTGATTTGCATAAATTGCCCATACCCACGCAACTAATTTGATGTATTCATACTCCAGACAAATTGAATTAACCAACCTTGCCACCTGTCACACTTTTGATGGTACTAACGTCCCGATGCGGCCAGCAACACCTTTTAGGTGTGAAGAGTGTTGAGAGCTTTGTTGCAACAGAAGGGGACGGGAGAATTATGAGAGGGGGTGACAAAACTTGCCCCATCAATGTTCCAGTGTGACTAATCTTGCTGATTTCCAAAGGGTAGGCATGAAATCACAAAGAGTAATAGGCTGGCACCACAGCCCTGGTTTCCCCAAGGGGAGCATGCTGTATTGATGAGGTGGGATTATATGAAATTAATATGGGGTTGTTTCAGCAGTTCAAATGGACAGGGTGGAAGCGTATCATCACATGCTTTCACGGATCATCTAGACAATATACAGTTAGGGTTAAAACTGATTTTAAAGCAAAATTTAAAAAAAAAATCTGTCAGCCTAAGTCAAAAGTTAATCTTCATTTTTGAAAAATGATTGTATCTTTGACCATACACAACAAAAATGCTAACAGATGTTGTTTGACTAGTATGATTACATTATGGCTAATAAAAAAAACTTCAAAGAGTAACATATACTGTAATGACATCATCAGGGGCAATCACCTTGTAATTCCCTACAAGAAGACTTCCATCAACGGAATCACCTTCTTTGAGGCATGAGTTGGGGAAAATCTTAGCACAAGAAATTCATGAATGAGAAACTAACTACTTATGGGAGCCTGGGGATTCATTTGGGAAGGACAGACCTTTACATAGAGATTCCATAGGGAGTGTGTTGTGTGACAGGTGCAAGGTTAGCAACGCACCCAGAATGGATGGTTGGGCTTTGTGGGAATTTTCATGGACAAAGCACAGTCTGGTTCGAACACGCTTGGGTATAAAGAAAAAAAAAAACCCTACAAAATGGAGACATTTTGAGGCAAAACTCTGAAAGGATTTATCTCTTGAGATATGTATTGCAATCTGCATGGTTTCAGCTCTGACTGGTCATGAGAGCCAATGATGATTCAGGTTGGATGTGGTTCTGGTTGAAGAAATTTGGGAGGATGGAGATGTCCATGGTGGGAAGTCATTGCAATTTTCTGCTCAACGTTGGAGCAAAGCTTGCATTGAAACTGAATTTGCGAACAATTAGTACGGTGACATGCTTAGGTCTTGTACTACAAGAAAAAACAAGATAACTTTTTAAGTTTCTTGCATCTACAACAGCTTGAGCTGTGAAATTATACTTATCTAAAGAATTATGCAAATAATTCCTAAATCAGTCAGCAAATTACAGGGCATGCATGATACAGGACTGTTTGATGTAAAGCAAGCAGCATCTGAAGGGATGGGGGAACAAAAGAAAGGTCACTTGAAACTGGATCACACTATTTGAAACTGGAGAGTGGTATTGTGTTGGAGGAGCACTGCAACAAAGTTGTTGGTGGGGAGGAGGGTTTGTGGTGGCAGGTGGGATGCTCGGTCATGTGTCACACCACAAAGAGGTCCAGATTCTGGTTTTTGAAGATGACTCATGTGGAAAACAGGTGACCTAGGGGGGCACAACCAGGAAGCAGGGTAACCTATAGCAACACGCAGCCAAGTAAATCCTATAGTCCTCCGCTGACAATGTCGCTGCTATTTTGTTCCTGCAAGAAGTAGAACCTTAAGAGCTAAAAAGTCAAGACCAACATTTGCATCAGATATAGATGCCACAGATTCAAGAAAACTTTATATACTATTTAGTTTTTATGCAGTACTGTGAATTCATTTATTTTTACGGGGATTTAATTTCGTGGTAGGAGTACAAATTTGGTTAGTTCGCGGTTGAAACAATCATGTAGCACAAAAACATAAGCAGAGTTGTGATTTACCACAAAAACCTAGAAAAACACCCACAGTGAGGATGTCAAGATTTACAGTATACAGAAAATTTGTAAAAGAAGACTAAAGAAAGATTTATCCTCTCACCTGGCCGTGCTTCTACTTCACAGTAGTTTCAGGTATTTCAAGGAAAGCATTCTGGTACTGATAGGAAAACTTTGCATATGGCTTGCAAATACCATCAAAATACTTCTGCAATCAGTATAGTACATACAATTAATCTAAGGGACATTTTTCATCAGAACTCCGTAGAAAGACGTCGCTTTCAGGGCTTTCAAAATAGTGCTTGGCCGTTGATTACTGGCATGGCCCACATTTGTTGACACAGGATCTGTCAATCACAGCAACCATTCAAGAACAACTTGTGTTTCCCCAGATAGATAACATCACCATTTAAAACACCTCATGTTTCAAGCAAGAAAGTTGTTTGGAGAGGCTATGTGCATACAAGGTATGCAACATTGTTACAGCCTTTTCTACTGTCATCTCCCCTTTAGTTACCGTGAAAGGACATGTGAAAAACAATACCGATGAAAGGGACATGAATACGACCACCAGGGAAAATGGAGCGTCCACTATTTCTTATTCAAAAGCTGTCATGGGTCAGATACCGGGGAAAACTACTGCAGGTTGAAAAGGTCATTGAAAAAAAGATTGTTACACTTACCTGGCCTCTGTTTCCACGTCAAAGGAAAGCAAGAAGTGCGGACACAAAATACACAAGTCAAAATAACCTCAGGGTGTCAATTCACCACTGTCAACATCGGCACTGTTGGCATCACTTTAGCAGCTATTTCAGTACCATGACTTTTCTGGCTTGCAACTGAGACCCTTTTCCTGATAGCTTTTAACACAGTATTGCTTTTAAAAAAAAGCTGATGACTTACTGCCAAAGTAATGTATACATAAGATCTACTGGTATCTTTAACCGAATTCAACCTATTGACATTGGGGTATGGTAGAAGTGTGCATCTCCTTACCTTTGTCACAGTAATGCCGTTGAGTCTGGGTATTACAAAAATAACACCATGAATGAATCTATTGGAGTCCGAATAGTTGGACCATAAAGTCTCCCTAACTCCACTACACAGTGCATGTATTGCCAGCTGAGATATGTCATCCGCCTTCTTATCAATCAGCATCATACCCCACCCCTTTTCCCAATTCAATAAGCTGTGACTGGAAAGGATGTATTATTCATACTTAATTCCCACCCCTATCCATCAATGCAATAGAATACTCACAAGAGAAAGATTGTAATAACAATCAAAGTAGTGGAAAATCCAAAACAGATACATCTGGAAAAGTGGTCAAGCATTTGAATTGGGAAATGGAGGCTCCTAGGCCCATCGATCCCTCTGATGCTAACTTACCTATCAAGCTTTTTCAAACACATTCTATCATTATTATAGAAACCTATAAGTTCTATACATGCTTTACATAGATCCACCAACCTTAGTAGACTTGCTTCCTCTGGTGCTGTAACTAGTTCCACTGTAAAGTCTTCAATCTGGATGAGCGAAGCCCTAAAGATGTTTCCAGGCCTGAATGCTGCCTTTCTTACAGCAACAAGGATACATCTAGCCTCCTTGTCAAAAGCCAATGTTTATCGAGCATTAGAGGCCTCAGCCCCAAGATTTGCAGAACAAGCAAAGTCCTACACCCCTTATTGGGTCATGGAGGATACCTTCATACTCAGATTACCTCAGCAAACAAACCAAAGTTTGCTTTCCCCCTACTTTAATTAAGAATCTTTGTTGTAACGACTTTCGATGAGTGGGAGGAAAGCAAACTTGGCCACACTGCCTTGGACTTGACAGGGCTTACGAATACACGTTACAGCCAGGTCAGCGATTGTTTTTCAAGCCTTGCTACACTATGTCAATACTTCTGCGTTCTGTGGAAAGAGTTGCATTTGTAATATCTCATTCCGACAAACTTGGTTGGCCAAATTTTAAGTAAAGCAACTGAACACATTTCTGTGGAGATGAAACAGTGGCAAAGTTACAAGTAAATATGCCCAAGGGCATTTATACCAGCTATACAGACACAGAAAGACGAGAAAATACCTCTTTTTCAAAATCTGGTGTTCACATACAGATAAGAGCGAGGCCACCGAAAAGAAGCACACACACACACACACACACACACACACACACACACACACACACACACACACACAAGAGGTATACTAGTAATACCAAGGGAGCCAGAAATCACTCAGAATGGAAATCTGCAACACCTCCACACAACTTGGCAGGGAAATTTTCTCAATACTTGAAGAGAGAAACGATATTCATACTTTACAAACAAGCAGTAAGCAGGCCCAACTACAGACATCTATAAGGATGTTCAAAGTTCTATCAAACTACTTTACGATTTGCAAAGTTTCAACGCAGCAATATACATGTAGTAGGTACAAGAAGTCAACTTGTCAGCCAACAACGTGTAATTGAAGCAAATACCATTCTTTGCAATGACTACAAAAGTAATGTTTCTCTGTTGAACAATTGAACTGGATCCAAAATGACTTCACTGCAACTAGTATGACATTTAACTGAGAAGCAGACTGACTTCATCTTTCTACAAACAGTTATGTGTCATAAGTTCATGTTGACAGAGAAAAGATATCTGTCTCCTGTGTTGACCTTCTAGGTGGCAGCACGTTGCCGAAATGTAAGCAAGAACTTGCGTTTAAGGTCGTGTTCGTATATCTAAGGTTAATATCTCACATATAGGTTCATTTAGATGTGTCCAAAGACATATCTTATGCAACGGCTGTTACTCCGATGCAACGTTGACCAAAAAGAACAAAAGAGATTCAGCAGTTATAATATGTTTCAATAGCAGGCACATTGCCGTATACGCATTACGTTCCGGCGACGTGCTCTTGGTGGCTGGCAGTTTTCCATGTCTTTTTTTCAGATCACTTGTGTGATCTCTTGTATGGACAAACTCTCTGACAACCCAGTAACCTTATTCTAGATGTGCGGCACTGAGAACCTGGACCATGCTTCAAACATTGTGGAACATTGCAAATCACCACATCACTCCCACCTCCCCACAAAAAAAAGCCTGCCGCACCCAGAACTAGTAGAAGGTCTGCTCAGGATGCTAGACAGAAACCAAACTACTCTGAAATGTCGGCACAGAAACGTTACATGTACCCACATGCCTCTTTTTACTGAGGCTTCGTTTTCCTCACATCAAAGTTATCATGATTTGTCATAAAAGTCTGCTGATGTCAGCACACTAAGTTTCCAAGGTGACCAATTTTCCAGTGGATAGTGTACCACTTTGCCTAACTCATCGATCAGCCCAGCATGACAGGGACTCATCCCCTTGTCCTGGCAGTCTGGTGGGTCATCCCCAGATGGCGCCCATGGACAAGGAAGACCAGGGTGTCCACCACACAGCATGGTCACAAAAAAGTTTTGCCTAACTCTGCCAAACACTGGGGATTCTTGACATTCCAACTTCAACATCTGACTTCCATCATCTTTGCCCTCCTTCTGACCCTTGCTTCCAGGCCAACTCTTGGAAACAAAGTTTTTCCTTCCTCTGAATCATACTCAGCAGCCCAAACAGCCTAACTCATCAATGAGCGATTTTGTGTGGAAGTGTGACCAATGGAAGAGAGATCAATACTGTTTTATTGACTGTTTCCGTGTGCTGTGTGATGTGCCATGAATAGAAATGTGAAAGACGCGCGCCTGCATTGCTGAGATAAGAAAGGGCGTCGGAATATTGGGGAATAATTAGGAGAGACTGTGAATAACATTTGCCAACGGATCTGATACCTATCTGTTGCGTCGGTCTGTGACACACAGCCATTGACAGCCGTCCTGTTTTCAAACGGTTCTGCTGGCCGACAAAGGCTACGTAAGTTTTAAGTAAACGTAGCTAGGCACCTATCTCGTTTCTTATCGTGGTTTTGTAGCAAATTGTCCAATTGTTTGCCAATCTACCGTAAGGCACTGTATATGTTTGCGGACAAATAAAGACCCGACAACCTATGATCGCTTTACGGTATGCAGCTGGTCCGCTATGCCAGCTCCAGTTATTCACGGTCAGGAAAAAACACAACCCCTTTTGACCCTGTGCATTTCTACGAGGTCTTATACTCCTCTAGTGGTAACGGCAAATACAGGGCGGCTACCGTTAGAGCTAAGTTTACCTGACTTTGTGATGGGAAAACACCCTCCATCGGATCACAAAGTCACGTCGCGTCAGATTGATTTCGTGGGAAAAATATACGATGCATTTGCGTTTTCCAGAAGTTGCGATTTGTTCCATGAAGAAGGGCGACAAAAGTGCAAGGAAACTGTCTCAAACCGTTCAAACATTCCACACATGGCACGCAGCCTTACCTGTCTCTCCCTGCAAACATTTCTCGAGAAAATGCAAAGTTTACTGTGCCTGCAACAATCAGGAAGTGGCTGAGACTCGCGCCCAAAACCTCAAACCTCACAGGAGTGATAGTATGTAAATTTCCAGATCTTACCCAAGACACCAGTGGTCGACATTCCCCGACACGCCCTTGTAACGGCCGCATACCATTGGGCGCAAGGTCTGGCGGGATACGGTGAGTCAGGAGCGGGCGGGGTTTAGGGTGACCCATATGTCAATTTGGGAAATAAACTGCAACATTGTTTCTGGGCTGGTAGAATGTAGCGAGCATCGATCGGTTCACTGACTAGGAGCACTCTCACTCTGCACGAGGACAACTTACGCACGCTTGGCACCATGCGCCTACTGACAACCATCGTCGCTTCTCTAGTGCTGGCGGGATTCGTAGCAAGAGGTAAGCACCGAGATTTCTGTGTGATCTGCGGGGTTTAGACGGGCTCGGGCGGGTGCAGGCCCCGGGCCGGGGGCTCGCGCCAGCCGTGCTCGGGTCGCGTGCTTGCTCACTTCCCCGGCCTGACAACTTTCTGCTGCTGCTGTTTTGGTGGGCAGCGCAGGAAGCAGATTACACGCACCGATTAAGTTATGATTGGACTTATTGCCACTCTTTTCTGTTTGATCAAAGGAAACACTCGGAATGCTCCAAACTTCCTCTACTTGTTGCGTGCTCTTGTGATCTGAAACGACTGCACTGTTTTCGTTCGCGTAATGTCATGTGGGAATTTCGCAGGGGCCAGACCGGTTGAGCCGCTGTCTGCCCTGGGCTCTGTTTCGCATCTACATCGCGATCACAAACAGGATAATGGAGACAAGAAGGCTCTGCCTGTTCCTGATTGTAATAATATTCTGTTCGTAACAAGGATAGTTTCGTGTTTTTAGTAATTTCCGTTTGAAAAGTTGCTCGTCTCCCGACATGACCCCATAGCGGGCGGCGGTTTGGCGTCGCCGTAAGTAAAACAACACCACGATTTATACCCAAACCAGACGAGACGGCTTTAAATTTTGTCCTTGCGGTGTCCCCCACTTAGCGATAGTTCCCAGGATTTTCGATATTTGTTGTGAAAGCATTTCGATGTTTGCCTTTAACGCTAGAAACAGCGGGATTTTTGATGGCCTTGCGTTTTTGTGTGCACAGCTTTTGACAATGTGTTTGCCTGCAATTTAGACATGATCAACGTATACACACTTCATTTGCCAAAACCTGTCCAACAACGCGAGTTGTCAACTCTTAAAAACACACAGACCAGGCCACTTGAGCGAACGTGTGCGAAACCAGTCGCATACAACCTCTCCTTTCGGCTTTCTTTCACTGCAGGACAAATATTTGAACAACAAAGGTATAATGTGAACAATACCTTTGTTGAGAAATTATATCCGACACTCAAGACAGTTAATCCATTACCAAGGTGCGAGAAAGCTATGGAAATTCCATTACATATTTGTATGTGGCATTGGTTACAATTGAATCAGATGTATAAATGGTTCTGGGATTAGTTCAACGGCCAGACTTACTTGTGCAGGAAATGTACACCATGATTGTAGTGTTCCCTTCTGCCAATTTCGGTAAGTCTTGTGCTCAATTTAAGCATTGTATTTCAACTACCCACCTCAAGACCTTTGGGGAGAGAAGTCTTTCAAATTTGTGTCCCTGACAAGTCTCGTTTTCCGCTCCACTTTGAACCTCAACAGGCCCTTCATTAATGCCCCTCAACACAAGTACCCTTTCTTTGTCCCCCTTGCTCTTCATCTGAATCAGAAAAGCATTGGACATTCCCTGTACAATGGGCCCATGAAATTGTCTTTTGCTGACATTGTTGTCCAGTCACTGTTTAGAAACAGTTCACAACCCTATCAGCATTCCTTCTAGGAACCATAGAGGAGAAAACTGGCTCAGGATGCGCTCTTTTGGAAAGCTGTCTACGATTCATTGTTATTCATGACACAAACATTACCGTAAAAAAGACACTTTGGTCTGTAATTGGAAGTCTTTCAAACCCCCTTTTCACAGCTGACCATTAAAAGCAAGAGGGGATTTTAATTAGAGCACGTTGTTGTAGAGACATGTTTTGTTCAGCTAGAGAGGTCAGTTTTGTAATTGCCGAGTTCAAGTTCGTCAAAGGTGTTGATGGATATGGAAAGGGGAGACTAGCACATAGGGACTGGAAAAGGGTGGAATGTCAAATCCCCCCAGTAGAGGGGTGGATTTAGAGAAGCTCTGGTCCATAGGGGTACTGAATGCCTGCCTGGGATTATCTAAATCACCTGAGCACCCTGACATTCTTGCTATGTACCAGGTGTGACGAGCCTCCCACGTGTGAGGATTTAAAGCTAAGTCCCTACCTTCGATCTGGCTAGCAACATCGCTAGCAACCACATCCACGTAGCGTTCTTTTTCCTGGTAAAGGCAAAAACACTTGGATCAACGCGAGCATGCTGAAAATAGAAAATATAGAGTAGAAGATTTGGGTCGAAATGGCAGTTCGTTTGCCTGTTTTTGTGTGCATTTTTCAGACTGGTAGCCACAAGAAGGAACAATTTTCATTTTGAAAGGAAATAGTTGTTCCATAAGAAAATAGCTGTCCTGATGGACAAATTCTACTTTTAGTTATTTTCCGTATTGGCAAAAGAATGAAGGGGCTTGGATTTCTCGTCAGTTTATGGTCTGGGACATTTACGTTTGCTTAAAAACAAAGTTTTATCTATGAATAAATTTTACAATCATTTTACAACTGTATTGTATATTTTGGATACAGATCTAGACTGTTATGGGCAAAGACAGTGTATCAGGTTTGTCGTTGTGATTGTATCTTGGGACATCTCTCTTTCATCTCCACCCTCCCTCATCTCAAACGGATGTCGTCTGAAGATTTGTATCACAACATTTTGTGCCCAAAATTTACAAAGCCTTATCTATCTGGGTGGTATCTTTTGCAGCAGTACGATTTTCCCCGCCATATTTTGGCAACAGAATCAACTTAATGATAGTTTACATGTGAGGCCACTTAATGGATTGAAATGAAGTAGGAATTACTATCCTGGCTCAAGGTATAACCCCGGTCGCCCTTTGTTCAGAGTTATCCTGCTATTGTTTTCACCAGACACAGGAAAAACACAAAAAGAAAACAGAGATAAAACTAATGCCCAGTTTTGGTATGGAGCCCAGACTATTAACTGTTGTCAGTAAAAATGTCATCGGGTCGTCTCAGCAGGGGTCTTATCTATGGGTGTCATCGTGAGGACTCACCTGTAATTACTTGCTGTGTTAATTGTAATGGATTGTTCCTATTACCTTTACACAGAGACTGCACAAATCCCAGTTTAACCCCTGAGGGGAGGCCAATCCCCCTGTTATGAGCTGTTACTGATGAATGCTTCTCTACCTACGCGGAACTCAGGCCTTTACTGGTAGATTACCTGAAGGAAAACTCCATAGTTCCTTAGCTTTCTTCCTCTAAAGAGGTACAAACATCTTTGGAAATACAATGCCAAACCCTTAAATCTGTTTGAAGTGTACCAAGCTCCCTGTATCTATCACGAGAGGTGGTTGCTGTAACGCCCCGTCACTGTTGGATGCACAAGAGTAACTCCCTTCAAGTTTTGCAAACACGGTATACATGATGGCAGAATGCTTGAATAGTTCCCAACCACGGTGTTTGCCTTGCTGTTGACTGGTACACCTTGTGTTGACACTGTAAAGAGAGGGTGCTATTATATCTCACTGTGCAACTGTTACTGCTATAGAAGCGATTTTTGTTGAAGTTTTTTAGATCGCAGATTTACGGAACTTGAATATACATCTGTGATCAGTCCTTTTTCTTTCCTGTCACAATTCTAGATGAGTATCAAACGAAACTAATCTCACTGTGCTATGTAAATGCATAATTTCATTATGACCAGTTAGAAAAGTTAACCAATTTTCCTTACCTTTCTACTGGATATGAATTTGTCGATCATTCAAATAATTTTATCTTCATCTTAGGCCATCCTAATTTCCTTGTTTGTCTTAGATTCTTTAAAAGATCAAGAACTTGAAGAAGAAACAACACGTACACAAGAAAGATACAGTCATGAAGTACAATTTTGATTTGATTTTGATAATGATGACAAAGATGAGCTGGAAATCTTCCCACCCAGTTGGTTTTGCAGCATTTGCAAACTTTTTGTGAACAGTTAATTTCCCAGAACGTCCTCAGAAGTTATTTTGTTTGTGTGTTTGTTGTGTGACATGGGGACCCAGCAGGTGACCTGTGACAGGAGGATACATGTGTAGAAGCAATCATCCTAGACCCTGACATTTTTCTGTGCGTGGGAAAGAGTCCTTGTCATTCTGTCTCCTTGGAAACAGTATGATATGGATGTCAATCTCCTAAATAATGTCCTGACAAGGTGGCTGACTTTTAGTACACAGCATGCCTGCTTGTTGCAGGATATAGAAGACATCTGGAGGCTCACCTCTGGTGCAGTTCTCTCTGACCCCAGGTTTTCCTGAGACATGTCAGGAAAGGGTCAGGATTCCTTGTTCCTCAGGAGACTTCTGACTGTAACATGCCAGTAACAATCCAGTCAATTCCATTCTCTGTTTATCACCTTTCTGTTTGTCTTGGAATCTGATGATATGATCTGTCTAGCTTTTTGGCACTATCTCAAGAGTTAGTCTTTTGTAAGAGACAAACAAAGTTGTGTTTTAGCCATAATAAGGAAGCCCTTAGTTCTGTGAAGTCAGCAGCCTTGTCCAAATACCCATGCACTTACAATTTGTATATATATTTGCAATATGTAATTAAAATGGTGGTTTTCCAGAACACCTGTCTCTTTGGATCTATCATTGTAAAACATTACTAGGTGATACACAACAGGTGTAGCCAAGGGCACGAGTAACTGTTAACATCAAAAGATATGACAGATTCAGAGTGACTGGAGACTGAAAATGATTACCAGATAAGTTTTACTGAAAAGATATCAATGGGTGCCTACTGGGGGGTATTTATTTCATTAAAAGACTGTCATCCCCGCTTCCACTTGTGTCTTTTGTCCAGGTTGAAAAAAAGCAGGTGTCCTTATCATCAGTTTGAAGCACCACTTCCTCAATTATCTAATCAACATTGTTTCAATTATGTGATGGGAGTAAACAACCATCTCTAGAGTGTTTGCCACAGAAGTTGGACTAAGGTTTGAAATTATCGGTACAACCAGTATTTACTTTAGGTTTAGCCACCAAAGACAGAATATTTGTCCTAGAGCCACTGTCATTGCCTAACATATTCCTTTTTCTCTTCCTTTCCTCGCATGCAGGTTCTGCCCAGGACCAGTCGTTCAGAGAGGAGCCAGATTCAGTCACACGCCGAGAGGGAGAGACTGCGACGCTGAGATGTGCAATCGACAATGTTGCTGGGATAGTACAGTGGACGAAGGACAACTTCGCCCTGGGCTCGGACCGTGAACTACCGGGGTACCCCCGGTTCACCATCACCGGGGACGTGAACCGAGGCGAGTACAACCTCGTGGTACAAGACACCCTGCTGGAGGATGATGGGACGTACCAGTGCCAGGCCAGCCCTACGGAGACCCAGCAAGGAATCCGCTCACAGAATGCGCAGCTCACCATCTACCGTAAGTTCCCCATAGGTGTGAGATAGCCAAGAAATGTGGCCTGTATGTCGCTGATCTGCCAGATTCATTGCCTGGTAGCTTTGGTCCTGCGCGCCAAAGGAATGATGCCCTGGGCAAGTGTCAGACACCATTATATCCTCCTCTTTCTTCCCTCACCACCACACGAGCTTTCAATCCCAAGGGGCCATTAGGGTCTACCTTGGAGCCCTCCCCATGAAATTCAACCCCTATTCTTGCCTTGGAAGTGACATAGGCAGTATGAGAAACAGCCTGTTCTAGTTACAGCATTCTGACAAATGAGGACAAATATGAGAAAACTAGACAGACCCTTTCCTAAAGGGATGCTTTAGGCGAACTTTATCAAAACAGGAAAATTGGACCCATCATCAGGACGCAATTGTCTCTGCTGTAAGCTGCTGAATCAGATGATGTCTTAATAAAAACTTGCCCTTCCATCTAGCTTATGAATGTTCTGGCATGTTGCTGGCTGGATGGGGGCTAACATGCTGTTATAATCACCAAGCGCTGGCTCTTACCGCTCCTGGTAAGGGTAAAAGATGGTAAGTTACAAGCCAGTGCAGGTGTGGCGAGGGGTGATAACACAATGCTCCCACTTGTCTGTTAGGGGGAGTGTATGGCTCCCATAGAGATGGTCCATTTACAGGACATTTTCTCAGAAAATAAGATCCGCGCCACAAAAACATCGTCTAGGGGGCTGCAGAAAGACTAGCCTACGCTAAAGGTAGTCCTGCTGAGCAGATGCACTTCAACCAGGGCACACATGGAGGCAAAGGTCCCTGGTTCAGGTCCCACTGGTCCCAGGTTCAAGTCCCTCGAGGACCTGGTGCAGCCAGTCTGGAGCTTCATGCTCACAGGCAGATTTAATTATTGCCAGGAGGCCTGCAACGATGAGCTAAAACTGCTACCAAGACCTCTCAGATATCTACTAACAAGTTGAGGAGACTCCACTTCTAGACACCACAACATGTGGGCTTTCTGATCTTGGACCTCATTGTCTCCCGTGACAGATAAACTGCACAATTAGATGAGAGCAGCGCTGAGAACGAATTTCGAATAATGCTGTGCTTGGCGATGTTACCCGGGTTACAGCTCTCGAAAAAGCCTCTGGTTGCTTGAGCAATTGCTTGTTTTGTAGCTTGTCCAGAGGGGAGCAGCTCCCAGTGCTGCCAGATGCTCTGATCAGGGCTTATTGGATAGCCAACCCCGAGCAAATGGCAGGTTTTCCTGTGGTAAATACTAAATGGGAAAATGGGATTTGGAAGAAGGCCCTTATCTCGACCTGAGTCATCTGTAAACCAGAACCGCCAGTCTGGGAAGGTTTCCCACACTACAAGTAATCTACACTAGAAAAGGATGCGATACATCTTGTGTGCATTTCCTTTTCTTGCATGTGAGAGATTTGAATCAGTTAAAGTGGCTTGTCTGCTGGTCTGAGACAAAACCCTGCCCTTTCCTGCTGTCTATTTGTACAAAGAGCAAAGATGCTAAGCCCTGTAAGGTATAGGTATGGGCAATCTTCCACCTTTTAAACAATAGTTTTAATCCACCTATGACCTACTTATGTAAACTTCAGCCAAAAAGTATTTGATTTTGATTGCAGAGAGTTTTAAATTTTCTACCACCTGACTCAGAAGCGGCTTCTCAGAATGTAATGATGTCTGGTATCCGAAGGATCACTTCCACCCCATTTCAAACACTCAATTAGAGACACTCTCCTTCAGGATGTTTTAATTTGTATACCTGTTTACGTCCAGGCTGGCAGGAGACAATGGCCAGGTAGGGACTTGGGTGGCACAGGAAGGAGAAGGGAAGGAGATAAGATACCATTCAGGATGTGCACTGTTTTGTCACACTTGAACAGAAACAAACCCAGTGGTTTCTTCAATTTTCCCCCACTCAGAAGGGAACTGGGAGCAATTAGGAAGTGATGAAGCAATTCCCAGGGTGTCCATAAAGCAAGTCTTATTTATTGTTCTTAGATAGCACAGATAACAGGAGATGAGTAGAGGAATTATCCAGTAAATGTTCTGACAAATCTAAAGCAGCTCCTGAGTGATGAGCCTTCATGCCTGTTTTGTTGTGGCACAAAGGACAGGCTCTCAGAGAAAATCTGTTGGGATATACTGTACAGGAAACAGCCCTTAGTACCCTATAGAGAGGATTGTATTCGAGCTTGCTGGGCAATCCATGGCGATGGACTCTTTGTGTTCAGGAATCCTGGCCCCCCCAATGGAAGACTGCATGGAAAACTTGAGTGTGTGAGGTTGGGGAGCCCAGCAGCATTGGTGCCCAGTGACCCATATGTACGGTGGATAAATAGAATCAATTTGGAAAGGCACCTCTGAAGGATAAAAGATTCATTTGAGCCTGTTAGGAAGAACAAATTTTGAATAGATGGAAAACCAGTTGATGTATTAATCAGCTCAAAATGGCAATCATTGTATAATCGTTGATAATACAGAAATTAACTGTTATTCAGATCTCTTTAGTTAAGAAGAAATGTTACAGCATGGAGGCTCAGTATGTAACGGTTATTTTTCAGTACTTTGGACTAAGAATACACCCTTTGTTGCCAGTTGTATTGTACATGTATGCCCTTCCTTGTTCACACAAACCATCCGTGTCAAGTGAAGAGTTGCAGGCAAAATCTTCTCAATTGTAAAAGTTCTTCAGGTGTAAAGAAGAAGAGAAGTACAGCCAGCTCTGTCAGCACATGTAACGACCAAACAGTTTACAAGAGCTTTCACCTTTTGGACAAGGGTCCTCCTTAAATCTGGCTTCGCACTTTTCTCTTCTCTTGAAGAGGTAGCAGTTACAGAGCATGAAGTCTTGAGTGTTCTTGTGGTGTGCCATGCCAAAGGAGAGGGCTGATTTGATCACAGTGTTTTCCAATGCTAACCAAACAATGGGATAAAGCTTTCCCTCTTGCTTTGATCCATAACCAGAGCTGAAGCAAAGTTTTTACAAACTGGAGTGGGCAAACAGCTCAAAGAGAGGTTAAGCATTGAAACAGAAGCTGCAACTGGGAGAAAGTCTTTTGAAGGATGGATGATCTGCTGGCTTACTTACACATGTTCCAGATGACCCTTACTGCTGGGCTATGTTGTGAGACTGGTATTTTTACATCCATAAAAGGAATGCAGGGGCAAAGAGTTGTTGTTTGTCTTAGTGCTACTTCAAGGAGAGGTCTTGGAAACATTGACACAGGTCTTAAATTATACTGTTTCGGCTGTATATCCAGGACAAAATGTCTCAACCTTTCTTTCAGCAAATTTTTTGTATGTCATCAAAATTGTTTTATTCATATTCTGGAGTTGAAAAAAGGTTCTTTGGATAGACAATGCTTTGTAGAATTACTCCTGAAAGTAGTGACCTGTTACAGCAAAAGCTGCAATTATCCCTGGTCTTTGTTGCTGTCAGACAATTCAGCAAAGCCATTTATCTTGATGTCAGCAAGAAAGATGGATGAGTGCAAGAGACCTGACAGGTTGACTGCTCTCCTGTTCATCATCATCATTGTTCTGCTCTTGCAGGAGCGTCACCAACTAATGTACATCTCAAAAAGATAACTCTGATGGGCATGTGTTTGTTTAAACATATCCAACTTGAAGGTTGTCTCATTTCCTGCTCATTTCTTGTCTCCCAGTTTCTGCAGGCCTTTGCGGAAACCTGGGTAAACTTTATGCATGCCATAATAGCAGCACGACTCTAGCCTGGGTATTGTCTTCCGTAGTAACCACAGGCTCAATCTTTTCACTTGCTAACAAGTGAAGCGAAAAGTTTCAGCCAGCGGTTGATATAAAGGATGGTACCTAGGCTAGCATGACTGCGCTACCTTCCCACAAGATGCGACATTAGAATTATTCTGCTGAGTTTGGCAAAAAGAGTGACGATCATGATGTTTGTCAGGTAACACAATATAAAGACTATTATTTCCATGCCAGTTTGATTAAATTAGACATGGTCTTTTTACCTTCACAGGTCTTTTGTTCACGAAGTGCATTTAATCCCTAAAGCTGGTAGTGTAAATTGAAATGTCAGTTTGTATAACATCACACTGAAGGATAACTGTTATCAGTATAAGCAGATTTTCACTGGTCTCTCGCCTACAAGAAAACCATTACGCCTTTTACTTGAAAGCTCTCAGACCAGAATATTGTAGGTGGAAAATCGACTTGATTTAATGCTGCAAGAGCTGGGCTGGAAGATATGCAGCTTGGCCCAGGTCTTGCACCGTGGGTATGTGACAGATATGAAGCTGGAGGGAGTAGGAACCAATATCACCTTCACTCAATCACTGCACCAAAAGTTTCCTTGAGCTCTTCAATCATCCATAGCCTGAAACTTGCCTTGGTAGCTCAATAAGTTGGAGGACTGGTAAAGCTGACACTGCTGGATTTCAGGCTTGTGCATGCACGCACCATATAATTTTCTTGCTTGGTAAAATCGTAAGATGATGCTGTGGTAACCTGCTTCATCTTCAAGCTGTTCTATTTAAAAATCTAGTTGGGAAGATTAAGAGGGTCGAGAACAGGTCAATCATAGAGAGATGAAGGGGGCAGAGGGTACAACTGTTCCTCACCAGGCTGTATGTTAAATCGATATCATTATATTTCCATCTGTCATCCACTCACATCTGCGAAAACATCTCCAAAACATGTTTTGAAACTCTACCCCTGTCACGGTATGACAAATTTTTCTGATAATGAATGTCAGACAGAAATTGGTTTGGGTAATTTACAACAAAATGTTCAGGCCACCCCAGTCCAAATAGGGGTCTCCCCTCCTGGGTATGAGGTCTTGTGGATAACTCCAGGTGAAGCCCAGGTTGTTTGGAAAGTTTTGAAACTCTATCCCTACCTTCACCAGGGTTGATCTCCAAGGTGAGTGATAGGTGAGCTGCAAGAGATGCCAGACTGTTTTCTTGACCATGGGCTTGTGAAATGTGTGTTCAGCAAGCTCCGCATTAAAAACAGGCCGGGTTGAGCCGCTGCTATGAGGCGGGATAATCTTGATGGAGTGCAGCAGGAACTCACCAGTTCACAGTTATGCCTGGCAAGTCTAATGAGTCACCAGAGAGATAAGCTGCAGGGCTGTTTCAAAATTGGGGAAAGAAGAACTGAAAATAAATAACTTTCAGGGTGGCATTTCCAACATGGATATGATGATATCACAGATGGAAGAAATTACTTTTAAGAAAACAATGAAAACCATTTTTCCTGTATCAGAATACTATCTGACATATCAGTGTTGGATTAGTATAATGGATTAGGGATTTGTTTCTTCTGTATCTCTTGATAATATCTTTTCAATTTTACATACATTTCAATATCAAAATAGTTTGTGGTGAAGCTGCAAAGATGGTACTTTGTTAAACCATGAATTCATAGTACAGTCCAGTTTGTTTTAAAGGCCCCCCTCCCATTCAAATGCCCCCCTCCCATTCAAATGCCCCCCTCCCATATGCAAAGGTGTCCCTTTCCCTCTCAGATGATGATGAAGTATTGAACATTTGAGCCACTCTGCAACAAGTACCTTTGCTCAATAGGTACTTCAGGTCAAAGCATGGATCATATTGATATTGAAATTGTTTGATAAGAGCCAGGAAGTACTCAGGTTTAGAATGAAATAAACAACCCCTGTCCAGTTTCCTGCATTCCCTGTGTTCTGAAATTACAGAGCGCCAGTTCTGATATAAGATCGTTTTGTCTGCCCAGAACATACCAGTAAAACGTCAAGGTCATATTTAAAGGGCGAAGCGCTTCTGGGTTGTGGTTGTTTAAATCTCTTCACCCACCCCTTCCTGCCTGTGTGTGTTCTCCACCAGACTTTACCCATGAAATGAAAACAGCTGACGTCTTTTAGGCGCCACTGACAGAGGACTTACTTCTTGTCAACTAAGTGTATTTATGTGCTGTCCCATCCTCTCTGTAAGCAGGCAGGGTGCCTTCCTGACCCAGCTCGCAGTGGTACATGTAAAATTGTCTTTCCCAGGACTTGAGGCGGCGACCTCGGTGCATGTGCGTTCTGTCTAAAACCAGACAGCGGAGACATCGGTATAAATAAAGGTTCGGCCAAGTGTAGTGGCACTTGGAAAGCATATCGCCTCTTTGCAGGCAATGATTGTATTACGTCTTTGTAAGAGTTGTTGTTCTTGCTCATTTTCAGATAATGAAATTAAGATAAAGTTACCGTACGTGTATTAAAGTTATTTTAGCATTTGGAAATGACCTTGCTGGCTCTTATAGAGGATTATGTTTGATAGGCTGTTTTCCAGCTTATGGTTTCATATTCTTAATGCAAGTGTGCCTTAAATTATGAATGTATGCAGGCTCGTGAGTCGCTATGATATCATCGACCTTGGTACAAGCTGGGGTGTTTCTCCTGTGGTGAGAGCAAGGTCAGATGATGGGACTGATAATATTGGGGTAGTGACAGCTGAGGGACCAGTTGCCTTCACAACACAGCCTGGCTTATCCTTTTATCTTGTACAATGCAGCTAGGGCAACACTGTCTTTGCACGCACAGATCCTTGCCCTCCTACATTTATAAACTAAAAATAGTGGCGTTATGAACATTTGGGACTTAAGTTGCTCTGATTACATAACAGTTTTCCAAACTGTGAACTCCCTCCAGAGGGGTAGTATTGCCACCTCCACATTTGTATATTTTGCCAAAATCAGGCTTTAGAGATTTGTATCTGCCTTGGTCAACCAGTATAACTGCCTTTGGGTGTAAGACCCCTTTGTTGAAGGCACAAGGTAGTGGCTTGATGTATTATGTTAAACATACGTTGAACAACACGCAGGGCTCGAAATTCATCTTTGGGAATAGGTGCACTGGTGCACCCAACTCAAAAAATTGGGTGCACAGAAAGAATTTTGGGTGCACCAGATAAAATAAAGTTGAATGTTGTTCAGAACATAATTACAAAGTTTAACGCTGCTGCCTATCTGTAATTCTATAGCTAACTTCAAAATTTCAAACAAATAATACATTAAATAAAGTACAGCAAAAAGTTATCATGCTGTTTTTTATACTTACATTTCAAGAATATTCTGTATACTAGTGTACAATAGTACCTTAACCCTATAGGCTACAAAAATATATAGGTGCACCAGTGCACCCAGAGTCAAAAATTAGGTGCACAGCTCCAATTTTGGGTGCACTGGGTGCACATGCACCCACTATTTCGAGCCCTGACACGTCATACCGTAGCCCTACATATCTAGTTCCAAGATCAGGATTCTTTTGTGGAAATGTCTGAGATGACAGAAATGTAAATGGCCCCTGTTCTATGTGTACAGCAGTGAAGTTAGGTACCGATTCTTCTATTCCTTACAGTTCTGAAATATTTTATGCCTCAACTTCAGACCTTTCAAAAGGCATGCTGCGCACTTGTGACATTGAAGGATATACATGTACAAAGGTCACCTAGAACATGAAGAAAATTAAAAGATAAGTAAAGGCCTGTTTTTCAAGATTCAGAGTCCTGACAAACCAGACTTTGAGTAATCAAACCCTGATTTGTTGACTATCCTGAGAATGGATATGTCTAGACTCTACTTGTAATGTGTTGACTCCACTGACTAAAATTGTCTAATTGACCCTGCTGTGACCCTGATAACTGTTGTGCTATGTCAGATTTAGCCTTTATGTGTGGGAAAGCAATGTGCTACTCTTATAAATCACTAACAGGTATTTGGAAAGTTGCTGCCCTATGCTAATAATGCAGTCTTGCAGAGTAATCAGCATGTTTCACAGGCAGTCCATCATGGGTTTGTTTGAAATGTCTGAAACTAAAAGATATTCTCTTTTCAAAAACTCCAAGAAGCTTGTTTACCTGTTGGACAACCACTGCCAAGTTAAGAGTGTTATTTAAAAAAAAGACTGAAATAGAATCACGTCGTGTAGCGTGCTTGTAGAATTTCGCAGGCAGTAGGTAGCAGCGTTGGGTCAGTGGCATGTCATGTTTGGGTTGTGCCCTGACAGGAGGGTGCAAAGTGAAGGGAAGGGGAGTTTGACTCACCTTTTTTTGATAAACCAATTCACATGCAAGTTCAGGGTTGTTTAAAGTCGAGCTATAGCTATGAAAGAAGCACTACAGAATATTTTCCTGCCTGAAATTTGTAAAGGTTTTCTCTGAGATTCAGAATGCCTTAGATGATTTGTTTAAGGTTTTTCCTAACCCCTTCCACACCCTCACTAAGGAGTGTGGGAATCGTTTTCAATATTGCTATCCCTGGACCAGATTTCAGCTGAAGGTATCTTGAATATGTGCAACTACTGTTGACAAGGCATCCCCTCACATTTATGGCCAAGTCACCATTGACACCCAGGGCTCGAAATAGTGGGTGCATGTGCACCCAGTGCACCCAAAATTGGAGCTGTGCACCTAATTTTTGACTGTGGGTGCACTGGTGCACCTATATATTTTTGTAGCCTATAGGGTAAAGGTACTATTGTACACTAGTATACAGAATATTCTTGAAATGTAAGTATAAAAAACAGCATGATAACTTTTTGCTGTTCTTTATTTAATGTATTATTTGTTTGAAATTTTAAAGTTAGCTATAGAATTACAGATTGAAGTTCTTAAGAGAGGCAGCAGCATTAATCTTTGTAATTATGTTCTGAAGAACATTCAACTTTATTTTATGTGGTGCACCCAAAATTCTTTTTGTGCACCCAATTTTTTTAGTTGGGTGCACCAGTGCACCTATTCCCAAAGATGAATTTCGAGCCCTGACACCTCAACACCATGACCATAACTTTCAAAGTCCTGACAAGGCTTCAACATATTCGCCCTAGTATGGTAATGACTATGTTGCGAACATCGCACAAGGAAGCGAAGTATCTACTCTTGGCAGGGCTTCAATGCTGTCTCAAGGACAGTGCTTGGTCGCTGAAGCATTGCATTTCAGCAACAACTCTTCAGAGAAAAGATGTATGTTTCTGTCAGATGACTTACTGATGACGTTCGCAGGAGTAGCAAATAAAGAGATGCCGATTTGCTTGAGTTGCCTGGAATGAAGTGAATGCAATAGATGTCGGACACTGGTCTTACACAAATAAATTTTACACAAACATCTGACCCAAAAAACCCTTTCATTGACAAATCACAAGTGGTTCTCAAGGAGACGGAGGGACGTTTCTCCAGACCATCCCAGTTCCAGCCTGGGAAGTGCCAGCACTTGTGCAGACTTAAAAAGTGGCAATGTTACCTCAACAGCCTTCTGTAAACATTTCACTGGCTTGACTGACATGTTATGCAGCCCCCTTTCCCTTCCCATGCAACTTGATAAAGTGCAAGGTTGGCCTGTCAGCAGACAAATGGATAATATTGCTTTCCCTATGACGTATGAGTAACTACTACGTGCCATGTACCATATAGTCCCCAAACTGGCAACATTTCAAGTAATGTACTCATTTTCTGTAGAAAGTTGGTACAAGTACATCATTTTTCATTAGCCATGAAATGGTACTCACAACAGCAAAGGTTGGAGAAACAAGTGTCCCTCCAATGTTATTTCTACGGGATGTGACATGCCACATGCATATGCAACTTTGTGCACATAAAAAACAAGTATTCCTCCAATTTTGTTTGTAACTGTAAGATTCAATCAATCTTGCCTTTTTTGAAGATTAATCATTCCACAAGATATAAATACCAGGTTTATAGCAAGTGAAACTTATCCTTTTTAGATAAAAGTTAAAGACCATGGATGTGTGGGACAAAGATAAAGGGATTGGGACCGAATAGCAGGCCTTATCCTGGTAGAAGCGTGAAATAATCACGTTAACATTGCTTGACATCAACCCATGATATCTTTCGATAAAACAACCTCGGCGTGTGTGCACCTGTCTTTGGTAGGAATGTCGACCACCCCACCAGCGTAATTCTGTTAGCACTTGATCAAGGCCCTGAACCCCTCTCTGCATTCTTCATATTATTGCCAAGGCCAACAATTCTCCTGAAACAAAGTAGAAACATGTGAGTTTTCTGCGCCCTGTGGCACCCCAGGTGTGGCTGTCAGCCAGATTAATCGCTAAGTAATTAGAAGTTCAACCACAAATCAAGGGTGAAGAGTTTACAGCTGTTTGTACTTGGTCAGCCATAAACCTTTATCTGTATCGGTTTTCAGAAAGAATTGCAAGGCGTCAAGGCTGAGGTGATAACAAGTAATGGGTTTCTAATTGTAATTGTCAGATAATTTCTTGGCCACTAGTCCTGGGGCATAGCCTGTGGGTCAATCAGATAAAACAGGTCCAAGTTGCATAGGCTCTGTTATACCAAGTGCAGCCTTTATCAGCAACTTGTGCGGAGACGTCAAAAATGTCACACAGAACCAAGGTTACGAAAACAGGAAAGTGGCATATGCTGCATGCTGTGGGCAAAGAAATAACATAAGAGCTTCAAAGGCAGGTGTAAAGAGGTGAAGGAACATTTCATCACTCTCAAGGATGGCTGCAAGGCTTCCCATATGGAGTGTGGCATGTCATTCATAAAAGATAAAGGATGTCAAAAACCTGAAGCAAAGCATTCCTAAAAAGTACAGACCTTGATATATGTTTTCATAGAAGGATCAATCAAAATTCCATGTGTGGCTGAAAAGGCGAAAACCTTCCTCTTGGTGTCATCAACTGATTTGTTAGTCTCAGACTGTGATTCAAATAAAGATGATTGAATATTGGTTCATAACACATAATAATTTGATAAAAGTTTGTCTCAATCATGGTGTTCTGGAGGGAGAAGAGATGCTATTCCAGGCCTATTCTTGAAACCAACCTGTTATTTGGAATTAGCCTTCAGGTATTGTAAATGGTCACCATTATGTAAAAAAACAACACCAATGCCTCCCAAAGAGTAAAAGACACAGTCTGGAAGAAGAGTAAACAAAATGGATTGATGCCATGAATGAAAAGGATCCACCTGCCTCTCTGACACTGTGGCTGCCAGGTATTTATATATATCTACCAGTGTCTTCATCACCCTGCCATTACAGCAGTCCTGATGACAGGTAGTACCCAGCACTGTCAGATTGACCCACAGATAACCCTTCTCTCAGTCCCCTGATGTTTCTGCAGAGTCAAACATGTCATACTGTCTGTCTGAACTTTTTAACTGATGATGGCAGTTGTTTTACCAGGTGGCTGATCCCACTGGTTTTCTTGTTGTAAAGCCAAGAATAATAGTTGTAATTTCTGTTAAAACTCTTGACATTATACAATGTGTCAGCAAAGACAACTCCAAAGTTACTGCCAAGCCTATAAAACAAATTTTTCTCAAGCTCAGACAAAAGTACATGCACATGATATTGTTTTCATCATCTCTTTGAAGTTTCAAAAGTCTTGAGTGTTGCTCCAAATTGGTTTTGGTCCCACTGCTTGAGAGATGGCGTTGCTTGCACACCTGGGCTTGATTCCTGCACATCATGTCTCTTGTATGTTACTTGCCCACAGACAAGTGTTTGTACCTTTTCCTGTTAGAACACTATAGGAGATTGATGATCGTGATGGTCTGAGACTACCCCATACTTCTTGTGTTTGTATCTGTGAGTGACAGGAAATGAAGTTCTCCTCGGAAGTTGTGGAGAAGAGAATCTAAAATTCTCGCAAAATAACCTTGCAGCATTCCTTGCCTCAGCTGTTTGTATTCTCAAGTCAGGAAATGGAAGTTTTCCTCGCCTCGGAAGTTGTAGAGAAGAGAATCTCAACACTCTCGCAAAATAACCTTCCTGCATTTCTTGCCTCACCTGTTTGTGTTTCAAGTCAGTGAAACAGCAACACCTGGGTCCATTACATGGTGCCACGGCAGTTGCCTTCCTGACAATGCAGGACAGTACTGTAAATGCATTTAAGTTCACATGGTTTTTATTTCGCGTGGTTTTAAGTTTGCGTCAGCGCTATAGTCACATACTGCTTCAGTATTGGACAAAAATGTTCACGGTGGTTTCAAGTTTGCGGTGAAAACCGTGAATATAAAACCAGCGCGAACATTTCTGCATTTACAGTATTGTGACACCTCTAGTATTGCAACATCTGGTCACAAACCGTTGGGAAAGTTGTGTGCATGCAAGGAGGATGCCACATGCCTTTGTTAGCAGAGCTGTAACCAGGTAACAAGGAGAAGGTGCCAGCCAAAGAATTTCACCCAACGGCTACCACTTGTTTTACAGGTGTGCAGCATGGATGAAATGCAATGAATTCCTTTATGTTTGCAGTACAGGGAGTTTGTTATAAACATGCTTCGTTGAAGCTCATTAGTTTGAAGCTGCGGTATGCAAGGCTCCCTATTCAAAGCAATAGGTTGATGTGGCCATCCCAGGGGATGTGTCTCAGCCTACAGAATGGCCTCCATCAAACACCTACAGGTTGAGGTGTTTTGGATGTCAAAACTTGTTGGTGTTGTTCCAGTCATGGCAGTTAGATTGTTTGGATTAGAAGTTGGACACTTGTCAGCCTGTGATTTTGGGCAGCTGTTTAGGGAAGATTTTTTTAACAAATTGTGTTTGGCCACACCTGGCTATAGGCTATAGTACAGCCATAAAATCTAAATTTATGACTCACAGTCGTATCTATAATCTTATGTTGCTAAATTTCTTACAAAATCTTACATCAAGCTCTCGAGCTTAAAAGATTACTCAGTCATGATTTAAGAGAGTTAGGTCCAACACTCCATCCACAATAACAAAACCAAGATGACTCAGGATCTTTCTAAGCAGCTTTTTGTGTCCTAGTTAGAATGTTTAGCCAGATTAAAAAGATAAACTTGTCCTGCCTGTTCTGTTCCCTCTCCACTCCTTCATCCTCGTTCACCAGGACCCTTCCGCTCCACGTTACATCGCTCGCAGAAAGGGCCCTGGTAACACGGGATGGCATCCATGGTTATTGCAGGTCGACGAGACTTGCTGATGAATAATTAATGAGCTAACCCTTATTTGGGACAAACGGCAGTTGTAGCTCATGAATAGTTAATGAGCTAACCCTTATTTGGGACAAACGGCAGTTGTAGCTCATGAATAATTAATGAGCTAGCAGTAACACGTAACCTGATTGGTTGATAGCTTCCCAGCGTTCTTTGCGCGCTTGCTTCCGATGAGAGGAAGCAAACGGGTTTTAACCCCTCTGATTGGCTGAAGCTGTTTTGGTGGCGATATCGTAATAACCATGGATGCCATCCCGTGTTACCAGGGCCCTTTCTGCGAGCGATGTAACGTGGAGCGGAAGGGTCCTGGTGAACGAGGATGCACTCCTTCAGCATACACTTTCCAGATATGCTGATAGATTGTAAATATAGAATAGAAATTTCACCAGCCGACCCTTTTAGCCAACTTGTCACACGCTATAAAACTATGATATCAGATAAGCCGTGTTGTCACATAAAACAAAGCATCTTAGGCATCTGTCTGCAAGAGAAAATGGAGGTATTATGTTCGTTTTGATCCAGGGACCAGCCTGTACAATGCTATAAATGACAATTGTTAGCAGCAGAGTTGTTCTGGTTTTCTTCAACTCTCTGGGTGTTTTGGTTTAGCCATGGGTGGGCTGCTGGCAAGGCATTCTGGGAAGACCGCCTCTGTTTACCCACATTCTCCAAGAACCAGAGACAAAACAAGCTACAGGCCTCCACTATAATTAATTAATGCATTGAAAAAGTACTGCATGCTGTACTTAATCGGCTAGACTAAACCGGTTTTCAGCCCTAGCTCAAAGCTAAGGAAGAAATGTAAACGGTGGGACCCTGTCATCAAAACCCAGTTTACAATCTGTCCTTACCTGCCTAGTGGGAGGGGGAAAGGTCTGTCTGTTTATGCTTGCAGGAGGTGCACTGCTGATAGGTGATGTGGACAACCTCATTGTCACAGAAAGGGGGACAGTTTGTTTTGTTGGAAGAGAAGAGAAGCAGATTTTTGATAGGTCGTGATGTGCTGGTGGAAGGTAATGGTCACCAGGGGATATTGTACGATTATTGAAATGTCGTTTTTTGTAACTTTTGGATTACATGGTGTGAACAGATGAAAGTTTATAAAGTCAGTTTTGCTGGCAAGACTTCAAAGTTTTAAAAAACTAGAGTTGACATTTATGTTCATGGTTGCCTGGAAATCGGCTTTAAACCAAGCAGATTGTCAGATTTTGTGTCCATGTTTTTCGCGACCACTGACATTCAAATAAACTTTAACTGCTGACTTCTTATTAAACTGAGACAAAAGGTGTACATTACATCATTTCGGTATTCTTTCGTTTATTACTAAGCTATGAAGTTTCGTAGATATCATCAGTGTCAGTTAGTAGATACATATCTTTGGTAATATTGAAGTCTCTATTACTGTTGTGTAGCAGAGGTGGTAGGCTCCAAAACCAACCTCTAGCACTGGTCTCCTGTCAAAGGTGATTTCAGCAACTGTTTTCTGTCACTCTGACAAGGCAGGGTTTCAGATAATTGGCCATTTCACTCATGTTTCAAAGTCCCCAGATTTGCTGCCTCTCAACAAATGCAACTTTTTAGGCTCTCCCTTGTTGCTTTTGTGCGTTTCTTGTTTCAGTTCTGGTAGATATTAGACAGGAGTAAAGGTTAGTTGCACAAAAATGCATATAAGAAGCTTGAAATATGATGCATATTAATCCTTACTTTAAAAACATTAATGAGATGGTATCCTGCTGTCTTCATATGTGTTTGCTCCTTCAAAGGTCAAGAGCGTAAGCGCCAAAGAGTCCGCCCTCCTAGACAACATGGGTAAACAGACAATACTGTCTGCCTTGCTCAATTCATCCTTCAACATCTCATCCCAGTCTGGTTATAATCAGGTGTATCATCTGTCAAAGCTGAAATCCTGTTTAGTCCTGTCTCATAGTGGAGGCACCATGCCTCCAATCTCCTCTAATATAATGAAGCGTCTTCAGCATTGATGATGTGCACCTTTGATCTTATCTGTCACATTGTGTTGAGGCTGAAGGAATTAAAGCAGCTGACCAGATTTTTGGAGATAATTTTTTAATATGTTCCCTCCCCCTAATATTTGGCCCCCTCCCTCTAATATTTGGCATGTGTTTGAAGATCATAAATCAGATCTCCAAGCATCAATCTTGTCAACTTGAATCACCTGTAGGTTTGTGCAGTGTGCCTCCATTCAGCATCATATAACACCTAAGCTTGTCACCTCACTGCATCCATAGATACTTGCACATTCTTCTTCTTTTGAATCTTTTGATGGTGGGACAGCATCATCACCATCTACTTCCAGTATCCTGCCTCTTGTGTAGCCATTACACTTGTATTTGTTATTGTCCCCTCAAGCTTTTCACCCCTTTCCTCAACCACAACAATCAACTACACCTCTTTATTTGCTATCTTGCGATTTATTTCCGTGAGTCTTCTCTGGAAGGAATCTGCCACAACCAAAGCAGCAAAGACCAAAAATCCCATCTCCACTGCTGTTGTAAGGGTCCTCCTGTGCTGTAAACTAAGTACCGGAATAGGATGTGCATGTATATTGATACTATGATAGAGCTTATCAACATCTACAGATCTTATGGTCATTGTCACCCACTTGAGAATATTATTCAAAGAAACTTTCAAATCATGTTTGATGAATAAATGAGATAATAAATGTTAAAGAATTATTGAAATTGATGATAGTATAAGGTCTGTTTTCATTTTTGATTATTGAGATGAACTGTGGTATGATACAACTGACTTTCTCGGTGGTGAAACTCGGCCCACTGGTATAAGATAATGCATTCTTTTGACTACGATAATGTAAGACTTAACTTATTAAAGATAAAGCTGCCGCCTTTGTCTCGGTCTCCTGTGGAGGTAGACCTGCTATCGTTGCCCAAATCCCCTTAACCTTGCTAAGATGTGAACTCTGACACACAAGTTCTGCAGCCTTGATGGGATAAGTGATGAAGGGTCAGAGGGGTGCACTCCTTCCACAACAGTGTTCCCCTTTCCCTACACCTGTGTTTCTTTAGTTGCCAGCCAAACTCTCCCTCCTAAACTCCTATAAATCAAGAAAATATCTGTCGGAGATAGCCTTTAATCCCCGAAAGGCTAGGAAATATCCATGGCGGACTTCTGTCCCCACCTTTGCATTAAGTTACTATCCCTTATAACCTTGTGGTGGCCATTTGGCCCTTGGTGTGGAAAGGTTTGTTTGTTAAGAAAACTCAAGATAAATCCCATGTCATTCTTGTGGTATCTATTGCTTCCATGTAACATTCTGTTAAAATGTTTTAGCAATCTAAGGAAGAAATGGAAGGATTAAAGTTGTCTTAAACCTTCATTTTTCAATGCCCTTGATTATTTTTATATGTCAGACATTGAATCCTGGGTTACCCCCTGGTCTCGTTGCATGCGTTGCATGCACGTTTGCATCTTTGTTTCCATTACCAAGCAACCACTCGATTTTACACCAGTCCACACAAGACACATGTCGGAGAATTCTTGATCCAATTAGTAGCTAAAGCTTTGAACTTGGGTTCACGAACAAACGAGAAGTGAGCAGCAGATGTTCTGGTTGTAGGCACATGGGGCCTTCGCTTGGTTGTCCTATTTGCCAGGAAGGAGCAACTGCTGGTTTGTGTGCACTGTAAACCTTACAATGTGGGCCAAACCACATGAAGGAAGAAACCAACTGGGACACGACTGTCAGGGTTCAACCGTGTTTATTGGCATGCTTCTTGTAATTGATCACAATGTAGTAACCGTGCATATGTAGAAATGCAAGTTCGTCCGAGTCCTGAAGTTCCAAGAGAGAAATTATAACTTCAGACTGTCTAACAACCAAATGCAAGGCTGTATTTACAGTAAACTGTTAGAAGGTGGTGGCAAATGAGTCCTTGCAGCTTTTGCCTTACAAACATGTGCATGTACGTGACAGTACGTCCAATGGGATATGTGCTCCAAACGTTGAGGTAGGTCCTAAAGTAAAGCAGGAAAGGCCACCACTACTGGGCTTTGCAAAGTCCCGCTTTTACAGATGTGACTTCCTGCAATGTGAACCCCAGGGAAGGAAAAATTATTTGCCAAATGCATTGTGTCGTATTCAATGTCTCCTAGATTTTCTGCTTGGGATAATTTCTGTCGTGACCTTAATTTAATTTTGCACTGAAGTGAGTCGGATAACTTTATTTGGGTTACGTTTCAATACATGAAACATATATTTGCTCCTATAGTGTAAGACATCACCATGTAGAATTATTTAGTGTTTGATAAACTTGACAAATCCAATTGAATCCAAGGCACAATAATCACTATGGCTTGATAAGAATATTGTTTATTATTACATAAAGAAGCAGATAAAGAAAAGGAAATCGTTCTTTAAATAGTACAAATTTGTTTATTATGTAATCCCCACAGGAGAGAGTAGTTTCTGTAGGACCAGATTCAAAAGTTTCAAATGTTTCAAACAGTCCCATAACAAAGTTGCAGGAGGTTGTGTACATGCTCTTTAGTTCTTTCCCTTGACATGCACAAAAGGGCAAATTGCAAATCCAATCTGATTTTTCACCAGATAGGACCAAAGGCCTGTGATGGATGGCCCACTTAACACTTACAACCTCTCCTTTAACACTGGGGTGCTCTAATCCTCCCCTCACTTTCTCATCTATTTGCAAATTCACACTTCTGATGGCGCTAGACCCATCCGTAATGAGCGGCAGTGCTAAGATGTTGTCCCTTGGATGTTGTGGCTTGTTGACTCTGCTGGGGTTCCTCAGATGGTGCTAATGTATTTATGGTAATTCATGGGTCCCCTGAGTGTGCCCAGAATACACATCCCCTTGGCACATTAGTGCATGGTTTACTTAGGGCCAATTTACACACAGCTTGTCTAGATATCTGGACTGCAGATATCTGCCAGGCGACAGCTTTTTTCTGTGTCTAAACAGGAATTTTATGGTCTTAATGAGGGTTTTTTTAGATGTCGGGAAAATTTCAGCCGACCACTCTGAAGCATTCGCCCGACAACTCAGCTGGAGTCCCCGACCGCTCCAGCCGGACGTCTAAACAGAATGTGTCGCGTAGTAGACATCTGGAGGTCGGGGTTCACGCTAGTTTGCATATTTGGCGGGCGATAAAGCGGGAAAACTTCTTAGCATCAAGGAACATTTGTTCCCAAACGGACGACGGACTTCTTTCGTGATGCCTGATCGTTCGGTGGATCGGCCCTCCCCCCTCCGCCACGACAAGGGCAGCGAGTAGGAACGCAGCGTTGATTCTGACCGGTCGCTGTCGTCTTCCCCGGTACCTCAAACGCCTCTTACGCTCAACCCTTGCTTGTTGCCTCATGTTTAGCCACACGCGAGTCAGATAAAGAAAGAATACCATATTCATCATGACGAAAAACACAGGCGGTTCTCCCGCCATTTTGAAACGCGCGCAAAATGTTAAATAGGGTCACGAGTGCAATCAGCGCGCTGCGTGAGCCCTGTGGTACTTCCTGTCGGTGTGTATAAATGCGTCCAGATATCTAAGGCTCAGATGTCGGCGGATTTTTAGATATCTGAAAAAACTCTGTATAAATTGGGCCTTAGCATAAGACAATACAACCAAAATTAATGGTGTATTAAATTTATTGCATGAGGTTTATTCATGAATATCCTCTTCAGATATTCTCCTCTTTGTTACCCCAGAAATGTTGTCTGTTTGGTGGATGCAAAAAGGACTGCAAAGTCAGCGGTTTTGGCATTATAAATGCTAAAAAGAAGTAGCATCATTTTCACCAATATTTCAGATTTTGAAATGTTTGCATGATTTCCTGGTAACTCCAAGTTGTAGTGTATAAATACAGTATTCTTCTGTCATGAGACTCATGACAAGGCTGAATTGAGGACCCATCTCCACATCATGAGTTGACATGTGCGTCATCCTCAGGTACAGATAAATACAGTAAGGATGAGCAGTTCCAGGTTGTGCATCCTGTAACCTTACCTGTACTCAATGATAACACCCATTTAATGTTAGCATTCCCCTGTGAATCGGAGTCAACCTCTCCATAAAATCCCCATCAAATCTGCTGGGCTGTATCATACTGTCATGATGGTTGCGTGCTCAGGAACTAGGACAAACAACAAAGCCACTTGGTCAGTGTTGACAGAGGCCCTCCACTTGAAGTACAAGTTTGGGGGGTAAACCCTCCCTCAACTTCAAGTACTTGAACTGAAGAGTAATCTTCACTGTAACTGACTAGCTCAAGGTGTTAAAAAATTCTGAATTTTGTTTGTGAGGTCAAGAGTCCTTTGTTCTATGCTAAGAAATCCTCCACTGTATACAGTAGATCTTTTCCGTCTGTCTGGGCTCTTTTGTATGCAGACTGAGATGGAAAAAGCACAGAGAAAACAGTCGGCATGTCTTGTTCAGAAGCCGTCCATGGCAACCAGAATGCCAGAGCCTCTCTGGAATCCCTGCAGTATTTTCAAGTGGGAGGAAAAGTAAACCATGTTGACAGTTTCTTTATCATTCTCCCATCGCAGGCCAGCTGCTAGATCCATCACATGGGGGAGGGAGGGGTAAGAAAGGTCCTTGAATTTGTGGGGACATTTGTCGTGGTTTTGTCCTGTCAGATGGTAAACAGCCAACAAATTACGGAAATTTATGGCAATCCCTTTTGTAATTTTAGTTCAGATATAGAACATGTCCTTTTGCAAGCAAGCATGTAACACATATCTTCTTATTGAATATTTCTGAAGTCTTTTTAATGCTGGTGAAATTTCCACTCTGGATATATTCAAGAGATCGAGAGATGATACACAAAGCATACTACTCAAGGTTGAAATTCTTGAATGATACATTCATGTTGAGTATGTATCTCCTGACAAGTCAGCTTATCTGCTTTTAGTGAAGGTTGTTCTAACATCCTTGCTGAGCTGTTGACAAGATATGATGTCAGAGACGGACATTGGCCCATTACCCAGTGCAGTGTGTGTATCGTGTGGTGATGCGGCAAAGTAAAACAGCTGGCCTCAGATATACACAAGGCATCCGCTGGCACCCAGATATGTCTAGAATGTGTAGTACTTCTGGGAATGGTGGCATCCTAGTTGTTCCTGATATTCTGTCTGTACTATGAGACCCAGAGCAATAGGATCAAAAATGCACGGTTCCTTGGATCTTTCTCGTTTGTAAGACACTCTGATTGATGCATCCGCAGACTGGGAAAATCATCGACCAAATATGTTGAATCACCTTTGGCAGCAGGGAAGGGCATGGCTAGTCCCTCCCATAAACAAGTCTACATCCTGTCTGCAACTGATATCCATGGAAGGGAGCAAAGTTTATTCCCAGATCTTCCTTATCAAAGCCTGTAATTCCGAAGTCTACTACCTTTCTTTTGCCGACTCCACAGAGTAGGGGCCTTTCACCTCATGTCAGTACTGCTAACTGCTGCTCGATTGTGGTCGGAACAGTTGTTAGGTTCTCCAGAGAAATAATTAAGACCAACTGTTTGGGCATGCATCTCCTTAACTTTAAAAGAACTGGCAGCCATTTTGTTCTGTATTTCTAAGTTCTTTTGTTGACAAGCCTTTGTACTCACTGTGCCAACCATCTTTCTTTAAAACTGTTGAAGCAAGACTGCGGATGCGGTTACCATGGTTACAGTACGTGCATTGCAGCTTTCTTCCTTGACGTGAAAGCTGAAGCAGCGAAAGATAGAAATATCACACTTCAAGAGGCTGGTATATTTTACGTAAAGCTGGCCCTTTTAGTTGCTGATCCACCAAAATCTCTACCTCCCAGGGCTCGAGTGGACCGGGGGTCATGTTTGCACGGTCTCTCTGCTTCATGCTGCCATTTTGATTAAGCCCTAGAAAGGAGTTGTAGAACTCATGAGAGTGCTCCGGTTATCCATTATAAAGCCACGCTCAATCTCTGTACACAGTAATAATCTGGGTCCCAGCCTCCCTGGGAGGAAAAGCTATTGCCTCGGGGCATGAATCTGTGCCGCCTGCCATACGCTGCCCAGGGTCCGCACAAAACAAATACAGGGATTTGCCAATAAATGGCAAGCCGCTGCTGGGTTGTTGAATGCACTGGACACAAAGGTAACAATGCGCCGGGGTCTGCTGCTACATGACTCCTATTCTTGTCCTTGCCGTCTAACATGCCCGGCAGTTTCCTACGATTTCTTTGATGTTCGTGAGACATCTGCTGTCCATACACACTCACCAGTGCAATCAGACGAACATGGGAACTGCAAGTCTGATTCATTTTCTTCAGCTAAGATTGCCGTAAATTGAGTTTAGGGTTACTGATGGAAGATGTAGGTGAGACATAAACAGAATGTCCAGGAACCTGGAAGATTTCCCATGCTGATTTCAACTCACCCAGCTTACAGGGGCTCCAATGACCCATTCAAGATTACTGGGGTGGCAAGGGTTCCTGGGGTCAGCGTGGAGAAAGGGGTTGAAAGACGAGCAAGATGGAGAAAACATTGGAGCTTGTGTCTTTGAAATGTGTTTTCTCAAGCAGAAAACCGGGAATATAAATCATACACACCAGAAAGCTCCTGTCGGTTTCGTATGGCACCACTGTATGGCATGCATGTCTTCTGGCAAGTATTCAGGTACACATCTAACAATGTCATGAAATCAAAATAAAGAGGTACAGCCAGATGTAGCAGTGGTTGGTGATAGTCCAAGAGGTTGTGTGCCATGTTTAATACATGGCTAAGCACAAGCTAAAGGTTGTATGTATCTGGGCTAGATGTGGTCTGATATTCATGCCCGCTCAAGTTACTGCATCAGAAATGAGACTGAGGATTAGCAGAGGTACAAAATCGAAAGTGTTTGACAACAGCTTGGCAGAGTCAAGGACGTCCTACAGAGTGATAAACAGGGCATGACGAGTACATGTACAACATCGCAGTTCGCAGTAGTGATTCCTATAACCACATGTGCTCCCTGTCCTTGAACTTCCCTGAGCTATGTTTGTAACTAAGTTTGCCATGTTTACCATGAAGAGTAGGGGTGACCCAGTGTGCTAGACCAAGGACATTATATAATGTCCTTGGCTAGACCAAAAATATGCGAGCCGTAGCAAAGCCGCATTACACTAATAGCTAACAAAAAAGCGTCAGTCTGAGGTTCGACCGCTTTACCTTTTTACCATGTGGACTCATTCTGCTAATGACAATTGCTTTATCTGTGTCATCACCTGGATGTTTTAGCAACACCTTGTATTTTTCCTGTCACATGTCTGTACATTAGGTCGCCCGCTGTGTGATCTAGGCCAGCAGACTGATAAGAACCAGTTTTGTTAGCTGAGAATTTATCACATGACATAATCTTGTCCTTGTCTTTCAACATTGGAGAAATATGATGACAGTGGAATCCTTTGCAGTCGAAAAAGTTGATTTTCCTCAATGAAAACCTGGCTGGCAAGGCTTTAATGACGACCACATCAAAGAGCAACCTAGACAAGACAGGAAAGTGAAATAATGAGGTTGGAAGGAACTGTTCAGCCATAACCGATCTCGGAGATAAATTTGTCTTTTGCTGTAGAACTCAAACTTACTCCAGGCTGTCACACCTGCCACTTTGTGTCTTGGATTACACAAATTCAGATCAAGTTCAGATTGGTCCTGATGGTATTAATATCAACAACTGCCAGGACCAGATGATGTAACGTACAATATTTATGAGACATGAAGGCATTGACAGTACTTTTCTGATGTGTATACAATCTGAATTGCTTGTTTCCACAAGTTAGCTTTTAAATGCCTTGATTTAGAAGACTATATGCATATAGTCATAAGATTTAGAGACTTCTGTCCATTCTCTGCTGTCTATAGCACATATTAATAGCAGAGAAATCTTATTGGTTATGTGCCAAAAGCTATCAGTGGTACAATAACCAGTAGCCTAAAAAATCCAGACCTGTGGTCAGCATTAGATGTAGATGACAGATCTGAATTCTTGACTTGAAACTAAATAGACACAGGTTCTGGATCCTTTGCACTAATGGATACCAGACTCCTGGAAGTATGAAACAACTTATGTGTTGATTATTAAATTCTATGCTTCATGCATTTGATTTATCGTTCGATTTATTGTTGTTGCAGTTCCTCCAGATGACCCTGTGATAGAAGAGGGCTCCTCTGTGTCAGTCATTGCTGGACAGCCGAAGAACGTCACCTGCCGAGCAGACAACGGCAAGCCTGCGGCCACCCTCACCTGGTGGAAAGATGGCCAGGTGAGAAAGTCTTGATAAAAAAGGGAACTTTTTTTTTCACATATTGTCAAATACTTACTTTAACTATAGGTAAAAGTACTGAAAAAAATACTAATATTACTTGTTAGTTGTAACTGACTAAGTAACTTTTCGCTTTGTTTTCAACATGTTTTGCAGGAAAAGTCATTGATTACTTTGTGTTTTTTCCTGCTCATGGTTTGTCAGTATTTAGGGGCAGGAATGTGTGATTTGATATCTCACCAATATATCAATGAACAAAGGCGAATTAGTTAACTGTCAATGCTTCCTTGACTGAAGTATGCAGCTGGTATAGTAGAGTATTTTGCCATCTGGCAGCATGTGAAGTGTCTCAACCCCCAACAGTTGTGCTGTCATAGCTTAAATATCCAGGATTATTCCACAAATTGACCCCTAGTTGGTACAGCTTAGGCTGTGGTATCACATTACAGTTTCCTAGGAGTCACCTTTGACCTGACCTGTTCTTGGAGTCATGAAAACCAACCCATTCATTCTCTTGACTCTAGTGTAAGTTCATTGTGGCATTGCCCTGATTTGAAATTATCCCAAAGTCTTTGATAAGCAATTTTACTTACATGTAGGATAAAACCTATGTAACAGCGCCACTTACTGACCAGTTGTGCATTTCATCTGCAAAATGATTCACTGTAGTTAATGTGTCCCATTTGAGCATAAGCTTGTCAAATCAATATTTAGTTCCTGAGCACAGTCTAAATCCCTGTCCTATTCCTCATAAAGAATACCCTTGGAATACTTTCAATTATAGATGAGAAATTGAGCATCTCTGACCATGTTTTGAAAGATGATACTCTTCCAATGATTCCATGAATAGACCAGAACAATTTTTATTTGCCCAGTTAGGCAACCATCAAACGTTGCAATAGTAACTTTGTCCGTTCAGTACAGATAAATTTTCTTACAAACATTGATATTTTCCTGTCATGTTTTTCATCTTATGGATATGAAATTGAGAGCTTTTGCAGCATGAATTATTCACTGTTTGTAAGTCATGCCAGATGGGCTCTTGCTAAATTTTCAAAAAAATATTCATAATCAACATTGCCTGAGGGAAAGGCAGTGCTGGAAAGTATAATTTTCCGACCCAGCCCTGCATGTTCCAAGTCCAAATGTTATCTATCTTTCTACCAGATGTCTCCCATGCATACCTTGGGCACAGCCAGTTGTGCAAGAGTGCCCAAGGAGCGGGACTGATTGTTATCTTCTTTCATGGGATTGAATAAAGGATGACAACACAAATTGGGTGTGCATGCATCAAAAAATTACTGTCCAAAGGAGCTCATCTCCCCCATATGGCACTGAATAAATTTACATGCCATATCGCTGACCAAAACAGCCTCCAAATAACCAAATCTCCGCTAGGCAGCAAAAGCCCTTAATTTGTTACCACCGGAAGGCCACAGCTGGACAATATCTCTGTGCCTCGGATATTTAAGACTAGTGGTTACCTTATTACTGCTGGGAGGGGGAACGGGAGAATTGACCACTGAGAACACCAGCTGGTCAGCGTGTGCCCGCTGCACCTGATGTGGTTCGGACAAGACAGGAATCACCAGCTCCATGCGACCATGTCAGTAATAACAGTGCTTGAAACCACTGCACAGCTTGTGTGTGTGCCTACAGAGCACTGGCCAGTTCTTACACAGCAGCTGGTGTTGTGTCCTGAAGAGGGATATGATTATTAGTGGCTATTGGCATTGGCTAGAAAAAGAGTAGGTGGCCTGTACCTGACCCTAAAGAAACTGATTTAAACAATCAAACTTTATTGCACAACAAATGTAGCAGGTACAATGTATGGCAAATATCAAGTCATAAATGCATAAAGGCGTTTATGTGGAAAAGACCTAAAAGACTAAATGTACTATGATGTACTGGAGGTCAAACTTTGTTTTTGCTCCAGCTCTGTAAAGAGTAAGATGTTAGACATATATAGGATAGATTGGCAGTGGGAAATCTAACACAATAGCAGTTAACCTGCGTAGCACTACTCCAGAAATGTTTTGTTTCTTAAATTGTCCGCTCTAAGCTACACGCTGTATATTCTGGATGGCTAATAACTGTATTTGTATTGAGGGATTATGAGGAGAAACTGATAGTGAAAGAGAATCCGAAGTGAAGTGATATGATTGCAGCTCAGATGATCGTAAGCACATATACCACAGGAAACTACTTCCTCCTTTGGGAAAAAGGTGACCCTTAAGTCAACACTGCAGTTGCTTACATGACCAAGCTGTTATTTTGACCATCTAATAAAGTACATGACTCATGAGAGGGACAAGTTAGATGCCTGTTTGTCACATTTTACAGAAAAGAACAGCTGATTCCAGGGTCCAATTTATATGGTTAGGCAAGATTCCAATTTTGGACAAAGCCAGGAAAGCTCCAGATTTATCTGTCCACTGAAAGCTGTGGTAAATTATTCACAAGAAATAGTTGAACAAAATCGGCCACTTGTGTATTCTTTATCTGTTGACTGGCTGGGAGCTCAACTTGATCATCAGGGTCATTTGAGGATAATTGCAGAGAAGAAAGTGACTCATCTCCTGTTCCCCACAGCATAGTCAAGGTGTAAAGTTAGCCTTGTGGGATATGTAGTCAGACAGAAGTTTACTTTGTACATACACGTATGCACCTTTGGTAAGATGACAACCCAAGAACATGACTCTTACGCAAAGGTACAGTTAGGAGAGCATGGGGATGAAACAACATGTCCCCTGGTACGGCACTTTTATTCATGACTTTGACTTCAGAAACGGGTCAAGGAGACTTTTATGCAAAATCGATATGCCTGGTTTGGTGAAATGCCTGACAGGATGGTGGCGAAGATAAAGTCCTCTGGAGATTGCATTTATCTTTATCAAGGTCTGCTGACTCTGCTCTATTGATTTTTAGTCACATTGCTCCCGGGCTTATTGTGTGCTCGGGTCCTACCGTCTTCCGCTCCCTCTGTAACAAGCCATTGGGGTTCTGTCTTTGTCAGTGGCTTGCAGTACAGGAGGAGGTTTAATGTGTAAAGATGGATGGCTAACTACCAGCTGGCAAAAGACCTGTTTTAACCCCGATCTTATTGCTTACAGCAACTGGCAATGCACAACAGCTGGAAGGCAGGGGCTGTGCCATACCGCTCTGTAGTATGGTCTGTTAGCTCATAGCAGGTGATGGGGGGAGGTCCTAATGACTGTTACATGGAGAACAATGGACATCTTTTGAAAGTCCATAGATGGCCTGTTTGACTCATTCCGAGTTGCCACAGTCCTATTTAGAGTGGTAACCTTTCCAGACCTCCATCTCCCAGCAGACTAGTTAGAGCACCCACAGCCTAACTGGCTGGCACAAACCTATTCCTGGATATGACAGGCATTGTTAACTGGGGAACTCTGGCCTTAAATTGTCCAAATCAGGTGACAATCCCAGGCATATTGAGTTTCCCAAATATTGGGTGTGACCATATTGGTAAGATCCATAATGGATCACACTCAACAGACTCCCACGTACAAATAAATGGAATTTTGCACCATGTTCCAAAGCCAAAACATGAGGTTCTTGCTGTAATATGAAATAGCATTGTCCCACACCCTGTCCGCTAGAACATCTACCAGACAAATTTTGTTTCTGGTACGAAATAAGGACTAACTCTTCTTCATCATCATCAATTCTGATGGAGTACCTTGACTGCATTTGCTCCTGCTCTACAAGTTCTGTTGATCCATGAATGATAATTCTAGATCCTCTACATGAGCCCCAAAATCTGCAGTAATTTGAGCGATTTAAGTCTCATGAGGACACAGAACTCTGCTCTTGTTAATTTATTGATTGATTTTGTTTCCAAAGGAAAAAGGTATAAGTAAAAGATATCAATGACTCAAGTGTTCATTTTTCTTGCAGGAGATAACCGAGGGTATCACATACATTACTGAGGATGCTGGGGAGAAGAGGAAGAACGGGGTCAGCATCTTAACCTTGAACCCATCCGTAGATGACCATGGGAAGGTCCTGACTTGTCGGTCCAGCAACCCAGCCATGGACGCCAACAAGGAGACAACCACTCAGCTGAATGTGGAACGTAAGTGACGGGGAGTGAAAATGTTGAATGTTTTCAGGTGTTTGAACACTGCGCATTTTAGCTATGCTAAGATGACAGGTAAGAACATTCTCAGTGGTTGCATGAATTGAATTATATGAATTTCACCAACATTCAGGTAAGTGGGTATAGTCTTGTCATCCCCAAACATGACACAACTATGCATATTAAGTCTTGTTATAAACCTGAGTTACATCCATCCATCCATCCATCAGGTAATACAGTATTAAAACACTGGCTACAAAGCTTTTTATTAAAGTACACTGTATTGCAATAACTTTTTCCCATTGAGGTACCACTAAAGATCATGATTCTAGTTTTACAAAGAAAAGTTAAAAAGACATCATGTGCTCTCAAATGTTGACAAAGTGTTGAACAGTTTGAAGACCTGTATGTAAATTAAATACTAGTAGCCAGAGACTGAGTTGTCTCAGCAGCTCCCAAGATAAAGCTAAGACAAGATAAATGAGTAATTTCAGTAAATATACAACTTCAAGGACACACCTGTCACATAGCCATAATATCTAATGTTTTGGTTATAACTGTTTCTATTTAGACTGTGTTGGCTCACTCCCAGGCCCAACCAGCCAGCCATAGTTTCTTTCTGCCTGCAGGAATGAATGTAAATACACCGTGAGGTATCAAAGTCAGAAGTTTGCCACTATAGAGTTGAAGAATAATAGCCTCACTGACAAGAAACTGAGTACATTAGAAGTATCAATAAAATGTTTGGCAGTTTCTTGATTTGTTCAGCTGGATGTGGCTTTAAAGTGTCTGCCAACCACAACATTATGAAGCCGGTTTGAAAATATAACCTCTGCACATGTAGAAAGCAATGTCATTATAAACATGGCCTAAGGTATCACAGAAACACCTGCAGAAATATGTCTGGAACAAGAGAGGCATTCTATGTGAAAGTGCCCTCCTTGTAGTTGTAGTTGCCCTTTGACCTGTATTTTACAGGGTATGCAATGAGGGAGTTTCAGGTCCTCTGGCCAACAGCAGTTCTGTCCCTGTAGAATACAGGGGTTGTACCCCTAAGAGAGGTGAGAACCTGATTGAGGAGAATCAATCCCAATGCCAAGGTTCTTACCGCCTGTCAGACAGCCATTCTCTTGGGTTTGGAAAAATGTTTGGAGATATTTCAACACCAGACAAAAGAGGTCTTTGTAGCCTTGGAAGTAAGATGTGATGTGCAACCCTCCAAATTCGATTGGACAGAAATGAACGTTGGGTGCAGTAATAGATGTTTCTTGAGTTTGGATTGGCCCCTGTGCCAATTTACAGAAACATGATGGGATGGTTTGAAAACGCTGAAAACAATCAGATTACGATGGAAATATAAGCTGTTTCAGAATTTGTCAGCCTTCTTCTTGTTTGGTTGCCCACATCAACTTGTTGATGAATCTGCTACACTTGATTTGTGTGCTGGTGCTGGGAGTCCAGTCCAGGCCATCCATGCGACCTATGTCAGTAAGATGTCACAAACAACACCTTACCACCTCTATCCTCCTAAAGACTGAATAAAGTGCCGATGACTGAATCTGGGGGAATATCGCTGATGGAGAGGCTCCAACGTCTCAGGGAAAATGCTGGGGATTCTTGGCAACAGGAAGGAGCTTGATCTCCTGGCACTCTAGATGTAGGTCAGCTATGTCGAAAGGCATCACAGCCAACAAACACAAGGATTTATGTCTCAAGAATTAGGAATTAAGATTCAATAAGTAGACCCAGGGGATCCAATCAACTCTGAAAATATGTTTCAACATGCAGTATGTAGCCACGATGTGGAAGATGTCATGTTGACTAGCTTCATGCTGGCAAGGAACAAGTTTCACCTGCTCTTTCTTCTGGGATTTGGACGACTCTGGGGCCCATTGTGCCCTGTTCGACTACTCTCATACATGATGATACGCCTTTCACCCCTGTCTTGTCAAAGGGTGAAAAGACTTGAGCTTACCATTTAGTCAGCAGGGTGGCGGTGGGTATTTCTACCCTTATTCTGTTTGGTTCCCAACAAAAGGTAGCTTTCTAGTCAAGCCAGTAAATACCCACTGGCCAGGTGTGACAGGATGACAGCCACCTGTGATCTGTCACTTCCGTTTGTCACAGAAAGATTGTAGTTATCAAATCTGAACCATTTTTCTTTTGTACCACAAGAAGTCTTGGCCAGGAAACAGATTATTTCCATCCTATTACCTGATGAAAGGATGTACAGATGGATGTCATTATTGACTGGTTCCTCACCTGAGCTGTGAGAATGTTTAGGAAAGTCAATGAGTTGAAGTAAACAGAGATTATTGGGATCGTTCAAACTTTGGTGGAGCAATCCTCTGCGGTATAATTACCCACTGAGATTGCTTACATGTCTTAGCTGAGACTAATGTCCCAGCTTTTCTACAGACACCTGGGATAGAAAACTTATCAGTGCACGTCCTACTTTTTTATTGGAGTGGACAGGAGATTCATGTAAGTCAATGTATATTACAGTTTCACTGAGAACCATGTATGACCAAAAGGATTAAACTCTTGATGCAGTAAGTTGTTTGCAGTTTGTTCCTACTGACTGGTGGTGAGTCACCTTGTTAACCGGATATCTACTGTAAAAGAGCAGTACACACTGTGAGCTTCACGGGCTAGTAAATTACAGTTCCTGCAGGTTGTGGGAAGATATTCTGCCAGGATAGACCTTTGTGCCCAACATAAACATTACCCTGACCATGGTCTGGAAAATTGGAAGACAGTCACAAAAGGATCTGTCTATTGTAAACAAGCTGTATTGTCTGCTGAGGTGACATCCCCGCAAGGTCCTTTTTTTTACCTGTGTTTGAGAAAAAACTCCTGTGTGAAGTATGCTTAGACATGCCACATGGTCCATTGCACTGTACTATGAGAGAAGGTATGACATAAGGGTCTGTATTTTAATTGTCTATCTTAGGATAACCCAGTAATAAAGTAAGGGCATATAGTAATATGAAATATATTTTGTTTATACAGGATATTCCAATAGAACTATGCTATCAACGTAGGATTGAAGAATCTACTAAGGAAAAAAACATTTGACAAAGAAACAGACAGTTCAGGTGTTAAACTGTGACTGGGGGAAATGAAGGTCAGCAGGGAAGGAAAATGTGCAGGGGAGTGAGCCTGGCACTGTTCCCACAACCTCTGTTGGCAGGGTTAATGTGGGGGAACTTCCGATCATCATATTCTACAGGATAAATTTTCCAATTTCTTCCACCTGCACATAACATATCAACTTTGGCCATTAGTAGGAAGGAAGCCTTGACAAGCCGCTCAACTTGGGAGGTTGACTTGGAAGTATCTTGTGAAACTCGTAAAGACTGTGTTTTATGATTCCTTCCACCTGTTACCACTCACAAGGCAAACGTATCATATGGCAGAGTAAAAAGGACAAATGAGAGGATTGTTGTTTCCAAATCATAGTTTTTCAAAATTTTTGATGCCTATGAACTAGTAGAAATTATTGTGGCATATAACCTTTATCATAGAGAGTAAAAATGCTGACGCTGACAGGGAATCCTGCTTGATCTTTTTCCAAATGATCAGGTGAAAGTATACAATAGGATTACCACATTCTTCCACCTGTAGGACATGTCAGACATGGGACAGCATGACAGGAGTAAACTGTCCCCTGGGCACAATCTAGTTGTACATACAACACATATTAATCTGTTATTTCATCTTGTCACACAAGCTTTGTTTTTATGAAGATAACGTTTTGCCCCCAGCAGTAGGATCAGGAAGTATCATTCTGGATGAATTACTTTGGTAAAAGAAGTACATTTTGGAGAGGCAATGTGTCAAGAAAGATTTATTCTGACTGACTTGTTTGACCTGTACAGGGTGGTTCTCTCCTTGAGGGGACAGGTGCTTTACAAAAGCTTTTTGCTTGTCTTGATTTATTGAAACAGGTGTTACAATGGATATAAACATGAAGCCAGCCTAAGATGGATGGATGTAGAAATGGATGGAGTCAGTAGATGGATTTATTGAGGAATCCATCCATCTTGCTGTGGATGGATAGGATTGAGTTGATGGATGGACGGATCTATGAGTATTGTCAGGTAAAACAGGAGAACCGGTGTTCTTTGATGTGTGTTTTGAGAAAGATAAAAAGGTTGAGAACTTTCAGTTGACAAATCCAATAACTACTGTAATCACAACAAACCTGCAACAGAGATCTGAAGAAATAGCAGAGATACTTTTTGACTGGCGATGTTTACCAACTTTCCAACAGCAAAATTGAAAGGTTGAACAGAAAGGAAAAGAGTCAATGTAAAGAATCAAACATATTTACAAATCTCTAAGATGGTGTTAACAGGTGTGTTTGGAAAACTGCACATGATTTTTAACCCTGCAGGCATGTTAGTATGTTCTTTGCACTCACTTCATGAAAGCTTGTCACTCAACAGGTGCTGTGAAAGGGTGTGCCAAGGCAATTAAAAGACAATTTTCTACTACATATTTATCACAGTTGGAGATAATCATTTGTTTAGTAACTAGTATTTAAAGTTGTACCTTGAATCACTTTGTGAGAATAGTTGAAGTGTGGTGATGATGAACAATCTTGTATATCTATCATGAACTTTTTTGTTGTAGGGCCATCGTTAGATCTGGTTTGGAATGTGTGAATGTTTCTTCGGACAGTTTGTGCAGTTTTAACGAGGGCCCGATAAATCATTCTCACCATATAAATGACAGACAGCAGGATTTGACCACTGGTATAGTGCCCAGGCCTATCACTCAGGTTTTGTCACAGTAACATTACATGCAACATCACAACAGAACAAGAGTTTATTTATCACAAATAGGTAACTGTTCTATATATCAATGAAAACATGGAAACATGCTGTTATTCAAGTACTTAGTTGCCTATGGCTATATGTTTGCTGGATGACCAGCCATCTGATGCTTATCTGCATCGACAACAGAAAAATGGTTTGTTTAATCCAATTACAATCTAGTTGAACATTTTAATGAGGAACCACTTCGATATAATTAGGGACTTGGTAAGCTACACAATTTAAAAATGAATAATTTGCCTTTTTCTCCAGTTTATTGCATGTTGTTCTCATTCGGAAGGGCTCAAAGCTAGTGTTATATCGTGTGTTTAAATGTGTTGTCAATGTAGAGGTATTCTGATTGGCACCAAAATATTCTAGACCATATTATTATCCATTCCGAAGTCATTGAGCAGAAAAATAGTAAATTGAAAGCCTATAATTGAAATAATGACGGCTGAGATATCCATGGCAGCATTCGTGGGGCACGTTATCTCTGTCTGCTATTGTAAAGGTACCTTAGTCACTTAATCCTGCCCAAAGGTTATGCTGGAGATAACAAGGGGAGCCAGGTTAGGGAAGGAAAAATCTTCAGTTGTCAACACCTGGGTTTAGTCAGAACATAAGGATTATTCCTAACACCACTTATTTCTAGAGTAAGACTAATGTACCGGTACGCAGTATTATCATTGATTTAGCATGTTTGAAACTGAGGTCTTATTTTTTTCCTCTGTATTGAGAAATGAATAAACAAACTAAATTTGACAAGACATGACAAAAGTTTACTTCATTTTATATCACTCTTGAAGTGACCAGCTAAGTCAGCTTTTTTATACCTTCTAAAGTCTGCAGGTGTTCCAATAATGTACCTATGGGAGATTTAGAGCATGGGGGAAGGCATCTCTCATTAACAGTAATGACGCACGTTTGCAGCTACTGACACATCTGGTGGGGAGACCTTCTGATCTGCCCTGGAGGGGAGAGATGCTGAGTGGGCGGGGCTCGCATTAGTCTTAAGCAAACAGCAAACAAACGAGAATTACTCATACAGGAGGGACTTAAGATGAATCGCCCTCTCTGTAATTAAGTCAAATTTAAGTGTTTTACCTGCATGAATGCAGTCTTAGCAAACAGGTACCAGTTAGTAATTACCTTTAGAGTAAAGACTTAAGCACATGCTGTGCAACACAGCAAATGATCATCTCTGTAATGAATCAAAATGTGTTTAACTTGCATGAATACTGTCTTAAGCAGCAAACAAATAGTAATTATCTTTGAAGTAAGGACTTAAACACATGTTGTTTAAATGATCATCACTGTAATGAAGTAAGATTTAAGTGTTTCACTTGCATGAATACAGTGTTTAGCTAACTGAACAAATTGGAATTACTCATAGAGAAGGGATTTAAACGAGATAGCTTTAATGACGTAAAACTAAAAACTTAAGTGGTTCACCTGCATGATGGCAGTACATTGTCTCTAGAAACCTACCAACCAGCAGAAGAAAAATAGATTATCAGCATTTTTCCTTATCACATCACACACAGTGACAGATGTCTTAACTGATGTTTTAAGTGGTTTTAGGCTGTTGTCTAGACGTCTTGGCATCTTTCCCATTCAAATTCCAATCCTACAGGTAAGAGGTCCTGATGGGGATGTGATAGGAGGTTTTTTATTAAAGAGATGGTTATAAAAAGGTATTGGAGGACTCCTCCTGGAATATTCTCTTTTTACTATCTGGTATAACATAATATGAGTTAAGATGGGTTAGTCAGAAGTGTACTTTTAGTAGAAAATGATGCAAATTCCTGATAAAAAGGTACCCATAGGCAACCTGTGTAAATGTACTCTTGGGATCCTCATCAAAGCTTGTGAAGAACTGTTCCAGAATGAGTGGGCAGAAAGGCATTTGAATAAACCCACTAACTAGTCCCTTGTGCAGTGAGTGCCAAGAATACTCAAATGTGTGGAAGTATCACCAGAATCTGACTTGAGGCTGTTCTCTTACCTTTATTTAGTTTCTTCATTTAAATTGATTACTAATGGATCCCTGATCCTGGATGTTGGACAGAAGGACACAGATCTTCAAAGCTATCATCAAAATCAGAGATCAAAGATTTCCCCTGGTTCACCTACATTCCAACTGAAAATAAAGACCTTTTGATGAAAGGATTCCATATCTTTTTATCTTGATGAAATCCTTCTACAAAGACCTACATGTGAGCAATGATACAATATGCATATCCATGGGTTGCCACAGATGCTGTATGTAGGCAAGGTGGACAGGTTTTAAGTACACAAAGCATCATCTTGACTTAGACACACTGCTCTTCTGTACTACCTTGGCCAAAGAAAACACCAGTATTTGTGATTGTTTGTAACATGGTTTATTGCAAGAAATAAATTTATAACCCAGAAGGCGTTGATTTATACTTATGTAATTGATGCTGGACATAGGCACATAAACTCAGACGAATTACAACTACAAAGTAGTCAGCTGTTTTTAGAAGTTATCACTTTCTAGTCAGCAGAAAAAAACTCTCACGCTCATTCACAACTGTATATCAAGTTTGTCTCTACTCTAGCTGACATGGAAGGCTTTCTTGGCAGGATGGTTTGTCTAGACAAGCAGCTTCGTTTTTAACCAATATTTTATTATTATTTAGTAGTTAAGCATGTACTGTTTGTATGTCTATGTTGTCCACTCTTTGTATGGCACTGATATGGGCCACGAGCCTGGCCAAAATGAGTAAGATGATACCCAGTGTTTTTTAAGCTGATAACTATGTATAGTGCCCTTCTGTGTTTAACATTCCGTACTTAATGTCCTCCCTACAGACACACCTGTGGTGGTGGTGCAGTCCAACCCGCCGTTGGTGGAGGAGGGCAGCTCGGTCAGCCTGTCATGTGAATCCAGGGCAAACCCTGGAGAGGTACGATCCTCATCTGGTTCCAGAAATGACGTGGGTGACAGTTAGCGTTCTTTTCTTTTCCGTTCCCCGCAGGCTGAGAGGAACCTAAATTGCATGGAAAGTAAAAAAAAAATACACTCACACCACGTTTGGGTAACGTCGTTCAGTCTTCACCCACAAATCAGTACTTACATTGTATGTTGAATTAACAAGTCCAATGCAGTGTTTCCCTGACGACTAAAAGGTGTCTGTCTGATGCCTTCAACCCATTTCTTGGATAAGTACTCCTTGGTACACAAGATTGACACTTGAATAAACTAAAAAGGACTTTCACAGGGTGTTACAGAGGCTTCCATGGCAGTTGCTTCACTTCTGGTTCTAAAGCCACTTTTGGATCCACTCTTGCCCATTAGCCCCTTTTTTACCAATTATGTTTGAGTTGAAGCTGACACTTTACTACAATTAGAGCTTGAAGTTGAAGCATCTGCCATGGTCAAGAACCCCTGAATCTCACTAAACAAGACTTATACAGAAAGACACTATAGAAACTTTAGGAAAGTCTTTGAATATGGAAAATTTGTGTTAAAAGGCAAATTCTACTCCATTGAAAAATTCATAAAAATGATTCTGAAACGGGAAACACTGCAGAACACCTTCTCAGCCTCGGGGAACCCTTTCTTTACCCAGCATGCCCTGCACATCAAAGCATGGCGGTTGTCTGCATGCCTGCGTATCTGTGCTGCCCCCAGAGAGGGAACACGGCGGCCACGATAACTCCGCCTGACAGGATTCCAACAAACTGCTTATTAAACATTCTGTGTGTCCTGTCCTTTTCAGGACATAATTACAGGCTACTGTGAGTTACGTGCATGCCTGTAAGCATGTCAGCATGCGAACAGAGCTGTGAAAAAACCCTTTCCCACGCACCTTTGACTCCTTTTTGTTCTGGTATGGAAAACTTTAAGTAGCCCACATGTACATTGCCATCGTTTATTTCACTAGATAGCATAGTACAGGTGCAAGGATATTGCTATGTGGATATTACTAAGTCTTCTGTCCCTCTTCATTTGCAAAGCAATTCATTACTGTATCTGTGACAAATGCCACATATCTCCATGTGTTACAGGTTGTCACTCGTTATCAATATAACACCTATCAAGTTACATGTTTCCATTTTCTGTTAATGTTATCTTTAACTAGTTAAAGTATATGTCAAACTAACTTCTCCTAATCCTGTGTCAGGTACTGAACATATCAAACCCATCTTGATAACAAACCATTGCCCCAATGGAGGTGGTTATTATCCCAATTAAGTCCCAGTCTTCATGGCGAAACACCAATCTCAGTCAAGTTGTTATTATGATGTCTGGGAATTAGGGTGTGGTGTTTTCACACACAATCAAAAACCCACTTCATTTTCCGCCTTTCTCTGAGATTGACCCTGAGGCATAAACTGTCCCTATGTGAAACATTAGGAAATTTGCTTGTCAGCAGAATGATTTCTAGTATAGCTCTCATCCGAACAATCTGGTGAAAGACTTCCAATCTTGGTATTGTGCATTTTTTTAAAGCTGTCTATTGAAGATAAAGTTGTCAATTAACAAACTTATTATGAAGAAGACAAAACAAGGTAACTGGTAAGCCTGAGAAACAAAAGTCAGAGCTTGATACCTGTAATGCAATTATCTCACCAAAATTATTTGTTGCTTTTCATTTTTCAACCAAATTTGATATGATGCAAGCTAGAAGTAGACATAAGTCTTTTTGTCAAATATGACGATCCAGACTTAAGTACATGTATGTTTGCAGAAAAAGAACAGACTTGGATTTTCAACCCATTTGACATGATGCAATTTAGAATAGATAAACTGTACTTGGAAGTTACATGGCATGTAGATGGGAAAGTAGATCATGTATAACAAAACTAACTGTTCTCATTCATGTCTGTCATTGTCTTCATCATAGTCCATGACCATTTTGTCCACATTTCATGACTTTTGTTTCCACTGATGTGATTGTGTTCCATGTGTTTGTGTTTTACAAGCCACAGACATAGGATGAACAGGTTTGTCCTGGTGTTGTTCCAGCATTTCACTCTGTGACTGTCTGCTGATCTGAAATGCTACAGCTCTTTTAGACTTTTTCCTGCTGAGCTTCAAGCATCAAGCGTTTTGGACATAAAGGCACTTACTTCAACCTTTTACAATACCTTTGTCCCTGGCTTTGCCTCTTTATTCTAAAGAATCTTTGACGTGAATAAAGGTCCTTTATATCATTCTTGAATTCTGGCAATCAAGAATCAATTACTGAGGGTGTTTTGATCATTCTTGAATTCTGGCAATCAAGAATCAATTACTGAGGGTGTTTTACCGTTTTCATTATATAGAAAATGCAAGAATTGTCCTCTCTTGTGGTGTCACCTTACCCTGAAATTTGAAACTACAAAAGCAATTGATTGTGACTAATGTTGTTAACTGTGGGTAGACAGTTATGGCAACCCCCAGCCCACATCTGCATTTGGAATTGGGATTCCTTCCAACCAACTCCCAAAGGTGACTTCACTGGAAAGGAATTGTTGTAGGCAGACATCTGAGGAACATTACCAGAAAACAAATCCCCAAAAGACCAGGGGCACAACATGTGGATAGTCAGACTTGTCCCCAAAAGCTGCAGGTATTCAGAATTTGCGGCTGCAGTCACGTTTCCAAAAGGTTTTCTCACTTGATGCTCATGTGTAAGTCATGGAGTGGGCGAAAAGGTGGCCTGAAAAACAGTTTTGGGACTGGGTGGTAGTGGACCTGAACAATATGGATCATGAAGGCTTGGCAGTCCCACAAAGTGAAGTCAGAAATATGTGTTACTTGCACATTAAGAAGAAGCTATGGTATAGCCATCAAGTAGAGAACAAATATAATTCAGTTGAGTGCACAGTGAAATAAAGGTTATTAGTGATGATCATCTCAAATCAAAAGAATATCCATGACTAAAAGGGACAAATTTTGTATCCCAAATTCTAAAATATTGAAAACAACCTTGAACCTGAAGTGCAGTTCCCCGTAAGTTGCCATATTAAAATATGGCAAAAAAGGATGAATTTTGAATCCCAAGTTGTGAAGTATTGAAAGCAACCTGAAGTGCAGTACCTTCTAGGTTGTCATAAACATTGTACAGAAATTGTACAGAGTGTATGTTCGATCCAACTGTCTTCGTAGTTTTCATCATTATCAAAAACATGTCTGTGCACCACTCATGCTCCATAGTTCCTATAGTAACCCTGTGTTTTCTGTCCTTCCCCACTACTGCCTCATTTTCTCTCACCTTTGACTTCTTGTTTCCAAGCCGAGAAGTTCTCCTTTTACCACATAATAGATGCATCTTTATGGATCTGGTTGGCACTGTTTCATGCCTTGCTTGCCCAAATTTAGCATGACCATGTATTCCATTACAAGGGAAAGGGAGTATACACATGGGGTTCCTCGGTTTCTCTCTTACAAAGAACCTAGTGTGGTGTCAAGTTTTACTGCTTTTGATTGTTTCCTTGTATTTGCTTTTTCTCCAAGACACTCGCTTTTCTTGCCCAATTTATTCCTCTGCTCTTAAAGTAACACCTGGCCAAACTGATCCATTGACTTGCAGTGCAACATGGTTGAGATACTGTAAATCGTGAAACATTCATTCGTGGTGGTTTTATTTTCGTGGTGAACCTTATCTCCACCACGAATTCATGGCACCACCAGTATGCATTTCCTATGTATTACTGCAGTAACTGTACTATAAAATTGTTTTAATCACAAATTTAAAACTCCCTCCTTCCGCAAAATAAAACCACCATGAAGAGTAAATGAATTTACAGTACTCCCTGCAACCAGTAGCACCTCCTACTGTACCTATAGTCTAGATACCTGCCTTTCAAACAAACCATTAGATTAAAAATTTGCCTTTCTTGTCTGAAATTGTTTTGATATCCATAATATTAATTTCTATTGTGTTGTCGATGTGTTTCCTGCGCACTGTTAATAATGAAATAACCAAAAGACAAGTGAAAACTTTTGACTAACTAAACTAACTTTGCCATTTCCTCTCTAGGTCAACTATCAGTGGAAGAAGGACGGAGTGGTCTTGGCAGGTGAAAACGGCCAGGTACTGCGTCTGAATAACGTACGTCGAGAGGACAACTTGCAGGTCTTCACGTGTGATGCCACCAACGCAGTAGGAACCAACAGTGCCAACATCACACTCAGTGTGCAATGTGAGTCTGCTGCTTTGTCAAATCATGATAACTATCCAGTAATGATGATGATGACGATGGCTGGTTCTTTGCTTGCGAAGATCAGTGGATTCTTTGAACTTGAACTTAAACGGGAACATCTAGTGGATTCTTTGCTTACGAAGATCAGTGGGAAGGTTGTCCTCCTATCCAGTGTCCAGCCTACTACTTCATGTTATTCAACTTATTGACATGCATCTTTAGAGCTAATAGAAGGCCTGTCCGTGTTCCGCTAAATTTGGAAAATAGAATCAGGCAAGTCGACCAGAACACAGCACGAAAACTGCTGATTCATGAATTTCATCCTAGTTTATTTCATCAGAAAGGCCCCTGCTGGAAGTAAATATTTACTCAGGTGAATCAGACCTAGGTATACAAGAAAGAAAGCATTCCTATGAGGCGGGGGGGGGGGGGGGGATCCACATCTTTTAAGATGATAACTATTGATTTTCTGGGATAAATTTAGCAGTTGTTAACAGGAGGGATTGCAAAGACATATTTTGCTTGGTATTTTCTCCAGCAGTATTGCAGAGCTACTTTGTCCAGGTCTAGACTCACCAGCAGACACAACAGATGGAAAGTGAGAGTCGGGGTCAGTGTCCTGAGACCTTCCCACCACAGTAGCACAGAGAAAAGTCCACAGGGGGCCACGCCATGGCAGAAAGTACATGACCCTTGACCCTGTGGACAGGTCTGCCCAGACCAAACTATAAATAACATGGCAGTAGAGGATCCTTTTATTGAATTATGTGTAGGTCAGGTTTGTTACAGGAGTGTCCCGTGATCCGGGTCTTGTTTGGCTTATTTGGGATGGACATCTGCCTGTAGGACAAGATACTAAATAGTTCCAACTGTCTTGTCTTATCTGTCACTGGAAGACTATTTAGTGCATCAGATGATGATTTAGGGCATCTTGTCTCAGAGTCTAGACTGAAGATAATATTCTTCATTCCAGGCGACTAATGAATAGAACTTGTAATCCTTGTAGCAAAGTTTGACTAGGATTAAGTGCTCGCTTAGGATAGAAGCACTCAAAGTTACCTGATTACTCTGAGAGATTGAAGAATGTAATGACGAAATACAATAAACCAGGTACATAAGTATCATACGCGCCTGTTCCAAAGATGCACGGCAATAACAGAATTACATACCAGTTATCTTTCCCATAAATCTGGAGCAAGGGAAGAACAAATGCTGTCTAGATAAGGGTTACACTGATTCCTGTAGGGGTCAAAGCTCTGCAATGTTTAAATATACAGTAGTATGTATATCTTTGGCAAGTTTTGGGGGAGAGGGGTACATAAATAGGAAAGGTATTACAGCCCAACAGAATTTCTTTTCTGGGGCAATTCCATCCTTAGACACACAAAATCAACAAGAGTCCGAAGACCCAAAATCTCCATGAAATTTGTTTTTATATATGATGTGTTTTATTTGCCCCAGTTGTTTGTTTTTGCCGCTGGTTGTTTTATTTTATGTGGCAAAGGGTATCCACATACAGGTTTGGTAGTGTTCCCATTTGTGGTTTGACCACCAGCTGTTGGGACCTTGGGAATAGTTGACCTAGATAAGAGACCAACAGATGGTGCGACCTAAAAGCCCACAATAGAGTAGATATTTCTCATTATTTATGCAAATTCAGTCCGAATTTGCATAATTACCACTTCAGTTTGTACATCTCTGTCCAACCCACCTGCGTACCAAATATCATGAAAATCTGTCGCTCCTATCTTCAGTTATTCTCCTTTGAATATTTTTACAAATACGCCATTGCAGTTCCAATGACACATACCAGGGGGCCCAAAATCGACCTTGACGTTTCTCCTCCCAGCACCTACCCACATACCAAATATCATTACAATCCATCTACACGTTCTATAGTTATGCTGATTTTACGCATCCGGTGACACATACATACACACACGGTGACACAAACATACACTCACGCGCACACACGCGCAAACACACTAACTTTGCATGATTTGCACTTCAGTGTGTACATCTCTGTCCAACCTACCTGCGTACCAAATAACATGAAAATCTGTTGTTCCTTTCTTCAGTTATTCCCCTTTTGAACATTTTTACAAATAGGCCATTTTACTTCCAGGGACACAAACCAGGGGGCCCAAAATCGACCTTGACCATTCTCCTCCCAGCGCATACCCACTTACAAAATATCATTACAATCCATCTACACGTTCTACAGTTATGCTGACTTAAAGCATCCAACGACACACATGCAAACGATTTACCTCCTTACTTATGCAAATTCGGTCTCATTTGCATAGTTTGCACTTAAGTGTGTACATCTTGGTCTAACCTACCTGTGTACCAAATAACATGACGATCTGTCGATTCACTCTTCACTTCTTCTACATTGAAGATTTTTACAAATACGCCATTGCAGTTCCAGTCACACATGCCAGGGGGCCCAAAATCAACCTTGACCTTCCTCCACTTAACACCCACCCACAAATAAAAAATCATTACAATCCATGTACAGGTTCTACAGTTATGGTGACTTTAAGCATCCGGTGACACATACATACACACAAACACCAAACGCAAGCAAAACAGTATATCCATGAAAAAGCCTTTTTTCATGGAGATAATAAATGGAAGCATCAATCAATAAATGTGGTTCACCATAAGACGCCCAAAATGTTGATCACAGCAAAGTGCAGAAACCCTTCCTCCAGCTGACATCCATGTCTTACATGGAAACCCACAGTTGTTCTCTTTCAAAGAGGCTGTTTTCGAAGGTGAGGAGGGAAGCCTGTTTGTTGTTTTCCAACACGGTGGTCCGACCAACTGGGTTGACAAGTTTGATAAATCCCACAGATCTAGTCTGGGGCCTGAGAAGCTGTTCTGTACACTCTGCACGGACCAGATTTCTCCCTTCTTGGCGCCAATAGAGGGCACAGGGATCATGGTGTGGAAAGGAGTAAGACATCAGGGCATAAGAACCAAGACTTGATGATTTTTGTAGTCTTAAATCTGTGTCAGAATTTTTCTTAAGGGGCTGAATAGGAAGCAAGTGTCATGTCAAAATTATTTTTGTGTGTCAACACGAGAAAACATTGAACAGCCAAGGATGGGGACAATGGTAGCTATGCAAATCATCCTGTTCCACATCAGCAGTATTTCATTTTACAGTACAGTATCACCAACATCTGCTCGCTGTAGGAAGTGCCCATTAACCTGAGGACCTGTAGTGGAGATAATGAAGTGATTTATCACTTCAACAAAGATTTCAACATGAAACAGATGACAATCAGTAATAGATGAATGCTATCCATTGTTCTGGTTGATGGTGGGGGGAACAAGCTGTATATCTTCAGTAAATGGAGGATTTGGGCTGATTCAAACATGTTGCTGATGGTGGAATCAAATTTCTTTTAAAAATGTCACAGGAACATTATAAAACCTATCTCTGATTTTGGGACAGCTAAGCAACATGTAGAACAGTTACATGTATGTAACCATAAACTGTACAGGTATTCCCATAGCCTTTTTGAGGCTGTAGGGGCAGTGGGTTGTTATCCACTGTGTCTAGGACATGGTATCAGAAGGCAGAGTCCAATCCTCTCCTTCCACTGCCTCTTACCTCCCCAACCTAAGTCAAGTACCCAATTGTACACCTGGTTGGAGTGAGGAAAGTTGTGTAAAGTTCCTTTCCCAAGGGCACAACATAGGTGGCATGTCAGGGGATGCGAGCCCAGGACCTCTGAGTTCTGGGCCAAACACCCTAACCTTTACGCCAACACACACCCCTTTAATGATGCCACCATAAACTGGATGATTTGAAATATTGTGTTCTTTCTGCACAGATGGACCAGAACCATTGAAGACGACTGAACAGGTGATAGTAGACAGGGGAACCTCAGCGACCCTGGTGTGCCAGTGGAGTGGAAACCCTTCCCCCACCATCATGTGGACCAAGAAGGGCTCCTCCTCAGTCCTGGGCACAGGAGACACTCTAACCTTCCCCATAGTGGACCAGAGCCACTCGGGCGCCTACGAGTGCACCGCCGTGGTGCCGGGATCAGGCGAGGATTCCAGGGAGGTGGTCCTGGTCGTCAATGGTGAGCCAAGTTCATGAACAAACCATGTCTTGTTTTCTGGTTTGATGTATCAGATTGGCATGCGTCCATAGATGCCTAACTCCCATGGATTGACAACTCACCAGAAGGATACAAAATGCAGAGCCATCATATTTTACTCTGGGTGCATTAGCCCTGCATTAAACTTCAACTTCAAAGTGCTAAATAAGATTCCAAGAGATTGCAAACACGACAAGGCCATCTGATGATAACGATGACAATGAACACACTACCATGGTACAAGAAAACAGCTCTGTTTTGCAATGGTTACCTACTTTGGTTTGATGGTTTTGTGATATGGCTTAGATTGATCCCTTTTCATTTGTGTACATATTCTGCAAACAAAACTTTTACCAAGTTAATGTTAATTCAAAAACTATACATGTACATATGATTGATTGTTTGTTTGTTTGTTTGTTTGACTTGAAAGATCACAGAAAAATTCACTTGTAAAAATCAGTGTTAGGGTGTCTGCCAAGGAGAACTGAAGTAAACCAGGTAACAGGTGCACATAGTTAGTGTATAACCCCCAAAAGTAATACAGTATCTCTGATTGGCCTTCTTTTGGTGTGTGTAATAGGATATCAGCTTTGCACCAAAGATAGCTAAAACCTGTGCCTAACAAACTGTAGTAAACACTAACAGCTACCAGTTGGATCCTGTATGGTGCTGTCATCGACAGGAAATGAAGAAAATGTAAGGAGGTGCATTCCTTGCCCCAGGCAGCACTATTATCTTTAAAGAGATTGAGTCTGCTAACAGGTGACTCAGGCTGACCTGTTTCCACTACAACAAGTGCTTGGGTTGCAAATGTGCTGGAAAGTCTGGAACTTAAAATAAGAGCACCCTAGAATAAAAGATAAAAGCAGGATAGAGTAGTCTGGAGCATTTCCTAGGAAGAAAGATTAAGTGTTTACTCTAAAATCCATACTATCTTTGTGGTTGATCCTCCATGCTGGAGAATGTAGCAGATAGGTTGCTTCTTTTCTCGCTAAGTGAAATCATGTATTAGTGGGAGTCATTATATTCCACACTGTTCAAGGAGTGTCCCAAAGGTTAATCTCTAAGCGGATGTACGAAATGTAAGGTACTCACTTCCTTTCCCATCTTTCCTGCTGTTAAATTGCTATCATTCTGAAAAGAAAGACAGACAGGACTTAAAACTCCAATCCCCATCAACATCTATTGAAAACTGAAAGCTTCTTCACATTTCCCTCATGAATGTACATGTAAAAGCCAATACATATGATATTCAAAGTTTCTGATAAATGTATGTATGGAACTAAGTTTATCAATGATATTTTTATAACCATACATGCACTGTATTGTTCATGTAGCTGTTACTTTAACTCATTGTTATCCTGTGTCTTTCCCACCCATTGCTGGTGGTCTTGTGTCATGTCCTGTCATGGCAGCCTCTGGACTTGTCTGTCAAGGTATGTATGTTTTGTCACAGTTGCCTTGCATTAAAGTGTGCCTTCCCTTTGCTCCCCCTTAGGCCCTCCGATAATCTCCAGTTTTGAAGTGCAGTATGCCTCCAGTGGTGCTGAAGGTCAAATCGAGTGCCTGTCCTCCAACAGCCCCCCTCCCTCCCGCATGGCATGGACATGGAATGGTATTATGCTGGATACCGGCACTGAGGGCCGCTTCACAGCAGAACAGCGAGATGTGCATGGGGGGAGGCTAAGTGTGCTCACAGTCTCTAAAGTGCAGGCTGCTGATTTTGCTGATTACAACTGCACGGTGTGGAACAGACTAGGGTTGACGTCCAAGATTATCACACTGAGACCAAAAGGTACACAGCCCACGGGTTATGTCTGAAGGTTATTCTCTTGACCTTGAGTGAACATGCTGATACATAAGTGTTAGTGTTCAAAAGATGTCCTTTATCTATCTTACAGTACACTGGTGCCTTACCTTGAAGTTAGGTATTGATGTTCTAAACCTGAAGATGTAGGAATGCCATGCATCTTGATATCAGTTTTAATAACATAACATGTATAAGAGTATATAGGATGTAACTGTGATATAAGTAATACTGAAAGTGGACAATGTGAATAACAGTCTAAGAATCACAAATTGTGACAAGCATGAGCTGAGTCAGCTCCTGTAAAGATTTACAAGTAAAGATTCAAAAGCGAACAAAATTTTCCATTTAGACATCTTTTGATAACTAGTCAGTTCATATTCTTAAAGGATTTGTACTGTCAAATATGTATTCATGTTTTCTACAATGATTCTCCTTGAGTTTTGCTACTGAACAATTTTGGACTGGCTGTGTTAGATTCTGACTTCATAACATTCTGACTGATCTTCTATTGTAGAGCCACTCCCCCTGGCAGCTATTGTGGGAGGTGCAGTTGCAGGGCTGGTGCTGATCCTGGTGATCGTCCTGCTGGTCTTTGTGTTCTGTCACAGGCGAAGAAAGAAGCAAGGTGAGTTCACCCCTGTTAACTGTCTTTGCTGGCAGATGGTCCTTGAGTGTGCAAAGATTTGGGACACATTTGTACTGTTGTCTACATGTACGTGGAAAAGTGAACTTAAGAATGAGGTAGTAGTGTCCATGTAACTTTGACTCCTCCCCTCTGTTCATGTTATTACAGTAGATATGGAAGCAGGGCTGTCTCCAGCTGTCCCAGTATAGGGGAGCCCATGTTGGGACTTTTCGCTGTTAAATCTGTAATTTCAAGCTTGAAAAAAATTCATTTTCACAATTTTTTTGTCCTGGAGACAGCCCTATATAGAAGGTTTATAATCATTAGGAATGGTGTGTAATACCATGGGTTTCTCTCCCCTGAATAACATTTTAACACGTTGATTGTACACATTGTGTACCCACTTGTTGTATGTTCCAGTGTGCCCATGTTATTGTCCACCCCCACTCCAGTGTATTAACATATGTTCACCTGCCCCCATCATCCCACAGGTGCCAGCAATGAGTCCATTACACGCTTGGAAGTTCGAGGTCAGCATTCCTGATTTTCCCTTTGTTAGCTGCACAACTCTTGCTGGCCTGTAGTCTTGCTTTCTCCTCGTCTTTTCACAGTTTGTTCAAGGTGGAAATGTGTGAAAGTAATATTTGACTCTTGCATTTTTGTCCCAAACTCCAAAAAAAAAAGTTCCAGAATGCCTTGTAAAACATAGGTCCATCAGCTTGACACACCTACTGATAAATTTGCAATGTAAGATTTTCTCATAAAAGTTGGAATTGAGCTTACAAAACCCCACATCCATTTGCTTTCATAGATATCCATTTTTACCTTCACTGTGGTCTTGGTGTACTCGCACCTTTTCTAAAAAGTCCTTTTTCCTTAAAAATATGCATTCAAAAGTCTGACCACCATGCCTGACCACCATGCTGTAGCCGACAAAATCATAATTCCACGATGAACTTCAGTGTTTTTCGACATGTTCTAAACCATCTACCCTCAAACAAGAACTAACACATCTTATTATTGCAACACTGTCCTTCTTCCTTTCTTTACCAACAGTATTCTTCTTCCAGGATTATTTTCTCTCTCTCTTCATTGTGATATTTTTCTCTCTTTAGGAACTCTTAGACTTCTTCGCTACCTCACACTTCTGAGGCTGCTGTAGTGGTGACAACAGATAATGTGAATCTGGGGTTGAAATTATTTTTATGATAGTTATGAAAAGGACAATTTTGATTTGAGGAAAGCAGTAACTATTAAGATGAGCATTTAACTGAAAATATGTGTCAGAGAAACATGCACCAAACAATATCATTCTAAGAAGATTAGATGAACTTCTTACTTGTCCATTGTCTATTATACAACATACCTCTTGCATTAACATATTTACACGATACAGATACAAGTCGAGGATAATTTCAACCCCATTGTCTGTTGATACTACTTAACAGCATTTCTTCCTTCCTAGTTCTTAAGGTTTTGAGCTGTACTACATAATTGTTTAAGTAGGAATGGGCAGCCCATGCAATTTAACAGTGATTTACAATGGGACATTCTTGGCCAGAAGTAGCCTGGGTGCCATCTCTGTTTACAGAGGGCTTCCATATCCCCCCTTACATGTAGTTGGTAAGGGAGCCGCAGTAAAATAACAAGTATGGCACCCAGGCAAGGCCAGAAGGTACACATACAAGTAACGTTTTAATACGTTAAAGAGACAGGGATTGGAATGAAGGGGAAAACTGGTAGAGGGTAGAAATAGACCAGGGATAGCTTTGTGAACATCTTGTGTTTCTTCCTATTCTCCTTCTACTCTCTCTTTTTTTACAAGCCTGTCACAACAGATGACATGGTAGGTTTGGCAATTATAAATGCATGTGTCCTTGTTGATAGTTGTTCTATGTGTGGTCTCATTAGTTGCTTCTGTTTAATGCCAGAGGACTTCTATACAGTGTGCAACAGAATACCGTAGGGCCCTGCTATGTTGTGTACACATTGGCAAGAACTGGGTTTTAAAGGAAGAATGTTCCGATGGAAATGTGACTTTACCCAGTCTTTGTAGTATATAATCTCAAGAAGCATCATGTATCAGTTGATAGAAATGAATTAGCAACTACTACGAGACTCCATACCGCAAATCAGAAATCCTTGCTGAGCTTCAAACCTTAGTGTGTGTGTGTCAGTTCAGTGATGTGTGTATTGATTGTAACCATGTCTTTTTATGTCCTAAGCAGACGGACAGGAGACCCCGCCCAAGGAGAAGGTAGAGATTATCCACAGGGACCATGAGGCAGCCAAGGATAAGGTTCCCCCTCCTCCTCCACAGAGAAAGTACTACATCACAGCTGACTATGACGATAGGGACTACTCCTCCAAGGTGGGGCTTTATTACTATACTTGCCATACGTTGTAGGTTAGAGACTTAGACATTCAGGTAATACCGTAAGATACAGTTACTCAAGCAACTGGATGAATTTTGAATTTTCATGATTTTTTTGCATATACTAGCCATAGTCATGTAGTCAGTGTTGATTTGCTTTTTTGATGGTGACGAAGAGCCTAGGTTTCTTTTGTACATGTATTTATTCAAAATGTTGCAAGACATTACAAAGGCTACTTGATTGGTAGCAGCTTCCTACAGAAGACTTACAAGGAGACAAACATATAAATGCTCAAATCAGGAAAGAAAGAAAAAATGTTCTTTATGAAATTAGTTCTGTCTTTATGAAATTAGTGATCCGTCTTATATTTGGTGGCTCATCAGTTGTAGCCTCTAGTGGAACAGTGGTGGTGTTACAGTAGCTCATTGATGTACATGAAGATACAAGTTTATCAACTTGTACTCTTCCCCTTTCCAGACCAGCCTTGGTGCACCTCCCCCATGGACTCCCCCTGGTGGAACCTACCAGGACTACAAGAATGGAAACCTGTACAGCAACCCATACAACAACTACTCCAGCTACCCTGCAGTTAGCGAGCACTCCTATGAGCGGGCCAGCATAGCATCCCGTGCCTCACGAGCATCAGAGGCACAGAAAAAACCTAGAATGATGACTCATGTATAGAAACATTGTCAGTGGGGGGTTTCTGTATTCTTAGCTGTTGGTGAAAAACGAGGGGAAAAACGAAGTCAAACATAAAGGTGTCTGGTCACAGTAGTTATGTAACCTTGTAGCTAAGATTCATGTATGAATTCTCTGACATGGTATGTTTCGGTCTGTCTTAGACAAGCCACATATACTGAGACTCACATGTCTCCTTTATTTTCTGTGGTGTGGAGCCAATGCAAAAGCTTCAACAATTGTAGCTGTAGTCTGGCTGCCAGAGTGCTGTTATTCCTCTGTATCTTTCATTCTGTACTGACAGGCAGCCAACACCAACTTTTATAGTTTTGATACTTGAACAAAGTAGATTTCCTTTAAAATGTATCTCATTTAACTGTTGCAATGGAAAGGCTTGTCCAATAAGAGAGTGATATGTGACATGTACTGGCTGTCTTATTACACAACATTGTCATTAGTAAATGAGTCGTTACATTGACATTATCTGACACTGTACTAGATAGATAGATACGAGTACAGTGCTACTGTGATGTCGATTTACTATAGACCTTGTAAAACCTTGTAGTACTGTTAACCCACCATTCAGGTATACATTTTCTCTTCTTAAATGTACAAGTTGATGTATAGTGAAATAAAATGTATCAGAGCTACTCAGCTCAACTGCTAAAGAGTGAATACAACTGCACCTGACAGTTTAATAACGTTTAAAGACATTGGCAGCTTATCATCTTTCCAGTGGCAGATAGATAGATATATACAATGTATATGATAAGCTGGATTTGATATATAGTTGCTGTACATTATGAAGAATGCATTTTGATATGTTTCCTTGTTTCTTATGTTCACTTAAATGACAAGAGCACATAAATGAATTACAAGAAATATTATTTTAAAGCAGATTAGATCCCAAAAATACATCAAAAGGAAATCAACAGTGGAAGTCATGCAGTAGATAGGGTAGTAAAAAAACTTAGATAAATCCATACATGATGACTGCAGTTTGTTAATCATAATTTTATATGCATCCTGCAGTGGCACTTACACCATGAAAGTAAGAAAGACGGGCGATAAGTTGATCAAATTGCCAACTATGACACAGCATGTACTTCAGTCTGTAAATATGTTGTACCAATAGTTTGCGATGTTTTAGCAAAGTAGGTTAAAGAGAACTGTGACAGCAGTTTGTTGTCCTGCGGCAATTGTACTTAATTTGACATTATATCAATATATGTCAGACTCGTAGACACTGCCTTATTATTATGATTATGCTTATTGTAAGCATTACATGGATTATAGCTTTGTACAGAAAATAGCGTCTTAACCATGTCCTGAGGAGCAAATTTACTTTTATACTTATGTAAATGCATTTTGTAAATAACTAACAACTTCAGTATTGTGACTTGAGCTTCATTCTTACAAATTTATTATATTCAGGTGCTCTGCATGAAAGCTTACAAATAGAGAGAGGCTGTAGGAAATAGGATAGTGATAGGAGTATTTTAACAAGGCCCACATTTGGGATGTCTCTATTAACACTTTTGACGACATGTATTTTAAAACTTTCTTGATATTTGGCTTTGAAAGCCTTTTATTTATCAATCACCATATCTGTACATTACTTGTTCTGTGTGTTACACAGTATGTGTCTTTGCATTGTTGTCAATAAAGCAATATAATGCTCTCAACTGTATGTTTGTATTTGTATAAATCAGGCAAACTCTTCTCATTTTGCAACTAAAGATATGACATGAAAAGGATGGACATCTAAAAGAAGAAGTCTTAAATGACCTTGGAATTGTTGAGTTGGAGGCACAGTAGAAACACCAACATTAGCATTCTCTTGTAATTTTTGGCGACGCCTCAGGGGCGAGCCAAATGTTTACTATATTGTGTGCAGATTGCAAGAATTCTAGGAATTGTACAGGAATGTGAAAGTCCATGGGATGATAACTCAAGAATGCCTGGATGTATTGTCTTCATATTTTGTAGGTGGGTAGGTCTGTGGGAGACCTTGTAATGATTGGATTTTGGGCCCCCTAGCGACTTTCTATGGTACTGCAGGGGAACTTTCACTTTTCAAATCTCGTCTTCTGAACATGCTATAGTCATGATTTTTAAGTGGTGGATAGCTCTTTGTTAGGAAAATATGTCCTGTAGATTTGGACCCCCTAGCGGCTTTGTTTGGAACTGCAGGAGCTGATTTTGATTCAAACTTTGAAAGAGAATAACGCAAGAAGGGGATGACGGATCATCATAATTTTTGGTGTGTAGATAGCTTAAGTGACGATTTACATAATTATATGCCAATTATGCAAATCTTGCATAGAGGGCCTCATTTACATAATTTATGAGGAAATGGTACCATATCTTTTTTTGTGAAAACAAGATTTTCATACATTGGACAACTTGTGTTATTTTGGTAGAGAAGGTGATCGACTGATATGATTTATGCCGCTTATGCGAGGTCCTTATTTGCATGTGGGTTAAAAACGAAAACGTTAACAGAGACCACCGTCGCCATGGCAACATCTTTTTATGTTGCCAATCTTGTTTAACAATTGTTGTCTTCTTTACTTTTAAGCATAACGTCCATTATAAGAAGAGAAAGTTGATTAATTTTCCATCAGTCAATTTATTTCCTCATCAGTTTCTTCTTCAAGGTCACATTGAAGACTTGCGGGAAATGGCCTGCAGCTTGAAGGGTTTGGGCAGAAGGGTGATGCCAATGTCTCCAGACAAATCTGGCTCAGGTGCGCCCTCTGGCAGTTTGAATGTGAACTGCTGCAGTAGGGACGTGAGGAACAGGAAAAGCTCCATCTTGGCCAGCTGCTCGCCTAGGCAAATTCTTCTTCCTGTGAGAGGGAGCAACATATCGAAGTGGTTAGAAACCGTTGGTGATCATGACAGCGACAAGCCGTATAAAAATACGGTTCAATATTCTATAACAGGAACTGAAGAAATGCAATGTTTATAATGTAACAATTAAGTATTGTTTGCATGTCACAGTATGAGTATGACAACACTTACCTGTGGAGAACGGCATGAAGGCCTCTGGGACCTTGACCCTCCCGTTGTCGTCCAGGAACCTGCTGGGGTCGAACGTGTCCGGGTGGGACCAGTAGGCAGGGTCCATGTGGACGGACCACAGGTTAACCCACACCTGGGTGTGTGCAGGGATGTCGTACCCCTGTAGGCTGGTCGGGGACGAGGTGCAGTGGGGCACGGACAGGGGAACCGTGGTGCGGATCCGCTGACTCTCCAGGATGGTCGCCTCTGTGTAGGGCAGCTCCTCACGTCTGGAGTAAGGCGGGATTTCATCACTTCCTACCACGGTATCCAGCTCCTCTTGGACTTTCCGCTGCCACGCAGGGTTGAGCGCCAGGTAGAGCAGTGCCCAGGAGAGAGTCGTCGCCGACGTTTCTGTACCTGCCGCTAGGAAATCTCCTACGATGTGCCATGTGTTTTCCTCCTTCAAGAAAGTTTTACTTCCCTTGCTTTGTTGCAGTTCCAGAAGACACATGTCAGTTATGTCGCGGATCTCGGAGGGGTCGAATGTCTCCTTGTGGTCGTCAATTATCTTTAAAAACCACTGTTTTGAAGCGAAATACACCTCTCTCCACTTATTTAACAAGCCACGAACGCCAGGGACATATCTTAGAGTTGGATAAAAGTTCAGAATCTGGGCCTGAAGAAAGAGCTTGAAGGCGACATCAGTTCTTTTTAATTGTTCCTGATAGTCGTGATCATCCGGCTCAAACCGCCTTCCTAGTCCAATAGCAGAGATGACATTGCCAGTGGCGATTTGAAGGAAGCGACTAGCGTCGAAAGGCTCTCCGTCCAAATCCTTTAAAAGAAAGTGGTCCCGTCAGTGAGATGTACAATCTTCTATTCTTTCACTTAATTCCTTAAGGTAATTATTCCCGATTGTCAGCTCAAGTAACTGTTACCACTTGATTTGGGCACACTGCTGTCTCTGGTATAAACTAGCCTGGGTACCATCCTATCCGTTGTTACCCATGGCTCAATCTTTCAGTTGCTCTCGACGCGTATATGCAAAGAGACTGAGCCAGCGGTAACAACGTAGGATGGTACCCAGGCTATGTATAAACATTATCTATCCAACGGTACCATGTTCAGATAATGAGTTATTTACCTTAAAGCTCTGGTTAAGTCGGCGGCATTCTTGCTGAATGCTTGGCTCGAGTGTTTTCTTGCCGACACCAAAGTGGCGAAGACTGGAGAGACCGAACCGTCGGAAGCTCTTCCAGTCATCACCATACTTTCGCATGATGATTCCTGTAGTGTAAAACAAGAAGCCATGACACAAACAACTGACATTCTTTTGTTGTTCAAATGAAAGACAAACACCTTTTCATTCCTCTTTGATTGATTTTGAGAAATCTTTTTTCTCTTGTGTGTAAATACTACATAAAGGATAAAGTGCCTTACGAACATGTTCTCACCCAAAACTCCATGACCAACAAGTTCAGCAGATATGATCATGCAGCATGAAATATTGCTATTCCTTCAGCTGCTTTTTCACCAACAACTGATTGTGTTCAAGTGCCATGTTATTGCGGTCAGCGTTGAGCAGGTATTGCGATTGGTAGCCGCAGAGGAGGATAGAAAAGCGAAGAACAGGTTACCTTTGCTGGCTGAAGCAGCTTCCGTGAGGAACAGCGCGGGTCTATCCGAGAAGTGCGCGCCCTTCATGACCAGGGCCTCCTTGATGGCGGCACACCCGTTCACAACCACCACGTCCTGAGGACCCATCCGCAGACTGAACACGTCTCCGTACTGGCGGCGCCACGCCGTCAGCTGCAGGTGGGGCTCCCGGGTCAGGGACAGCAGGTTCCCCAAGAACGGCAGCCCAGGGGGGCTGGGGGGAAACTTGTCGGGACGGCCGTGGTGTCCTGCCCATGTCCGGAGACAGAGGAGCGACAGAAGGAACGAACAGACCAAGACAAGACCCGTGGTCAGGTCTACAAACTCCATTGTAGAGCGTTACGTTTCTTTACTGACTTCGACTCGATCCTCGGAGAAAAACAAGTCCAAGTCCAACAACAAATGACCTTTGACATTTATTTGCGCGTCATGTGACACATGGTTGCAGACCACAGTATTTCTCCATAGTTAAGGATCCCAAGGTGAGATGCTTCGACGCTTGAAAATTTATAGAAAGGTGCACAATTAGGGAACCAGATTTTTATATGCTTGACTTCAAGGTTCAATCTACAAAATATCTGCAACATGAGATTAAATTTGCCGGCTTGTTCTCTTTTTAAAGCCACTTTGATATGACCTCAGCGGAGGTCACCGTACTGCAGGCGACTTACAGTAGTCGGGCGGTAACAATATCCAGGCGCGAATCCAACCCGACCGAACAAACATCGTAATCAAACTCGTACTGTCTCAAAACTGACGTATTCCTCTGCCATTCACCACAGTTTCAGCCTCGCTAACGTGCACAGAAAAAAAACTACGGCCTTTTCTAGCAATGCGACGCACTACTTCGTACCCGAACTACTGTGTTCTGCGACCACGTATGTCTTTATCAGCAGGGCTGATACGCGCCGTTTTGAGCATCAAGACATGGTCACGGAAAAAAAATCAATAGTGCAGTCAAAATAGGTCAGATCAAGCATATAAAGGTGTCTCCGTTATCGTGACGAGTTGACTAATCTTCTACAGTGCATCGGAGGAATCAGACATTTGTGAGAAATGAGATTTTTCGAGTCAAATTTGACCAATTTTCCACCGGATTTTCTATGGTTTCGCCATAGTTTTCAACCCCAAATACGCACCAAATGGGGGTTTCGCGGCACCCGGTTACGGGATCGCTGTCTTATCCGATATATGCAAATATAACTACTTGAAAAGCTGCACATTTATTGAGCAACATTCTCAGAAGGGGGCAGCTATATATATACGAAGAGTGCTGCAGAATGGAGGAATAAGCTGGAGACAGAGGGAGAAAGCTGCAGAATGAAGGAAAGACCTGTAGATTTCGGGAGAATCATGGAGAAAAAATGGAGAAAGCTTGAGACAGACGGAGAACGCTGCAGAATGAAGAAAAAGCTCTCTCCGCCTGTCTCCAGTCTCTATCATTCTCTAGCTCTGCGATTTTCCTAAAATCTACAGGTTTTTCCTTCACTCCTACCTTCTCCATGGTTCCATCTATCATTCTCCAGTATTCTCCCAAAAACTACAGGTTTATCCTTCATTCTTCAGCTTTCTCCATGGTTCTCTATCATGCATCCTCCAGTATTCTCCCAAATTCTACAGCTTTGTCCATCATTCTCCAGCTTTCTCCATCTGTTTCCAGCTTTCTCCATGCGTCTCTTTCATTCTCCAGTCTTCTCCCCAAATCTACAGGTTTTTCCTTCATATATCTACAGCACTCTCCGTATATCTACAGCTGCCCCCTTGTGAGAATGTTGCTCAATTAATGTGAAGACATTTGCAGCTTGTTAAGTAGTTATATTTGTATATATCGGATAAGACAGTGGTCCCGTAACCCTATAACGGGTGCCGCGAAACCCCCATAAAGTGCGTATTTGGGGTTGAAACAATGGCGAAACCAGCGAAAAATAGGTCAAGTTTGACTCAAAAAATCTCGTTTCTCACAAAAGTCTGATTCCTCTGAAGCACTGTAGGAGATTGGTGAACTTGTCACGGTATCAGAGTCACATTTGTATGCTTGATCTGACCTATTTTGACTGCCCTATTAACTTTTTCCGTGACCTTGTCTTGATACTCAAAACGGCGCGTATCGGGCTAGCCCTTTGTAATAGCAAGGAGGTTTTATATAAAACCTCCTTGGTAATAGCAAGAAGGTTACATAGATCTCTATTTAACCTCCTTGGTAATAGCAACAGGCTAGTTGTGCAGCCCTGGCTGTGTGTGCTGAACAGCCAAAAACCAATAAATGAGTATGAATCGCACCTACGTCACAGTCATTTGGTACACTGTCTATCAAAAATTTACAGCGGCAGAGCCTGTCGAACACCAACCTTTCCATAGTCACGGACGACCGATGAACTCTACTGGCCGTTACCCTCTATGAGCCAAGTGACCGTGACGTATCATATCACACACGCTCACGTGCGTAATACATCTGTCCTCTGCTTCTCTGTTTCTCGAACTTCAAGGCTAATTAGCAACTGTGTGCTGTCTGAAAGAAACGTAACGCTTGACAATCGGGTCTGTCGACCTGACCACGGGTCTTGTCTTGATCTATTCGTTCCTTTTGTCGCTCGTCCTCTGTCTCCGGACGTGAGAGGGATTTCTTTACAACTTAGCTGTTACTTTGTGTTGCTGTATCATGTTACTAGTATTTACGAATGTCAGTGATTCTTACTTTTATGCAACAAAGTAAGTAGAGGCAAATCATGCGACAGTATAACTTAAGGTGTAATTAATCAAGTACTAGATAAAATTCCGACTTTGTCAATTTGATTTTGATTTTTTAATGGAAAGTTGATGAAACACTTTGCACAATATTAATATATTCATTACTTTCAAATATGACTTATGTTGTTGATGTGTGTACCTAGTATTCTAAGTATAAGAGTGAGGAAAACGTCTTTTTTAGCACAGCACGCAAACCCGTGTGAGTGGTATTCAGCACCAAGGACAGGACAAGTCACTCACAAAGAAATTATTTAGAAACAAAATCAACATCGTATCAATCTGTACAAGTAGGATAGACTACGATCTTTTATGTGATGTTGAATGGTCTGTTCCTGATCTAGACTGGATACTGGATGTGATCCCTACAGTTTGATCAATAGGGTAGAGAAAATAGCCCTCCAGCCTTGCCCTGAATATGGTAGTTTCTTTTTACTACGGCGAAGGTCTTTGTTGTGCACAACTATTTACAACGAGACGACGTTACGAATAACGTAGGTGTTTGTTTGTTTGTTATCTCCATGAAAAATGGAGATATTGTTTTGGGTGTCTCTGTCTGTCTGTCTGTCTGTTTGTTTGTCTGTCTGTTTGTGTTTCCGCACTACTCTAGTCAGCATAACTCAAGAACCTCTTGATGGATTTCGATGATATTTGGTATGTGGGCGGGTGTTGGGAAACCGAAAGTCAAGGTCGATTTTGGGCCCCCTGGTATGTGACCTTGGTACTGCAGCAGAACTTCCGTTTTTGTATCTTTTGACCTGGACGTGCTATGGTCTTGTTTATTTTATTTTATTCGCAGAAAAGAAACATTTACAGCGAAATAAGGAAATGGATTGAAAAAAACAAAGTACAGAATGAGAGAAGAAAGCCTACAAGGCTCAGTTCTCCTCCTGTAAGCAATCAATAGTTAATAATGACGAAAAATATTACAAGACTAGGAAATATAACATAATAACTTAATAAAGATTGATAGAACTGAAATATTTCTCAGATTAAAAAACAACATAGGTCTAATCATACTCTCTTACAAAAAATGCAGTGGGTTGCAAAGTAATGATATACAATCAATCATGCATAACGTAACGTATGAAAACTTATTTGATACTATGTAGTTCAAACTCAGCACTATAAACAGAATAATCCAAATTACGATACTGATGATTATAGAGTATACAAAGTATCCATCATATGATCAACCTCTGAGATGCACGCTAATTATCCGTGTCATCGCTTCTACGCCTTGCGATAAACCGCCTGTATCTTGTACGGCCTGGGAGAGATAGTGGCTCCGATCACTCCGGACATATCTGGTTTAGGCGCGCCCTCTGGCAGTTTAAAGGTGAACTGCTGCAGTAGGGACGCGAGGAACAGGAACAGCTCCATCTTGGCCAGCTGCTCGCCGAGGCAAATTCTTCTCCCTGGAAAGAGTGATAACATATCAGCTACAAAGGGGAGACTAGCATTGTGTTGATTCTGCAACGATGTAGCAATACATGAAAGTTTTCTTCCTCTTAGTCCAGAAAGACCCTATACAGAAGGCCCACAGTACCTGTCCGACCCATACATACAGAAGGCCAACGTTACAGTACATGTCTTCAGATCCAAGACAAGGAAAAATCTAAGCTCCTGCAGAATTTCTTCTACGGAATTAGCTGCTTGTGAATCGTTTTCTGGGATATCAGACGTGATATAACGTTACCAACTTTCTAAGCATTTGGGTATTTTATTATTGCAGAATGGTTTCACCAACAGTAATTGTGACGACACACCATTGACACGTTTGCTGAGGCGTACCATTTCACTACTGCTTGTCTGACAACACTTACCTGTGGAGAACGGCATGAAGGCCTCTGGGACCTTGACCCTCCCGTTGTCGTCCAGGAACCTGCTGGGGTCGAACGTGTCCGGGTGGGACCAGTAGGCAGGGTCCATGTGGACGGACCACAGGTTAACCCACACCTGGGTGTGTGCAGGGATGTCGTACCCCTGTAGGCTGGTCGGGGACGAGGTGCAGTGGGGCACGGACAGGGGAAGCACGGTGCGGATCCGCTGACTCTCCAGGATGGTCGCTTCTGTGAAGGGCAGCTCCTCACGTCTGGAGTAAGGCGGGATTTCATCACGTCCTACCACGGTATCCAGCTCCTCTTGGACTTTCCGCTGCCAAGCAGGGTTGAGCGCGAGGTAGAGCAGTGGCCAGGAGAGAGTCGTCGCCGTCGTTTCTGTACCTGCCGCAAGAAAATCCCCTAAGATGTGCCATGTGTTTTCCTCCTTCAAGAAGATTTTACCTCCCTTGCTTTGGTGCAGTTCCAGCAGGCACATGTCAGTTATGTCGCGGATCTTGGAAGGGTCGAAGGTCTCCTTGTGGTCATCGATAATCTTTTGAAACCACCGTTTTGAATCGAAATACACTTCTCTCCACTTATTTAACAAGCCACGAACGCCAGGGACATATCTCAGAGTTGGATAAAAGTTCAGAATCTGGGCCTGAAGAAACAGCTTGAAGCCCAGATCAACCCTCTTTAATTCTTCATGAAAATCGTGATCATCCGGCTCAAACCGCCTTCCAAGTGCAATGGCAGCAATGACATTGCCGACGGCAATTTGAAGGAAGCGACTGGGATCGAAAGGCTCTCCATCCATATCCTAAAGAGAAAAAAGGAGCCCTGTCAGTGAGATGTACGGTTATGTATTCTCTCTAGTTAATTCCTTAAAGCAATATTCCCGATTAAAAGACAAGAAAACTTTTGCCACTTGTTAGATTTTTAGTACACTGTTGTGTTGCGATCAGCCTGTTCCTATGGCAACCGTGCCACATTCAGATATGGACTTACCTTAAAGGACTGGCAAAGTCGGCGGCATTCCTGTTGAATGCTTGGCTCGAGTGTTTTCTTGCCCATACCAAAGTGGCGAAGACTGGAGAGACCGAACCGTCGGAAACGTTTCCAGTCATCGCCATACTTTCGCATGATGATTCCTGTAAAACAAGAAGCCATGATACACACAACTGCAAAAGACGGAAACCGTTTCATTCCTCTTTGATTATAGAAACATTTTCTTTTGTGTGTAAATGCTACATAAAGCGCCGTACGAATATGTTCTTACTCAAAACTCTATAACCAACAAGTATTCAGCAGATAGGATTATGCACATCGTATAGAATCTTTCTATACTTTCAGCAACAACTGTCTCCGTTTGGGGTAAATTCTAATCTCCAAGCGGATCTATGGGTGGGTCTCCCGTAGATCTGCTTGGAGACTAGGAAAATGCTGTCATCGCGGTTATGTTTGGGCGGGCATTGGTAGCCGTGGAAGAAGACAGAAAAGCCAAGACCAGAATACGTACCTTTGCTGAGTGAAGCAGCTTCAACCGTGAGGAACAGCGCGGGTCTATCCGAGAAGTGCGCGCCCTTCATGACCAGGGCCTCCTTGATGGCGACACACCCGTTCACAACCACCACGTCCTGAGGACCCATCCGCAGACTGAACACGTCTCCGTACTGGCGCCGCCACGCCGTCAGCTGCAGGTGGGGCTCCCGGGTCAGGGACAGCAGGTTCCCCAAGAACGGCAGCCCAGGGTGGGCTGGGGGGAAACTTGTCGGGACGGCCGCGGCGTCCCGCCCATGTCCGGAGACAGACGAGCGACAGAAGGAACGAACAGACCAAGACAAGACCCGTGGTCAGGTCGACTGACTCCATTGTCAAGCGTTACGTTTCTTTACTAGCTTCGACTCGATCGTCGATCATGGCAGAAAAACAGGTCGAACAACAGATGACCTTCGACAATTGGTTTTTTTTCTTAATAGCCAGCCGCTCCCTGTCAAACCGCAGAATGCGATAATCTCTAGACTCTAAGATACGGCATTCGCCACGTCACTATTTGACCCCGTTGCATGGGTGTAGACTCACTGTCGTGCAGCGAAAAGACCTCAGACCTACATAATGTTTATACTTTCTCAAATCTACAGGATGTGTCCAATACAACCATTAAGCTACTTTGCGCATTTCAAAATGACAGCAAACGCTGTGGCTTTCGAAACACCAAGCAATTTTTGGTCACTTTATTTGTGCACGACTTTTTTACAGTGTACCTAGATCCAATTAGCTATTTCCACAGTGTGATAGTTCATATCTTCAGCTTTAAATTGATACCAAATTCCCTTGGTTAATTTTAGGAGCAACGGGTTTGCCCCGAAAAAATCGGACAACAGGTCAGTTTGATGGCGTCTTTTTTTAAATGAGAAATTGAACACTACGATCTTTCACTATGCTTTATGTTTGATGGTTATCTTCGCTATTATACTTGGATTAAGCAAACCATAATTATTACTATTTGGTTTCTTCTCATGTACCATTTCATGTAATACTGTATTCGCACACGTGCCATTAGTGCATAAAGTTCAAAGTATGAATGGCAGGTACCTCACAGTCATTTGGTGCAGTGTCTAACAAAAATTAACAGCGGTAGGGCCTGTCAGACCCCAACCTTTCCATAGTCAGGGACGACCGATGAACTCCACTGGCCGTAACCTTTTCCTATCCAAGTGGCCGTGACGCGCACGTGCGTAACAGATTTACATAAGGCCACTCTTAACGTTATATCTGTCTTATATTTCTCTATGACCAGGTGGGGCATTCTAACCTCAAGGCTAATCGGTAACTACGTGCTGTCTGAATGAAAACGCTTGACAACGCTTGACTACCTGACCACGAGTCATGTCTGATTGTCGTTCGCCTTCTGTCTACGGACTTGAGAGGGATTTCTTTACAACTTAGCTTTTGCTTTGTGTTGCTGTATTATGTCATTTACAAATGTCAGTGATTCAGCCAAGTCAGTGGATGGAAATCGACAGTATAAACTAAGGTGTTATTAATCAAATCCTAGATAAAATGCCGAGTTCGTCAATTTTATATGAATTTTTTTATGGAAAGTTGATGGAACGCTTTGCACAATATTGATATTTTCATTACTTTCAAATATGTCTGTTGTTAATAACTCGCTGTGCGTACCTAGAGCTTAAAGTATAAGAGTGAAGATAAAGCCTGTGTTTTTAGCACAGCACGTAAATCTGTGTGAGTGGTATTCAGCACCAGGGACAGGACAAGTCGCTCACAGAGAAATGGTTTAGAAATAGAATCAACATCGTGTCAATCTGTAACACTAGGACGGACTAAGATCTTTTGTTTGATCAATGGGGTAGATAAAATAGCCCTTCAGCCTTTCTCGAAATATGGTAGTTTGTTCTTATTAGGACATACGTCTTTGTTGTGCACAGTCATTTACAATAAGATTACGTCATGCATGACGTAAGTCCTCCACAACACATGCAGCAGATGTCGTAGATATTCTTTTGTTTATTCTATTCGCACAAAAGAAACATTAACAGAGAAAAAAGGAAATGTCAAGCTCCATTGCTCCATTGTCAAGCTTTACGTTTCTTTCACTTCGCTCGTAAACGCGGTTGCGGTCGGTAGCTATAGAGTTCATCGAACGTCCGTGGCGCTCGAAAGACCATGCTGCAACTAGATTTGTTAGACCCTGCAACAAATAAATGTGACCAAGGCTGTAACGTAGCATGCATGATCATGCATGTTTGTGTCACTCGGCGCGCATACAAAGATCTACAAATAGAGCAAAGGTCATTTCGATTTTTCAACTTTGACCTGTTTTCCTCATGACTGCTGTGCTGGCGTCGAGTCTAACTCTAAGGTAATATCAAGAAGCAAACGTTCAACTTATAACGTAAAGCTTTACAATGGAGTCAGTCGACCTGACCACGGGTCTTGTTTTGGTCTGTTCGTTCCTTCTGTCGCTCTTCTGTCTCCGGACATGGACGGGACGCCGCGGCCGTCCAGACAAGTTTCCCCCCAGCCCCCCTGGGCTGCCGTTCTTGGGGAACCTGCTGTCCCTGACCCGGGAGCCCCACCTGCAGCTGACGGCGTGGCGCCGCCAGTACGGAGACGTGTTCAGTCTGCGGATGGGTCCTCAGGACGTGGTGGTTGTGAACGGGTGTGCCGCCATCAAGGAAGCCCTGGTCATGAAGGCCGCGCACTTCTCGGACAGACCTTCTCTGTTGCTGACCGATGTCTGTGACTGCAAGGAAGGTAAATGTTACGCTGATCAAATTTACAACGCACATTTGTGATTCTGTACGTCAATATGCGATCTATGCCGACATGAAACTCGGGCACTGACCTCATTACACATGGGTACAAAGTACTATAATCACAACATGGAGGTAAGTTCTCTACAATCGTTCTTACAGCCACGAGGCATGGGAGTTGGTCAAGGAGAATAGATTAGATTTATCAGATTTACCCTCCGTTGCAGTTGCCCGTCGGGTCGGACGTTTTTTTCCAGCGATTAAGTGTAGGTTTTCTGATAGCTACAGGGCTTCTGACGGCTGTTGAGACCATGCAATATATAACAATAAACTAACTGACTGTTATTCTGCTACAGGCTTAATCATGGCAAAATACGGCAACAAATGGAAGAGTTTTCGGCGCTTTGGTCTGTCCGCTCTACGCCACCTTGGTGTTGGGAAGGAGAAGTTGGAATCAATCATCCGACATGAATGTATGGTGCTTGTTAAATGTTTTGAGGTGAGAATTTAACGCGAATCAAAATATATTTTTTACACTGACGTTTTTGTGTTCACGACAGTAATTCCCTTCTGACTCTGTTGCGAATGTTCTTTTTTATCTTCACTTTAAGCGTACATATTGGGTGAAGTACATACATGTATCAATTAGAAACCAGCGCAGTTCAGACATTCGTCAAACTAGAAATAGCATTAATGAAAGCCTCAAACACCTCCCCCTACCCGTACCTGGCTTAAGTTAGTTCCCACAAAGATCTCTGTCATGTAGCGTACGTACGGATTTTTGTTAAGCACTAGTGTTCTGTACCATGTTTAGGACAAGGATGGGAGACCCTTCCAAGTCAGCCGCATCATTCAGATCGCTGTCTGCAACGTCATCGCCTCCATCGTACTTGGAAGACGGTTTGAACCTGACGATCCAGATTTTAAAGATGAGATTGAGAGAGTCGATCGCACCTTCCAGTTATTTCTAGACGCACAACCGCTGAACTTTTACCCAGCTCTGAGACACGTCCCTGGGTTCCGTGGCATGTTCAGGGAATGGATGGAAATCGACCGTAAGTCCGGGCAGTGGTATGGAAAGTTTATTGAAGAACACAAGGAGACATTCGATCCCAGCAACATACGCGATCTTATTGATGTGTGCCTGCTAGAGATAGAGCAGAAGAATGGAAGCGAGACGTTTGTTACAGAAGTCACCATCCGTCACATTGCGTCAGAGTTCTTCGATGCAGGTACAGAAACGACGACGACGACCTTGTGCTGGGCACTGCTCTACCTCGCGCTCAACCCTTCGTGGCAGCGGAAAGTCCAAGAGGAGCTGGATACCGTGGTAGGACGTGATGAAATCCCGCCTTACTCCAGACGTGAGGAGCTGCCCTTCACAGAAGCGACCATCCTGGAGAGTCAGCGGATCCGCACCACGGTTCCCCTGTCCGTGCCCCATTGCACCTCGTCCCCTACCGGCCTGCAGGGGTACGACATCCCTGCACACACCCAGGTGTGGGTTAACCTGTGGTCCGTCCACATGGACCCTGCCTACTGGTCCCACCCGGACACGTTCGACCCCAGCAGGTTCCTGGACGACAACGGGAGGGTCAAGGTCCCAGAGGCCTTCATGCCGTTCTCCACAGGTAAGCTAAGTGTTGTCAGACAGGCAGTAGTGAAATATGGTACCTTTTAACAACCCAAGGCATCACTGCACGAAATGGCCTCGTATCCCGGCGTATACGTAACGGGATTCCTCCGGAAATATTCCATATCCCGGTGCGGATTTAGCGTATATATAACTAACGGATACGCTAAATCCGCACCGGGATATGGAATATTTCCGGAGGAATCCCTGATCGTATACGCCGGGATACGAGGCCATTTCGTGCAGTGCATGTTGAGGGTTTTTCTTCACAATTACAGGGGACACATTCTGCAATTATATAATACCAACATTATAGGGCAGCCAAAAACTCTCAGTTGCCGTGTTAAGTAACGTTGAGTCATGTCCAGTACCTCCAGAAATGATGCACAAGCATTATCCATAAAACAAGATGTAACGTTAGTAGGATACATTTATTTTTTGGATTCGGGTGGGTGCTGTGGGCTTTTTCTTTCGGGTTCTCCTATTACATGGGGACTTTCTGGGCATTGAGGAAAAAATGTGCATTGCTATATCGCTGTCGAATTCATCCAAAGCTAGAGTTTCTCCTCTTGCAATTGGATCTGATATGTTATCACTCTGTCCCTACACAGGAAGAAGAATTTGCCTCGGCGAGCAGCTGGCCAAGATGGAACTGTTCCTGTTCCTCACGTCCCTGCTGCAGCAGTTCACATTCAAACTGCCAGAGGGCGCGCCTGAGCCAGATATGGCTGGAGAGATCGGAGCCACTCTTCTTCCCAGACCGTACAAGATACAGGCCGTCTATCGCAAGAAGTAGAAGCGATGACATGGATGATAAGCGCGTAACTCCGTAGCTGATGAAAAAAATGGACATTCTTGTTGTGATACACATTATATTCACGTGTGCATTGCATGCATTATCATGCCAATACAAACTTAACTATCGATTATGATATCCTCGGATGGAACAGTACAAATGCACTACCTTCAAAAACTAGCAGATAAACAAAGAAGAATCAACAAACTGATAGTCGGGTACAGAATGCCAGGAAAAACTTCTCGGATTGATGATAGCAAAATAAATATATTCTATGGTTATCAGTACTAGACGTTTTGTCTAAGTTCTAAATCTTTTTTGATGACTTTGATTTTAGCATGTATGTTAAGTGGATTCTTATGTAGTCTCATACGTGACGTAATTTCGTTGTAAATGTCTGTACACAACAGAGACGTATGCGCTAGAGCGAACTTCAATCTTTATGGCAAGGCTAAAATAGTACTCTATAACCCATTGATCAAACAAAAGATCTTAGTCTCCCCTAGTATTACAGATTGACACGATGTTGATTCTATTTCTAAACCATTTCTCTGTGAGCGACTTGTCCTTTCCTTGGTGCTGAATACCACTCACACAGGTTTACGTGCTGTGCTAAAAACACCGGGACAAAACCGTGCCTCGCACAATCGGTGGCTTTGTATTCACTCTTATTAAGTTTTAGGTATACGGCTTGTTATTATTATCATTATCATCATCAACAGCATATGACTTAAAATGAAAAGCGATGGAGATACTAGCATTGTTCTACTTGTCTAGTTTTCCCAACAAAATGAGTCATCAATAAAGATTTAACGAACGTGGATCTTCATCTACATTGTAATATTTCGTTAATAACGCCGTTATTTCGTTAATTTCTTCAATCTATCGATGTACACATATTATAGGTAAGAATTGCTGACGTCTGTACACAACATAGTGCAGCAACACAAATCACAAATTATAATGATGAAAGAACAATTCAAACTACATAGTATTTTAGATGGCACACATTATCTGATTGAAAGGACCCCTCTTCACGTCAGTAAATAGTCCGATATCGCTAGCTACAAAGGCACCCGTATGTCAATATGAGTTTCTTAACAAGAAGGAAATAGCAAAGACAGCGGCTGTTGCCCACGTGATCTGGAAGGTTGTTCGGACGCCACCGCTGACATCTATGGGATCGTTGAGAAGGCCGTGGATCCTCAGGACGGAACCATTGTGTGGCCGGGGGGAGACGCCAGTTATCTCACACATCATTTGATAGATGTCCACCTGGTGGATGGAATCGCCCACGAAGCCGGCCCTAAAGTCTTGGGGATAATTTTTTTTTTCATTTTTCAATAGCAAAAGCAACAAAACTAATCGGTTAGTCATTTAATGAAAAAATTGAAAGATTAGCTACAAATTCATACTGTTCTTTTTTTCTATTCGTTTATGGGGCAGTCAATAACTTTGACAGAAGGCGCGTCCATAGACCAATATTAGGATGATAGATGCAACTTTTCACAGTCTTCAAAACGGGCATCATCATCGGGATTGTCGGAATCTTAATATGTATCATTATGGGATAGCACGATACACAAACCGGGCTGTGGTCGACATGTCCTACCTGGTCCCACTGCCATGAAGACTCCCTTCATGTCCATCAGGGCGTTGTCCCAGGCGTGGGAACCGATCCGGCGTGACGTCACCACACTGTCCTGTGACACATAAAACCTCTCAGAACCTTAAAACCATATCTCAGGGAAGATAGACCGGAGTAACATATCTGCTTGGAGATTGAGATCAGATCCAGACAAAAAAGTGCTCCCCTTATGCTTTTCCTACTAACGTTAGCTTGTATAGAATGTAAGGCATTCTCCCACGCAGAGCCGTCCCGTGCCCTTCGTGTACACCCGGGCTTACTGTTTATAACGGACGCGGGATGGCTCTGCGGGGGAAAATGATGTAGGGTAGTCTTTTAATACTTCAAATAAGATTGTCGTGCACTGTGTACAAACTTACAGGACATGGAGGAAAACATGCTTGATTAAGTGGAAACAGCCCAACCATTGGAAATACCTGCCTTGAGAACAAGATACGGGAAGGCCGTCACCAGCAGAAGCGGCGGAACGTACTTTCCGTTCTTGTAGTGCCAACCCTCTGGTATGTCCTCCTTTTTGTAAGCTACGGAATGAGGAACTCGTTGAAGATCTGCATACACCTGTAAAATACATAATGTTACAACTTTGTCATGTGGTGGAATACCATGAGGGATAGTAGATTGTGTTAGGTTTGTGTAGTTACTGTTGGATTTCCTTCAGCCGTTAACACATTCCCATTTTAATCTTCTTGTGCATCTTCCATCTCCATTGCTTTTTATGTTGTTGATATAATAATAATAACAAGCTGTATACCTAAAACTTGATAATAGTGAATATAAAGCCACTGTGTGTGCGAGGCACGGTTTTGTCCCGGTATTTTTAGCACAGCACGCAAACTTATGTGAGTGGTATTCAGCACCAAGGACAGGACAAATCGCTCACAAAGAAATGCTACAGAGCCGTGGGAATAGTCTTACCTTGTCCAAACGCCCCTCCTTTGGCCACATGCTGACGTAGGAAGTCTCGTAGAAGACGGGGTTGTCCAGGTCGTTGTGGTCTATGAAGCTGCTGAGCCTTACGTAACCGCCGCTGGGACCGTACTCAACCGTGGCCATGCCGTGATCGGACATCACCACGACATTCACATCGTCAGACTGACCAGTTCTCTACAACACGAATGATACATCCTCAAACACTACATTTTAATAATTCTAAAAACTGCTAACTATAGCAATAGATGTAATACTATCCGGGTCATCTTGGTTGGGGCTGCACCCGTCAATCGGATGGGACGTAAAATGGGGGCTCCGCGTTCGAGGAGGTGCCTCGAGCACGTTAAAGGGGGAAGGGCTAGTAACCCCACCCTGTAAGAATGCCCTGCTACAGAAACAGCAAGTTTCCACTACAAGGTGAACAACGAACAACAACAACAATAGTAAGTGTTACTTCAGTTTATATTCAAGCAGAGGCTCTTTTGGTCAATTCGAATTGTAGACTTTGATAATAGGTTATGAGTACCAAAATGTGATATCTATGCCATGCTATTCCTTTGCTTATAACCATGACCTGTACTTAGCTTGTTAAGCATAAATGTGCAATAGAGGTCTTTCATTATCACGTCTTTGATATGAGTGATTGACTATTTATATCACTACAGCCTGAGTACCGTCCTCCGTATTTAACACTTGCTCTCCGTTTTTTTTCGCAAAAAGGGGGCTAGCCAAGGATCACTACGGAGGATGGTAACGTTTCCCAGTCGTTATCTCTGCTACATGTAGGTTGCGATGACGTCACTTACGCCGAGATTCTCCCTGAGATATTCCAGGAAGCGGCTGACGTCACGAGTTGCCTCCAGTCGCTGCTGGGACTCTACCCCATGGGCATGACCGAGCCTGTGCGGAAATTCCATCATCTCATGTAGTAGATTACATCGCATTTTAGATTAGATTACATTAGATTAGATTAAATTACATTTGGGAAGCCCCGTCTGGGCTGTTTTACAGCCGATGAAATGAACTTACATTACCTGTAATAGTAGTAACCAACAGAAACAACATGTACCTGCTGTTAATGACTACTGTGCAATGTACGTAAAGATGTGCAATACATATGTCTGATGCACATCATTTTTACCGTGCCCTCCAGATTTTACTGATCTGATTAAGGGGCCGGTCTAGCTGTCTTTGGACTGTTTCATATTGTGAGTTGTTTTTACATGTGTTTTTTTATGTATATGCAATAAAGATGATGTTGAACTCCGTGCTACAAAAGGCAAGGATACGTTTACATATTACTGATATCTACGCGAAAGTACGACATGCCAGCACAAAACAACTATAAACTACATGATATTACTAACGTTATTTGTATGCCGAATTTGACAACATACCGGTCGACATCTTCGAAGTAGACGAAGGCCATGTCGACAGCTCGTTCACTGAAGAGTTGGACTATCTCGTCTATACTGTCGGTGATGTTGTTATAGGTCGGGTAACCCGCGTACGGCTCACACTTGTTTGGCAAGGTGTTGAAGATGGGAACTTCACATGCTATTCCAAACATAAGCATATTGTGTGAAAATGGTTGGTTACGCGCCGAAAAGTTTTCAACTCCTCTAACGTTGTATTTCTCGCGGAGTGTTTTGATGAGTGTGTCTGTGTGTGATATGAATACTTTTCTTGTAGCAAAGCTGCCAACTTTCACGGTAAGGAGAAAAAGGTCACAGTGAAATTAAAACCCGCGACCGTAAACCCACCGTGAAAATGTAAAGAATTGCAGAACCTTACAGTTGCATTGCTTATTTTACTATTTGATGTTACTCTGTTTATTCATACTTTAGAAGATAAACAGGAAGAGACTGAATGATTCAGAGGGGAGTGTAAGAATGGAGGGAATGATGGATGGATGGATGGATAGATAGAGAAAAGGAGGGACAACCTGCTTACTTGGCCAGTAGTACATGTTGACCTTCCTTTCCTGTTTAGTGGCGGTGATCCAGATTGGCTCGGCGCCCTCCCACCAGTACGGTTCATACGACTCCGGGTTATAACCCAACAGGAATGAGGTGTTGCGCATGACGTCATGCATGTAGTTTCCCGTCATGCCGTGACTTTCCGTGTGCAGACCTGAAACAAAAGAATGAACATCAGAGGTGATGATCAATGTGTTTTGCTCGTTTGGACAGTGTTTAATACTGACCATGACTTTACCGCCAGTCTTAGACGTTACAAATCTGGCATTGAGCACAAATAGCATGACACAAACTGGACTGTGTGTGTGTGGTGTGTGTTTGTGTGTGTGTGTGTGTGTGGTGTGTTTGTGTGTGTGTGGTGTGTGTGTGTGGTGTGAGCGTGTGTGTGGTGTGTACGTGTGTTTGTGTGTGTGTGTGTGTGTGTGTGTGTGTGTGTGTGTGTGTGTGTGTGTGTGTGTGTTTGTGGTGTGTGTGTGGTGTGTGTGGTGTGGTGTGTTGGTGTGTGTATGTGTTTGTGTATGTATATCTTACATACGTGTGAGCCGACACTGGTAGGATTGACAGCCGACAATGGTAGGATTGACTTACTGGTAGGTAGCCGGGTTCCGTCAACTCGGAGTACAAAACTGTATCTTCAATAGGTGATCACTTGCCTGTCATGATGGTGTAGTAGTTTGGATAGGACTTGACTGGGAAGTCTGGCGTGACGTATCTCGCCCGCGCCCCTTCCCTGGCCATGGCTTGGAACTCGGAAAGTTCAGGGTCGCTGAACGGATAGTCCCACCGCAAGCCGTCGATGAGGAAAGCCACCAGTCTGTTGGGCACGCCTGATGCAGGCGGGGAGAGAGAGAAAACGATCATGGACAGCAGGGCGATCGAAGGATGGACTACCGCCATTGCGACGAGACGTTCCAGGGACGAATCAGCCTAAAACTCTGTACAACAGAACACACAGTCAGTTCGGTAGTCCGCTGCCTACGCTAGGCGATGACGGTATCAGTATGATGAATACAAACTTGATCGCCGAATGTGCGCAGAGAGTTGAAGAGGTTGCTGTACAGCCTGTACCATAGATATGTTACTGACTGGCACCTTAGACCCCGGGCCCCGTTCATACCACACCACACCACACCACACCACACAATACGTAACCTATTAAAACTGCTTCACACTAGTTGTTTGCTTATCACCCATACACCAGGCGGGATGTAGAGAAAGACGATTACATTAGAAACCGACCGTCTTCCGTCAGCCAATCAGGAGCGTGCATTTCTTGTGACTAAATCTTGTGGCCTCCCAAGGGGTAGGGGTGTACTATGTAATAGTTAGATCATGGCTGAGGCCTCTCTGTGTGAAAATAGTAAAGCTCCTCCCACAAGGGGCTTCCTTGACTCCCGAGGCGAAGGTAGAGCCTGGAACTGAAACAGGATGACACTCAGGCTAGGGTAGGTTGGGAGTGGTCGTGGCAAATTTAACCCCAACCACTCCTCGACCACTGCTGGCTTCCTCCCTGGAATAAAAGCATACGTGGCGTTTTGCCGTGTAATTGCACCATAATTGGACACAGCCTCACTCAAACAGACTTTATTAAGTGTGTAATTAGATAACGGGATGGGTTATTGTTGCTTAGTAAATCACGACAGCAAGTCCTCAAGTACCTTGCCTCTTTATGGTGCAATTTGCGCACTAGTCGCTAGAATGCGCTCTTAGTACATATTCATGTCAGGTTACGGAATGATTTTTAGAGCAGAAAAGGAGTTTTCAACAGGCTTCAAACAATCCAAATGTTCGGGACATTAAAATGAGTGTAAGAGTGTCGAGCAGTGCATGTTTCATTCATATGCACTCCAACGATGGAAAAAGTAACTCATGGACAACATGCACTAGAATCATATGCTGGTGATGGGAGAAACCTACATACGATTGTGACAATCTATATGGGACATGTACATGCAGTAACGTCGAAATAACTTCTTTTTATCATTTCTTTACAGTTTTTATACCATCTATCTGGAAAGCCGATATGATCTCGCATATGTGCATGTACTGTTTTCAATTAGTCTTAGTTCATTGAACTTCGTTCGGTGACCTGTTGTACACATAAGAGAAGAATAATTTATTACCTATTAATTTGTGAGGTAGGCCAGTGCCCTTGCTTGCCCCGGGCGCACTCTAACCACCGCATTCTTGTTTTTGAACCTGAACTTGTATCGTATGCCGACAGACGAGTTCAGTTTGCCGCGTGCATCGTCCTACCAACCGGCCTGGCTCACTTCACTCGGCACAGCCGCAGAGCGTACAAGACCACACAGTACACGGGACAACGGTGTTTGGTTGTACGTAATGTTACACGGACAGAGAGAGAAAACACGTTTAATATCTCTTCACATGGTTGAGAGCAAAACGCAAAAAATGGCGCAAAAAAGGTGCGTCGACAACGCACACAACACGGACTACTGGATTGATGTGTAGTTTGTTTGGTCATTTTTCATATTCCTTACCTGCTGCTGTTGAAACAACATTGTTTTTGTTTTTCAATGATTGGGTCTGAACTGATATCCTCTTGAAGAGGGCGGTGTACGTTGTCGTGTGCTGTCCATCACCGGCCAATTATGTAAGCCTATCGGGCGAGGCGTAGCGTCGGGAACACGCGCCCTGCTCGCCACACGAGGGCGCTCGACCGTGGTCTTTTGACTTGGCGTTTGCTAACGTGTGCCGGAAATGGAGGCGTCGTGCACAGGAAAGGTGTATCCATTACATATACCACAATTAGAGCATGAAGATAAAAAGAAGGAGGAACAGGGGGTAACATGTGCGACCGTAGGACGAACTTTTTGAGTTTTCACTGTGAATCTCAGGCGGCAGAGTTCAAACTCTAGCGGTGCGGTGGACTTGGCCGGATCGTATTTGCAAGCAATTTCACGCCTGGTGGGTCGTGACGTCGTTTCCTGCGCGGACGAGAACTTTAGAGTTACTCCGTTCCGCCGGATGATCTTTCCTCTTGTGGCTCGAGTTCTTTGATCCACAGTAACTTGAGCCGGCGAAGGTGAACTTGACAGTGGTAAACACGTCCGTCCCCAGTCGCTAATGTCGTGACAGACAAGAAGAGGTGATATTTGTATGATGAGGGATTGACACAGGGTTGCATCATTCGGCAGGACAGTGTAGGGAGTGAGAGAATCTCCAAGCACATCTATCGGTGGCAATGACAATATCCAAAGGGCAAATGCAGTTTTATTGACCACCACCAATAATACTGCTTTTGCCCTTTGGATACTGCCATTGCCACCGATAGATCTGATTGGAGATTAGTAGGGAGGGGAGCCCACGGTTTCTGTCTGTCAGACATTGAGACACACCCTTTCATTGAAATTCCGAAACATCTATAGCTTTACCAACCCTGAATTTCTCCAGTTAAACATCATGTGGGCAGCTATGGTACTCAGTTGCAATGGACAGAATGCCAAGTAAAAAACACACAACGTTACATGTATTTGTTTCTTTACCGCTAGATGTCCACATCGGTGGGCCATTTGTGACTGAGTGTCAATCATTGTGAACTGAACAGACTTCCAACTTCCTGTGACCCAACCCGCCACTTTCACCCGCTTCCTATGTGGAAGTCGGCAAATAGTTGTGTCTTGATAAGAAAATGGATGGAATTAGCACGTCTTACGAGTGTCTCATACTCCTACTCCTACTCCATCACGACGGTCAAGATCTCATGTTAGACCCCCACCCACCCACAAAATCAGTTTCCACGAACATGTTTCGTCGTTTAAGCCCCTGTCACACTTGCGCGTATATTCAAATGCGTGTGAGTTGCGCATGAATTTTTTTTTTTTGTTTGGTTTCTGTAAAGCTTGCAGGGAAGAAGTTGTTTCCTACTTTGACCCACCGTTGTGCAGCCTAGTTATCGAACCAAAGAAATGACTTCTTCGGCTGCAAACTTAACCTAAAACAAAAACTTGTTAATACGTAACCCATGCGGACTTGTTTATACGCACAAGTGTGACAGGGCCCTTACATGCACGAAGATACGTTTGTTTGGTAATCGAAGGCAACGTCTTACGTACTTCAGATATGTACACGATGTTGGAACATGTTGCAGACTTTGATGTCATTGTTTCACAAGTTAAACTACATTTTACATTCAATTCTAGTGTTCTATAAGAATCAGCACTTAACGTTCGGTCGTGACATTGAAACAGGTGAACTTTTTAACACAAGTTCAGGCGAAATCCTTTAATTTGAATCTGTTGAGTTGTATTTCTATGAGAGAAACAGAATTAGATATCTATCAACAGCCTTGAACAGACGACAGAATCATACCCGGGTACCCGGAAGACACAGGTGAAATACTAGGCATGACATTTATTGTACGAACACAAAACCCAGCAATATAATCCTGAGCACGGAAATCAAAAAGTCTCGCTGGTCCGGTAGTAACCAGCGTCCTCTGCCTACATTCGCCAGCGAGGTTGAATTACGACCGCAGAGACAGGTAGGCAACCACACAGGGTAGCCAAGAATGTCGCTAGAAGCCCTGGGCAACTTAAATCTGATCAACTTTGATGGCAGATGGGTGGAGGCTGGGAGCAGACTGCTCGCACCTTCTACTGTTTTCTCGGTCGTCGTGGTATCAATTCTCTGTAGGACCCAACCTGCTCCCGTCTGCAGACTGTTAACCGTATGTAAGACTAGAGGCTTCATCTACGAGTTGATATTTTGGAAGATTATAATGTCATCATCATTAGCATAGCGGAATAATCCCTCGCGCACGGCCACGTAAGTGCCCTCATTAATCTGCATGTTTAAGAAGGAAGAGACGTTGCCATTTTGTTGATTGACCTTGTTTATATTCGAGATATTCCTGGATATTGTCCAGGCTTCCAACATTCCTTAGATAGAGATCAACGCATTTCTCCGAGCATTGGGAACAAATGATGCCGTGTTAGGCAAGAATCAAGGCACAGCTATGTGTTAATTTTTCTTCTGAAAATAATTCACTTTCGTTTTTCTTAACTTCCTCATGAGCCATGGTCAAATCTATTCGGCAATGCCCTGCTTTGAAACACGCAAGCACCTGAAGAGACGAAAGGGAAAAGTACTAAGGAGTGAGAAAGCCATCATGTTCTCTTAATCTGGCGATGTTGTTCTGATAGGACTGTGGCGCACACACTTTCTTATCTCCTCTCCATGGCATCTGCAGAACACTTGCTGTAGTTACTGCTTGTCTGTGACTCGAAGCGATGCGGCTGTCTCTGTGAGACCGGTAACCTTCGCTCCGAGTCGGACGGTTTTTACCGTGCAGACCGAACTTTTCCGCGGGCAGCTGTAAACAGCCGGGTCTGCGGCACGGGTCTAGCCGCGAGCAGGAGCCGCTTTAGACACAGCCATCTGTTCGGCTGACTTGTGTTTGAAGTGTCTCTTAATTTTTGTTTCAATCTATCTATGTTTACATGCGGCAGGGAAACAGAGAGGGCGAGGATTAGCCCTCGGTTCACTCGAAACAATACATCCTGGTGTGCTAGGGACGTGGATTGTTTAGCTGTAAGCTGGTGGCACATCTTGAGTGTGGGCAGGAGTGGGGGAAACACGGCAGATCATGCAGCACACAAGTCACCGGTGTCAGCAAAAGGTTCCATGTGTGGAGAACAACCACGGCGACACTGGTAGAAAGTTCACGTCCGAAAACCAGTCGGACCCCTTTTCCCGCCAACCTTTGTACCTGTGCCCAAAACTAATGGGAGGCATCTGCGACGAGAGGTGGTGACACCGGAAGCGGTTCCGATTTCTGGTGAACGACGTAACCCGGGTCACGCCCAACGCCTGTCAATGTGCTTATAAGCATAATGCAAACACCTCCCGCGTCACAGTGCCACTAGCTACGACCACGGCAGCAGTACGGGAAGACCAGCTTCCGACTGAGATCTCCCTTCAGACCTAGCCTAGTGGCATCCATGTGACACACGTACGCGCGCCGACATGGATTTTCGCCTTGTTCTACTCGTGGCGGTGGCGGCCTGCCTGCCGTCGGCCTGGTCGGGGCGTCGGCGGGACGAGGCCGGGAACAACCTGTGGACGGAGGCCGACCTGGAGCGCTGGCCGAGAGACTCCGAAAACAACTTCGCCTTTTGGGAGAACCTGTCCCGACGGTGGCAGATGGTTCGCGTGGTGCAGTTGTACTGCAGGACGGGTTATCACCTACAAGTTTTCCCCGACGGAGCCATCAACGGCACCCGCCAGGACGCCAGCCCGTGGGGTGAGTTCCCGTTTCCCTCCTCTTCAAAGTTCGCTCAGCCGGTCGCTGCTCTACCCGCCTTCCAAACAGCTTGCTTGGCTAACAGAAATTGCTAACACAGCGGCTCGAGTGCTCCTTACTGTCAATATGTGATAAATATCAGCGTTTACTTCATGTCACCAAATGTATGCCTAAATGGGCCTTTACCATATTTGTCAAATAAGAATTGCCGCCACCGAAATTGCTGCCCCTGACTGTTTGTATGTCTCATAGCTGGCTCCCCATTGTTTAGGGATATCAAATATAACTTGTACTTAAATGACGCCACTCGTGCGATATCTTGCCAAATATTTCTATCCCTGTCTTAAACTAACTTCCTTAAGTTTTGTAACTTTAGCACCGCGCTATCTTAAAATATTTCCTTCGCGGAGTTGGGAGCCCAGCTTGGATGTCCCAGTATCTTGGGGCTGCCTGCAGAAGTAACTCGGGGGAAAGGTTAGGCTAAATGGTTATCAGAGGAGAAGGGGTGGAAGAATGTGAATCAGTACCATCTGTGAATCCGTGTAGCCTGGACACGGTGCCGACACCGACACCTTTCAGGTCTTTGAAGATTCTGGAGAAGGACAAGATCAACCTTCCGATAAAACAGGTTCAAACTAAACACTGGCTGTGTACCGTACAGATCGCTCTCAGTTCGCAAACTCTGCAGAGTGTGCCGTTTGCGTTCACCCGCAACGCCTCCGTATGATTTGGGGGCACGATGGGGGTAATTTAAAGGTAATTATTTCTAGTCCCTCTCGAGGAGGTGAATTTATTGCCATATTTTCTGCGCCCGGGGTGAGGTTAGGCGTTTTTTTGTGTGAGGTTGTGTTTTTCCTTCCACAGCGGAGTTCCAGGTGACCATATCTCTACAAACCTAGCGCAAAGGCTTATTCAATCCTGCCTGACAAGAAGACAAAGCCGATCCACGCACCCCTTTCTAGACCTGCCAACAAAAATCTCTCCTGGCTATTCAGGGCGTATTGTACCTGTCAGCCCGCCTTTTGGAGCTCTTTGTCCCAAGGTGCAGCGCGCGATTGGTCCCCTTCATACAGAATCTCGTGGTAAAACCCAGAAAATGTCTGTCAACAAGTCGTCCATTACGGGTCCTTTCTGCACTTTCATCACCCTCCCCGGTCGGGTGGCTGGCGGACCACCGTGCGTTTCACAAATCCACCGACCATCGAGAGGGACACGCGGCGAACAGGACTTGTTTTGTGCCGTGTCCACTCAAGCACTTGACTCGCGCCCCAGCCTTTACATCCTCCTACCAAGGTCCCAGGTTAATAGGTTGTGACGGAGGAGATGGGTCGGATGTTGGCTCTTCCGTCGCGGCGGTGGCATAACGGTCCTCACCCCGCCGAACCTAGTCCTTCCGTCCGCTGTTCCCGACTGCCCGCCAGTTCGCTAATGAAGCTGTCCGTCGCAAGGTTATCACAATTTCCGTTTTTGCTCAGTGTCAGGTAGCGAGACCTGCCATCGTCCTTCCGCTATACCAGGGCTTTACATGTTCCCCTATACCACCGTCGGCATACCGAACTCTCAGGTGGAAGCTCTGCATTAGTGGCAGAGACGAAGTTTTGTTACGCCATAAATACTTCAGCGACACTTTTTGTTGCAATTTATTGTCCGGCTACAACCGGCAAGGTTACTTATTTCCATCAAGAGAGAGCTAATTCGTCGACAAATACTGTATGGAGGACAAAGGGCATGAATACGACTACGGTTAGCGGATGATTCCAACACAAAGATCGTGCGTCTGTACTGAGTTTGTGATCGTAAGCTGAAAGCTCCTAACCCAACGTCCCTTGCTCTTTTATATCCTATTAATGCTTGGCAGGGGTCCCAAAAGAAGTCTGAGAACCAACGTCTCCTTAGTTAACCATTGTGCACATCAACAGGCTTACGGTTCTGATTTCAAGCTAGGTGGGACCTGTTGTATTCATGGTGGTGTAGCCGTGTAAAGAGCCGAACCAAACATTGTCAACCCGTGAACTGTTTTACCTGCAGAGAAGAATGGTGTCGACTTGCCGTGGAGCGTGCGCATGTTTTCAGAAAACACTTAGGCAGAATAGCTGTTCTACAAAGGCTCTATTTCAGACCAAAGGATTCTGAAGGCTGGAATTGTTTTGAAAACACTCCAAACGGAGGAAGATCGCCACGTGCTTTTGATTTGGTCACCTTTATGTTTAGGCGTCTTCCCGATATCGAATCACCCGGCAAAGGGACCAGGGCTCATCGCAAGAAGTGATGTTTGGCAACGTTACACAGATCGGGAGAGCGAGATCGAGAATCCAGACGACAACTCTTGACAAGTGAGGTGACAGGCTTGCAGACGATTCCAGCGAGTCTCGGCGGGTTCGCTCCCCAGGTTGTGACGAGGACACGACAGTTGACAGACACGGACAGTCTCTCCTCGCCCAGCGGAAAATCGGTGTTGATGAGGTTGAGAGAGGAGGATGCCAGCGTCCTGCTGGCTTCCCGCGTGGTCCTCCACAGGGCGCTGCATGATTGATCAGACCCCAGAGCCGCCCGGCCAAAATACCATCTCGGAGACCGAATTACCCACAACAAGGCCCAAACACAAACCTTATGGATTTTTCAGGCTAATAATTAAACTCCTAGGCCACTTGACCTCCCAGAACGATGCCCGTGTCTTCTTAAGTGTCTGAATCGGAATAATTAGTGCTTGTTAGGGTTAGGATTTACGACCTCGGCAGGTCCGCACACCCATTAACGAAAAATTAACGAGCTACTAATGCGACTTTGATGGTCTTTCCAAGTATTCAATACAGCCAATATACATGATTAGCTGGCATTTCTTGTCACCTCCCACGAGAAAGTCGTCTATAAGCTGTAGCCAAGATTAGAAGAGGCAGTCACGAGCTTTTGTTCTTGCACTGATAAGAGTCAGACGGGCAGGTTTGACATGATCGGCCCGGTTCTGGGTACCATATGTGAAGAATTTTGACAGCCATGGCAAATATTTCGCTGCAGGCAGTGGTCTGACCGGGAAACACAATTTGATTAGGCTGCTCAGAGAAAAATGGCTGCTCTCTTCTCAGACGATCCAATATAAACTCATTCCGTTCTCTTGATGATGTGGTTTTCTTGATTATATTGCTTTTTTTCCTCTCATGGCCCACAAAGCCGGAAGGAGAGAATGAATGTTAGAATCCTTAATTTTGAATTGAGACTATGTTGGCAAGAGTGGCTTCTTAGCTGGCTGGCAGAACTAAATAGCTGTCTGAAACTCATTTCATGGAGGAAGTCTTGCTCTGTTGGACTGATGTAGATGTTGGCAACCTCTCAGCAGCTCGTGCTCTCGGAAACTACCGCTAGCACAGAGCTGGTGTGTGATACCATTTGTCGGTTTATCAGACGATACATACAGATCGTCATTATCCGCGAGTTGCTAGCCTCCATAGCAGGCTCTCTGTGCCTTTTTTGGCTTACGGTAGCCTGCCCGTAACCATGATTAGGCCCGGGCTGGCTGCACAAACCTCCCAGTACGAAAAGAAGACAAGAACAAAAAGTGTATTATAAGCCAAAAAAGGCCTGCTGTGGAGGCTATGCAATCATTTTGGAGCTACATGTATTGTTCAATTGTTGTCTCCTTGTTAGCTAAAGTGTAACTGTAGTAGTATTTGGTCCATTGTCCGGCCACTATCTCTGCGGCTGCCTGTGGGGTCAAAAGTCAGTAATCTCTAAATCCCCCCGTTTCATTCTAATACCAGTAAATTCCTTTCGCTCGTAATTGTTAGCTTAGTTGGGCTGTTTCTGGTTTGTCGTTAATCTGCTAGCTAAACACGCTGCCCACGACCCTTGGCTGCCACTCCGACTTTTGGCCGCGTATATTATTCAATATCCATCCAAGGCCCGTTTATCTACCAAACGTTGGACAAATTTATCCCTCATTGCATGCAGAAAAGCAGCCAAACTCTTGAAACAATTGAAGTAGAAATAGATATAGAAATAGCTGTAATTTCGTCTTTGATTTATCTATGTTTTTTTTTTTTATTCTTGTCCATCATTGTTTTACTTTATTTGCAATTAGCCATTGCAAAAAGTTATCTATTCCTATAATCACGAAGCAGATCTTGGGAGGGAAAATCGCATCGTTTTCTGCTTGCCCTGATGCATTGGACGAAAATTGTGAAGTTGACCCCTGACCCTTCGTCATCTAAAGAACGCATTTTGCTTTGATGACCAGGTGGGAGTCGCGCGATGTGGGTCAGTCCTTTAACTGGTATGTTTATATTTTCACGGTGTGAGAAATGGTTTTGTTGTAACGTTCCTATTTTATACCCTCCAGGTACCATGAAGATACGACCGGCCGGTTTGGGCAGTCCTATAACCGTTTTGTTTATATTTTCACGGTGTGAGAGATGGTTTTACTTGTTGTAACGTTCCCATTTTGTACCCTGCAGGTATCATGGAGATCCGGCCAGCCGGTCTGGGCAGCGTAGTGAGCATCAAGGCGGTGTTCAGCGGCAGGTACCTGGGCATGAACAGCAAGGGAGACCTGTATGCTGCGGTGGGTACAATTATCTGCTTTCCACCAATCAACCATATCAAGTACGTCGGCATAGCAGCACATGGAGTAATCTTCATGCAAAGGATTGGTTCTGGCAAGTTTCACTAACTAACGCACAAAAACGAGACCGAAACGTACAAAAATACGCCAAAACTATGTATCTATTTGGGTCTCTATGTGTGATGCAAAAAATTGTGATTGCACCGATCGATATTGATTATTCAAATAAACAATCAATCAATCAACAACCAACCAAGCAGTTATGCCAAGTTACCGTACAACCTCGTGCAACATCAAGACGGCCTGCAATGGAAGATGCCCGGGCGTTCGTTTTGATTTTACAACCGCAACTGCAGAATGTGAGGAAACACTGAATCCGATTTTTGACTAAAAGGTTTTGAGTAAGGACGACGACCTGACAGAGATAGGACAGGAATGTTGCCAAACTGAAGGGATACTCAAACGCCTAAAATCACAGCGTGCACATCCATGAGTGTTCAGCGGCGAGTGTTTTATAAATACTCGCCATATCTCAAGATTAACGAGTCAACGGTCGTCCAAGTTTTAAATCTTTCATAACAAACGTGTTTGTTGCAATGGCAGGCCAAGGGTAGAATGTAAAAACAAGAATTTACTGCTTTACCTGTGCCAGGCTTGAGATTAGCTGGTGGACACGTCTCCCGGACGTGGAAGATTAGACAGAGACCTGTCCAAATCTATACTCGTGCGAAAAACGGGAGTACTAATCTAAAACACACCCTAATCTAACTTTTAACATGTGGCACAAATGCCACGAAGGAAGCTGTTAGTGTTTTATTATGTCACAAGTTGAAGGTTAATGACCTCTCAGGTCCATCTCCTTTCCGCATCTTCTACAAGACAGTGTCGGTTTTGTCTAGTTTCTCCCAAGCTTTGTTTTGATTATTTGAAAAGTTTCTCAAAACTTGAAGTACTTATTTTTCAACGTTAGCAACATCAGAATGACTTCGCACAGTTCTCAATAGGAAGACGGTTCGAAGGAAATCGTCACTGTGACCCCGCAGTAAGAATGTGCCTGCCTCTTTTCCCCCTTCAGTGGCTTCACTTCCAGCGACAAAATGTCAGTGTACTGGGACCCAGTGGTGTTTTGACTGCCCGATTTGTCCTCCCACCTTCCATCCATCTTACCACTCGAGGCAGAAGCGTCAAGCATTAGTGCCAGTGTCCCTCTCTCCGGCACGATGAAGGCCACCTTTCCGCCAAATGCCGTCCGTACAGCCGACTTGGAGTGCTTCACATCGTGGAGATTCTTTCAACGTGACTCGGATTCAACGGTCTGGACGGGCATGTCACTATTCTGTCACGACTTATAACATCACCGTGTGCGTTATCACCGCCCTGTAATTGTGTGGCTCACTGAGGAGATCCTCTGGTTTTACATGGCGGTCCTGGGGGAGGGGAGGGACGCGTGTGAAGGAACCATTTAGTTCTTTGCTAGCTTTCAGAGTTTGAAGTGATCGGGAATCAAGACTGTCCTTGAGTCGTCTGGTTTATATACATTTTATACCCTTCATAGATAAGTATAATAATTATGATACTATGATACTAAGTATAGTACTAATGAGAACCACGAATTATGCGCACAATGCCAAGATTCAGAACTGAGGACAGTGTGATGTTGACTTCATCATATCACACCACACGTCTCTCTCCCATCCCCAATAGGGTTTGCCAGTTGTTACGGCTTCTTGAAAGGACTCGGGAATCTTTTGTACGTTTGGTGAACCCAGATAAAACAAATGGATCAGATGGAAAAGTAAACACAGCAATCTGTTTTTGTATTTGTCGAAGAAAAACGCAAATATTTGCAGATACGGACGCTTGTGCAAGTCTTCGGGCCGATAAAATCTGTTGTAGTCCCACGACAACGTGAATGATTCTCAACAAGATCATTCGTCCGTTTCCTTGTGGTTCGGGTGAAATCGCCAGAACGTTATCTTTCGCGATTGTTCTAAATCCGTATCAGTCATCTAACATCGTCTTAATCTGTGGAGGTCCCGATTTGTTATGGTTCTTTTGGCCGCCATCTATTTGTTATGGCGCATTTGGGCTTTATTTGGGTTTGTTGGTCCAGCAGTTTGAACCGACCCAAATCAATCGGTACATTCCGCAGAAGTAAAGCCGCGCTAGCTTAAAGAAGGAAAGTTTAGAAACATCAGATAAGTGTCTTGTTAGACGTGAGGCAAGGTCGGGAGCATTCGTCGTTGAGCTTGACAGGGCATGAAAATCTTTCCGTGACAGCATATCTGCCGCGCCGTTACCTACCAGCTGGTAGAGACCACCAGGTTCGAGACGTACAGCAAAGTCGCCTTCTTTGTTGTTGGCCCGGATAGAAAATGTCACAAGTTTTGTTTTCATCCCGTTTGAGCTTGGGCAGACTTTGCCTCAGAAGGCTTTTTAAATGTCTGGGCATACTGACAGAGGCGCTTTTCCCTGGCGGCTGTCATCTGTTGGGCGTTCGGTCTCACAGTATTAGCCCCGCTCTTGAACTTGTTTTGATAAGATTGGCTACGTTTTGTTTCAAGGGGGTTAATGAGGCATCACTCAGAGGCCAGCTCTAACATGGCAAGGCCGCGGGATTGAGAGGCCTTCACACGGCATGTCGGGCCCGTAATGTGTCCCTGGGTACCCGGGTGGCAGTTGAACGACCCAATCTGATGTGGTGCGATGTTCTGCGATCCCTCAAGAACCAACAGTACTGTGGCAGTTACTAGTAGATGTAGGCTTTTTCCCGATCTCCTAATTGACTCATTGTATGCTTAGCCCTTGAATTGTATGTTTTACTTTACATTTGTACTTCGACACTGCTGTCAACATGCAATTAGCCTACGGGCATGAATTTGCAATAAAACTTCTTATTTAAAAGCAAACTGTTCGGACCTGTTAAACGTCCACGACTTAATGAAATAGGTGAGCAGCATTACTTTCCATTTGTGATTGGCTAGGATCACTTTCTGAAAGACATGCCATAAGGGGGAGGGGCATTTGACACCCACATTCCACTAGAGCGGCGACCTCGCTGCGACTGCGCTGCGATCTAAAATTTGACAGAGGTCCCGACGAGATAGACAAGAAAACGAATCTTTTTACGTTTTGTGTGTTTTGTGGTTTTATCAGTCATACTTTTATATTTTGCATGATATTCCAATGATGAAGTCAATGGTTACACAAATACAAGATCATACAATAGAGGCCACAGCGAGATCGCAGCGCGATGGCCGTCTAGTGGAATGGAGGCCTTGGTCAAAGTAAAATGCCAGTGTTCATGTATATGACCGCTAGGTCGCCAGAAAAGTGATGAAAGATACATAACGTCAGTCCGTAGATACGACTTCTTGTTGAGATAAACACAGAAGAGGGAGTGTAAATTTGGCCATTGTTGTAGTTGTCTGCATCTGACAAGGACCGGATGTTCGTCACATTCATACTTGCCATGATGGTATTTGCTCTTTGGATTCCGTCAAATGTTGGGAGTAAAGACCCCTGTTTTTCAGACCCATTGCACTGTCATCTTGATTTTGAACAGCCGTAGAGCCTGATGACAGCTTTTCTCAGTTTGTCGTACAAGTTGAATCTCCTCCTGGTTTCAATGTGCCTCTTTTCAGTCAACAGACTCATCTTACATCGGATTAATGAAAGCAATCCAATGATAAATGCTTTCGACTATCAAAGACAATTACAGTGCATTATTTTGATGTTTGATTCGTTTGTTTGTATGTAACCTCCCGATCCCTTGATTGTTTGAAGTTTGGCCAGTAGACATCACAAACAACTCGGACGGCTGAGGACGCGACGAGACATGCAACACTCCGACCTGCTGTAGGGACTTAGATATGGAAAGTAAGGTCGGAAACCTCGGTAGAAACCCTGGCTTGCTTCAGCTCAAAAGGTGAGGGCAGAGTCAAGGACATGGGTCTGTCCGTCAAACGCCACCGACGGTGAAAACGGGATCGCAAGGACGCCCGTCTGTGTACGGCCGCCAGTAGCCCCGGGCCCGGCGGCATGTACGTGATGGCATGGGGCAATTGTTTAAGGCTTGGCTTTATCTGTTGTGAGAGCTAAAGCCACCTTTCAGCTTGTTTACCCGAGTTTACACTAACTTTGCCCGCACAGGTCGTAATTTGTTTCTGTTGTGTGTGGTAGATTGAAGTCTGGGCTGACCCGCGGTACACACACAACCACATGTCTCTCCTCAGTCCCAACAAATGACGCTGTTCTTGTGGGGATGCTTTTTTCTAGGAAAGTCGAGCCGCGTGCGGTAGGTTTTCTCAGATTTGCGGCCATATTTCTGTAACATCCTGTGACGAACTGCTCTCCTCTATGGTTTATGTGAGTCGAAAAAGAAAAATATACAAACGGACAACTTAATACAACTTTGGAATTCCAGCTTCGACTTACCCTTTTAAAATTTTGACGTTTTGACAAACTGTTCTGTACGGTATGTCGTATATCGTTATCAGAATGTTCTCCGAGTCAACAACAGAGTGCAGTCCTTAAAGCTATGTCAAACAACAAGGCAGGGATGTTCAGTTAATGGTCTTGTGATGTTTAAGCCTCTCGGAAGTTTGAAGTGAGTAAATTCAAATTTGCACATAGTTTAGTCAAACATCTACACATAGGTCATGTCAAAAGGCTTGACGTCAGTCAATAGACCTTCTTTGGACAAGTGTATAGAAAGAACAACAGTCGTGCGACTTAACAACGGAGACCGTTTGAGTTGTTAGATACTATCTTACAACAACATTCTTCAGTACAAAGACATACATTTGCACTCGGCTTTGCGAGGCTCCGGCATCGTCTGTAGAGATGGTTTGTTGATTATTTTCCGTCTATTTTACTTTCATTTGCGTGATTGATTGTAAACAAACCTGAGTGCAACCACCACGTCAACAGCGTTCAACAGAAGTCAACGAAATCATCGTGACTTCTCTCTCTTACCGCCAATATCAATTAAACCAAATGGCAAATTAGAGTGAATAGAAATTACCAACTAGCTGACAAGTATACCATGTATTTCCAGGTTAAGTTTTGCAATGTTGAATGTGTCACTGCAAGATGAAAAATACGCTACACTGCCCCCCCCCCCCTTCCTCGAGCAAGAATCTTCTTGAGCTTCACATCTTCTGAGAATTAAAAAGTTTTGTTGAAGACAGCTTTAGGGAAACCTGTCACCAAGTAGCGTGCCAAAATGTTGTCATACATGAACGTGTTGATGGAAAGACGACACAATTGTAAAGATTTTGGATTAGCATTCAGTGGCAAGCCTCAGGAATGCCCGATGAATCATTGTGCGAGTGACCTCTATTGTAGGTTAAAACTTGAGGCGCAAGGTGCCTTCTGTCAATCGTTTCCTATTGAACAATGTTGATCCCCCCATGTGTACAGTCCCTCAAGCATACGGCCCCATACCATCCCACCTACCTACTTCTTGTCGCCCCTGCTTTGTACTTCATGTACAACCAAACTACAAGACAAACAACACAGTCTCACAGAGAACAGCGAACGTGACTTTACAGAAATGTCCGTAGTGCGACCACACTGACACATTTAAGACCCCCATTTAAGTTTCAGCCGGCGGTGAAAACGTGTTGTTAGTAGACTTATTAGCATTGTGTAAGCAATAAGTCGATTTTACCGTGTGATGTCCCTTCTCGATTTGGTTCAAGTGAAGCCAGGTGTGAAGTATCCTTCTTCAAAATAAACTACTACCAACGATATTTAAACGTGTAAAATGTAGAGGTACGGAAAATGATACTAGTAACTGCAATGTGTACAATAGATGGACAAACTTCAGCCTCTGAGAGCTGAGAGTCATTGGTAGCGGGTAGGTTACACATTTGTAATCAACTTTCGTGTCAACCTTAATGGCATCGATAACCCTATTCATTCTAAGGAAATGATTTACATTGGATTGAACGAGCAAAGAACTGCGAGTAAGCCGTAAGGAAGTAGCCTCTACCAACCTCCTTGCCTCTACCAGGCCCCGCGGATGGCTGGGAGAATAGTAGTCGAATTGGCCAAAAAGAGTGACTTGTATACTAAGGGAGCTTGCAAGTGAAACCCTGGCAAATATTCTCTCTATAGCCGGCGTGCTTAGTTTGGTAGAGACTAGTAAGGAAGTATCCCAGGTACTAGTACATTACGTGGTCCATACCACGCAGTCGTTTTTGTCCAAAACACGCCAGCGGTGTTTGATGGGACCGGAAGTGTCGTTGTACAGTTGGAATGCCTCTGACACTTGTAACCTTCGGGGCACGAAGGTCAAGTGAGGGTTAGATAGAGTTGTCTCTGCCGACCAGACAAACCCCACTGGCACGGCATGAACGTCACGGTCACGGCACAAGTTCAAGACCAGAAGTCGTATACACATGTTAGAAGTAATGAGAGCCTGAAAGCTGACTCTCTTCAGTCCCCAACATGGTTCATTCACTCACTTGTAGTCATTCGTAGTATCATTGATACCATCCGAAGATCTATCTTGTTTTTACCAGCCTGTGTGTTTGTTTGTCGCGGTGTTATTTGAATACTAGTATTGTAGAGCGACAGGATGTGTGTCGTAAGATGGTGTAATTGGAGACTGGCAGGATGGCAAGATCCAAAGTTTGCCCCGTAGTTTCGCAGGAAAATGCATCATGAGACAGAATTAGCGAGAAATACTCAATAATGAATAAAACAAGCAATCCAAAGAAACTCTAAATATTTCACGGAGGTATGAGATCTTCGATCTCTTCTTTAGAAAGAGAAGGCGCCTAGCTGGCTGTTCTAGTTATCCACTTCAGGTTGGTAGATCATGGTAGAGGACTATGTCTATATATTGTATGATATGGATACATGACATATTACATGTATGTAACGTTACGCTTAGTATATTTGTGACTATAAGATATTGCCCATGCATCCTTTCTTGTGGATCGGATGCGTTCTTCAGTTTCCGTATAACTTATTTTTCCATTTTCTCCTATCGCTACAGGACAAAATTGGCGAGGAGACAGCCTTTACGGAATGGACGGACAAGGCTGGGTACAAAGTCTACGAGTCCATTCTATATGGACATTCGGGTCCTGAGGCCAGGAAATTCTGCGTGGCCCTGAACAAGAACGGGAAACCGAGGAACGGGCGCAGGACCAAAAGGTCCCGGGCCTCCGCGCAGTTTGTCCCGCGCAATATGGGGGAACCGCCGCGCCTGCCAGCCAACAGAGCCATGAGACTTGTCAGGTACAGGAAGAAACAGAAGAAACAGCGCAGACGAAACAGAAGAAAACAGAAGCGACCATCTAGGCAGTAAAGTATGCGACAAAGGACTTCAATAATAGAGATAGATAGACAAGTGCATTGCTCCGAATGAGAACCTAGCATCTGGTGAGAGGCTCAGTCAGGAGTTGCAACTACTTTGGACGTTTAAGTTCACTCTTCTATATTATTGTCAACTCCGAGCAGACAGTTCACCGAATGCAACGAATATTCTTGCCGAACTTCAAATTCTCCGAACATTTGGTCCAAGTTGACGACATGCATGGTCCGCAAGAATGGAGTCCTGTCCCATGGCGACGCTCAAGTTACAAACTCTAGTCCAGAAAAACAGATATGTTCCAAGTACAACTACCAATTTGACCAAGGCGTGATGATAGAGGAAACTGGTGTTCTGTTCTAAAAGTGCCAAAGAAAGTGCCAAAGAAAGAAACTGACCATCTTCAAAAGCAGTCGCAAGATACAAGATGACCGACGACAACGTGTACAACTACACTGAAAATTAGAGACTTTCCAGGGACGATTGTGCGTGGTGTAACTCCACAAAAAAGTATTGGTGTTTGCATCATAGTCGATAGCCTAACGAGTTGACTTGTTGAGTCTTTTAGAATGCTTTTATTTATCGCCATACACATTGTATAGTCAACTCTGAGAGTCTGGCCACAGTCATTACAACGAGACCAAGTGAAGACTAGATAATAGTCTAATGGTCGTAACATTTTCTCTTTGTATGTCAGGTTATGCTTTGCTGAATAGTTATGTAGATATAAACCAGTGCCAAATCTTTTAAGTCGTGCTTAGGTACCCTATGTGTATGCTTTGAAACCACCATGTGGCCCACAGTCCAGTGATTTACAGACATTCATAAGCCACGTAGCGTTAAATAGCGACAGGTGTCAGTCAAAGATGACCAGACCCAGAAGTGTCCGTCACTTCTAAGAAACTCGCCTCGTCGCGACAACAACCCATGCAACACCAACTCGTTTAATGGGGCAAAAAAAGCTAGTTTTCTAATTTTCAACTTGCAGTCTATCTTTGTCAGACGTGGGTGAAACATCAAAGCGGCGATAAGAACGGAGAATTGGTGACCGTTTACAGGAGCGACGACTGATCGGCACATCCGCCTCCGCTGTCCGCCCACATAGCGACCTTCCCAACTCTCTTGTTTGTAGTTGTTTCAGAGTCAGAGGCCTTCTGTTTTTCAGATGCCACTTTCGTAACGTACGCCTTCTTACTAACTCTCTCAGTTGTTTGGAGTTGTTTCAGAGTCAGAGGCCTTCTGTTTTTCAGATGCCACTTTCGTATAAACGTACACCTTTTTCTAATAGAGGTTTCTCTATCTCCCGAACCATCACACCGAGTTATTTGACTCGAAGACGTAAACTAGCAGCATGTGTGTCCTAAAGTGATGATAGAGGACTCGAAGAATTGAAAGAGCCCGTTCTCTTTTTAAATTATTGTCGGGGTGCAAGCCCTGCGTGGCCTTTGACCCCTCGTAAGTGAGGAGACAGGATGAGACAGCGGTGAATTCCAAAGGGATTATCTCCTGTTTCCACTTAATAGACTAAGTAACTTGATATGTCCCCGGCCTGCGATGTAAGAAAGTTGTATATTTGTCCTGTATATAACTTCATATGTGAAGTAAGACACTGTTTTCATTATAAGACAGACATAGCTTAAACTCAATCGACCGACACAGCAGGGGGTAGCGTGGACGTCAGGATGTTTTAAACTTGGCAGTGTTTGTGTAGACCTAGGGGGACTTGAGGGGACATGCTGAACTTCCTATGGAAACGGACGATATTGTGCTATTTCAACTTGGATCGTTTTGAGAGAAATGATAACGAGGCAGTAAATGATATTTTGCATCGGTGTTAGCAGGTGTTTGTTGAAAATCGCTCTGGCAGGACCGCATAAGAGTTTAGTCAATTTATTCCCCTCATGAAATTATAGACAGTTTATACCCTGACGCTACAATGGAATGTATATGAGCTTGCTAATCTGTGTCGAATGCAAACTTAATGTGACTTATTGTTAATTGTTCCAATATCATTTAACATAAACATACGTACAAATAGTTGTCAGTATTGTTTTAGTTTCATAAGATAAGAAGGACAGTTTATACACGTGCTGCCTAACGTTAGCAGCGACAAACACTGTTGTTGTGCTTCCAGTTATGTTATCATTTCCAACCGAGGTATGACAAAGACAGTACCCAGTCGTGTTAATTTTTACAAATTAATCCTATATTGAAGTAAATAAAGCGAATAATATGTTGATTAATCGTTTGTTTGCGTTTGTCTCGTCTGCATTCATTCATCTATTCCCACGTTGCTGTTTCAGTCTGAGAGAGAAAACATTTGTCGTCCAACTGGCTTTGATTTAATTTGGACTACATCTGTCGGCCGGCGGGATGGCGGAGGAATGCCGGGATCTTATTTGTACCGCGGTTGGTCATTCCTGCAGGGTGAGCATGCACGACGCTACTGTAAAGAGTTATGCATGTTTTTTAATTCATAATAGCAACCGAATGTCTCGAAGCTCTCCAACATCTGCATCAATAACAGCAATTAGTGAGGAAGGCATCTGAGTCCATACATCTGTGAAGATTGCATAGATGCAGCAAAAATGTTCTTACTCTTAGATTTTGTCAAGTTTTCGTCATTGCTTAGTAAAGCGGTGAATTTAGGAGAGAAAAAAAGCACCACCTTCGGCTACCGTCCCCTTGCCATGTTGACCATACATGTGTGCTGATCAAAGGAAAAGGGAAAAGGTTCCGAGGGAAAGGGCCTGAGTTCGTCACAAGATACTTTCCATCAGATTATAAGTGAACGTGACTTCAAAGAAAATCATTAGCACATTTGCACATCTGTAAGGGATTCCGCGGGGCTGTGTTTGTCTGGACAGATGTTCGACATCTTGTATGTTTTCAAAAGAAGCAACAAAATTATGAAATCGGACCTTCGCCGAGTCAAAGGGTCTCCAAGAGTGAACGGATGATATTCTTGTGCTGGATCCCGGCCAATGATACAACTCTGCAAGACGCTAAGTGATTCTAATGAACCCGTGACACAAATGTACAAATACAGTATATATAAAGTTATATATCTTTCTGTTGTACAGTGTGTACATTCAAATATAAGGATGTATTTCACTATATAACGTTACAGGTTCGGTAGACTGTGGTCCAGATCGTCTGCCCACCTTAGCAACAATATAGAAAAAAAAACCTTGGTTCCAAGCATCAAACATGCTACTCAGACACTAGTATTGTCACTGAAAACATTGCAAAATCTACAGAGCATTCGGAGTAATCTACAAACAGATGAATTGGTCGGGGTTATTTTGTCGTTTGCGGCCTTTTATATGTTTTGAACTGCCTTTCCTAATGGTGCACGCCTTCTTGGGGCTGCCCTCCCGCTCGCAAGAAAGCAGAGATGGCAGCAAATCTTGAACCCCGGCTGATTTACCCGCTTGGAGATTTCATTCGGAGGACCCATTCTGACATTCTCTCTCCGCTCCCTCAACATCGCACCATTCTGTTTCAGTTATGTCCTGGGTCACTCAGCCGGTCAAACAAAATGATGACCAGATACCGAATACCAGACTCTCTACCGCTCTGTACTATCAACAACATCCTGAATCAATTGAACTACAAGGTCCTACAACTGTACGGTCGTCACAAACGTGTAAACAAACTGTACATTTGCCAAACCATACCTGTGCGTTTCGTTAAAACAAGGAGGTTGGTTAGAGCATCTACAGTGCTCATGTTTAGAACGAAAATGCACAACTTCTTCTCTTTTAGTGTCGTTTAGTGTATGAGCGATGAAAAATTACCATAACTGTACGATAGATTTGTTCTAAAACAAAACTTTGCCTTTGTTCCAACGACGTCACAGTATCAAGATTACGGAGTTGTACGGTTTACCATTTTGTGGACAGAAGGTTTTCTTAAGCCCCTGTCACACTTGTGCGTATAGCCGTTGCGTGTGAGTTGCGCATTGACATTTTTTTTCATATGCCGCCGTGCCCACAATACGCATCTCACACGCATCTTAATCGATTTGTGTAAGTTTTATGTATGCCGGCATACCCACAATGTGGCCCAGTAGACATGATATTTTGGGGGTAAGTTATACGTTACAAAAGATTTTTGATTATTTTGATGTGTGTGTGAGGCACATCTAACATATCAATAATGAAACGTGAGTCACACATTCGTTAAGACAATCGAAAAATTCCACAACTATTGTGCGTACGGCTGCGTATTGAATTTTGTCCATACACAACTCACACGTAACGGGTATACGCACAAGTGTGACAGGGCCCTTAGGTTCTAAACTAACCTGTTCGACTAAACGACGCTGGCTGGACCCCTGGGGCACGTGTTAATACAGGTGGCGTGAATATCCATAACATTCAGTGGAAGATAAACTAATATGGAACGAAACGTAACGGGATAAAAAGCCGCCAGAGGCCTCGGTAATTGACAAGAATGTGAGGTGTTTTGGAGCGAGTTTCCGTCTCTTGTATGATATGTCACCATACGGATGGACTACAAGTTATACAGTCACGATATTTCAACATTTCGCACGACTATCAGATGCTATATCCTTTCATTTTTAATTATGTTTTATCTACAAACCTGACCCGGAGATATCACCAACCGTCCTAGATCACGACTGAATGCGGATTGCTACCACTTATGCGGTCAACCTTCCAGCCTTTGTAGTCTTCCATTCCCTCTCTTCATAGATAGCATATCTAGATATCCTGCGTTATCAATTATATACTTGGTTCAAGTTGACTTTTAAGTCTAAATAATACCATAAGCCATAAATATCTTAAATTGAAGCAATCACAGAAGTCATTCCCTGTCAAAACAGGGACAATCGGTAAGTGGTTTTCTATTCCATGCAGGTTAACGTCAAATGTTAGTATACCCAGATAAGAAGGGCTAATCCCACCGATATGTACGTGGCCAATACCATAACCACTCTTCTGTAAATAACCAACCTTCAGATGAAGCTACGCGATATGTATTCAACGTTACGGGTTTCGTATGTCAGATTTTATCTTTATCTAGATATCAGACTAATTGTCTCCATTAGGAGCTAGCAGTCGATGGACAGGAACGTTTTTTTAAAGACGACTAGGAGAATTGTAGCCTGGGTGCCATCCTATTTCTACCGTCGGCTCCTACACTCGCTACCCTAAAAAAATATTTGAAAAAAAAAATTAGGGTGGCGAGTGTAGGAGCCCCCGGTAGAGATAGGATGGCAACCAGGCTAGGAGAATTGAGCTTTTTCTTCTCCTACGAAAGCACAGGAAGTGTGCTGATGAATCATCACATTTAAAAACGTCTATATCTTGAGCGGTTTCCGGTTTGTGGGGAATCGGCGGATCACAATGTATGAATACTCGTACTGAAAAGCGTGCCAGTCTGTTCGTTGTCAACTGTCCCCGTCCGGCACAATCGTGTCAATGAAAAGCTCAAAAGTAAACAAAAAATGAAAGCATAGGGTTTCTAAATATAACTTGATGTTTGCTTTTCTCATTGATCATTCTTGCCCTGGTGCAACCGGATACATAAAAGCATGTCAAACGATGACGAAAGGTACTAGATGCATGTACTAGTATAGTGTAACCTGCCGCGGCCCAGCATATCTGAAATATCATTCTAAGCTTTGCCTCTGGCAAGATTCTTTTATCTCTATATCTTGCTGTCATCATGGCCATTATTGCAAGCTTCAGCCTTTTGGGGCCATCTAACATTTCAATTAGAAGCCTGCTGTGTGCTTTGGCTGCCGTTCACATGTGCTCCCGCGGTGCAGGGAGAGGAGAGGAGAGGAGGAGGCCATCTCTTCTAATCGGATTTAGAAGAGCTAGAGACTAGAGGCCGTCCAATTTCCGACAGCCAAGTTGGACTTAGTCATAACACCTTTTCTTCAAGTGCGCAGTAAGAATTGGAGGAGAAGTTGTTTCAGCGCTATTGTGGTTCATTATAAAAGACTATTAGGAAACGGAAATCGTGACTGGCCAAAAGAAACAAATGGAAACACTGAGTGTGGTTACAAAAGCAAGTTAGCCGTTACTTTCCATTGGCGACGTTTTTCACGGGGTGACACAGGTCAAATGAAGACAATAGAAAACACCTATTCAAAATTGAGTAGTTAGTCACCGGTCTTCTTGGATCGGTCTCTTGAATACTATATGATAATCTAAGAAACCACACATGACCCTTAAATGTCCTTCTGTTTTTGTTATTGTCCCAAGACCTGGATGTCAGTAGAATATATATATACATATATATATAATGAAAGGAAGTAAGACATTCAGCAGTAATCTCTTCATTGAAGACCTTGACATGGTCGCTCCACTATCTGATCATGCGGATCTTTGATCACAGTACATCAGGATCAGTACAGAGGACCTTGGGATGCCGAGTCTTCCATATCGTCTCGCAAGTGATGAGAAGTCACAGATATGAGCCACTGAAAGACGAGCGAGGATATAGAACAGGGAACAAAACATGCGTCAGTTTGGAGTGTCGGTGATGTATGACTACTATGGTCCATGCGAGCTGGCTGAGGCCGTGTAATTCAACATCTTCCTTGGGTCAATACTCAGTATAGTTTTCCGCAGTGATACCCGCTGTTTGTTTGGCGATGTACGCTAGGGCAAAGCCGCCATGCCCACTTGGGTGGACGAAATAGATTTCTGATCTACCTCGCTGATTGTTGCCCACCCACACAGTTAGCGTACAGACAGGGCGAAGAGCCCACGCGGCGTCAGAATCCGGGCTTAAGGACCCCGTGCTCTTGGCAGTTATGCCAGGTTACTACTCTTGCGTCAAGGTTGGCAAACCGTACAGGTGTTGGTTTGCTAATTTGGCCCATGTGTCGACGGTTCTTACAACTGAAATGTGAGGAGCTTGGCAGACAGAGTGACTCCAGTGTCAGGAGAGGACCTCTTGGTCTTTTCGATCGCAGAGAACAAAGATCAGAAGTAAGAAAATCGAATCCACAGCTCACAGCGGGTTTAGCTGTTGTACGAGTTGGAGCTCAACCCAAAGGTTTGTATGATAACTGGGCGTAAGTGTGCAGAAAAGCACACCCTTGCCAGCATCTGTATGTTGGGAAAGCTGGTGCCAGTAATTCTCGCTTTATGGCCAACGAGATAATTGACCGGATAAAGTACCGTGACCGCCAACTTGACGCCAAGTTAGTTTAGTTTATATGTCGTATGGTTGTCTGCTGTTTGATGTATTTATTTTTGTTCTGCAGATATGTTAGAAATCCTAAGAGATTCGAATGAAGACTGTGCTCGATACTAGTATGTCGCGTTAAGTAGGTGAATGATAGGTTCCTAGTCTGGCTGAGTTGAAAACAATAAAAACCGTGGCCGGTGTGGACTGCGCGGTATGTCAGGTGCAAAAGGCATGAGGGACGTGTGCTGAGTCGTAGGGAGAAGGCGATTAGTTACGACTGACATTAGTGACAAGTCGTGGCCTCACTGTCAGTGCAGTTCTGGCACTGTCCATCAAGGGTCAACCCCTGTCTCCGGTCGCCAGGACGCTGACCTTGTGTTTGTGTTTGTGTTTGTGTAGGACAAAATCCCACACTTAACCCATGGCTAAGGATACATTTTGGTTGGTCGGTTACACCGGGAGGCTATCGTGCATCACCGTTACAAACCCGTGGTGGGATGGTGTGGCGATGCAAAAATCCCTCTATCGTCGGGAATCACTTAGGAATATTTATCATGGCAAGGGTCGTCATAGTGCAGTGCTCTGACAAGTTGGAAGTGTCTGATTCTCTTCCCTAAACAAATAAGACTATGTCTTAGTCTGTATGTGACACAAAATAAGACCTTAGTCTCTATGTGACAGAATCTTAGAAGCGTCTGACTCTCTTCCCTAAACACATAAGACTATGTCTCAGTCTGTATGTGACACATAACAAGACCTTAGTTTCTTCCCTAAACACATAAGACTATGTCTTAGTCTGTATGTGACACAAAATAAAACCCTACTCTTTATGTGACACAAAATAAGACACAAAAGAGACTAAGCAAGGAAGTTATTGTCTGTGTGGGGAAGTAGTGGGCTTCTGCCAGGCAGAGTGAGCGACGCACCAGGACGCCAGGCCTATGGACACCGCGGCGCGAGGCTGACAGTTCCTCCTGCTTCCGGTCCTCCAGTCCTTCCAAACATGACCTTCTGTCCCGTTCGATCTCCTTACAAACACACAGACCAAGAGAAGGGCTGTTCAAAGGGCCGGCAATGTCTTTTAACATCCAAGCCGAAGTCTAATGCGTCGCGACGTCGATATTGTTTGAAGCTGGGCGAGAATAAATATCTATGTATAATGTAGCTACATGTATCATATGAGTTTAAAGGCAAGTGAGCGAAGAGCTTCATCTATTTTTTCCATTCCAATTTCCTTACGACACGAGCCACGCCAAGAACTTCAAATGTCTGAGACATCATGACACCTGAGACTTCCCCAAGACCTTAACCTTCAAGGGCAACTCAAGCAGTGGCTCGTACATCATCTGTATCCGCGGGACTCCTGTAATGTGACCATTTCCTGGAACACAAGATGGTCTTCTCGGAACAACAACTGAACAGGTGTCTGCGGTGTTGTGATGACGTTACGTGCGAGTGTCTCATCACTTGTCGCATCTGATGTGTTCATGTGCTAGATCCACATTCGGTCAAAAATAGCCAATGGCAAACATGACACAAGGCCGTGCTGTGTCCGGGGTCCTGTGCCATGATGTAGGGCATTTCCTGCTGACAGAAATCCGACCCAGGATTTCAGGGGTCGAAGGAGACCGCCATGACCACAGATCCGACATGTCGTCCATGTGTCTATTTTCATTCGACGGGGAAAAGTCTAGTTTATATAGAAGATACTGTGTTTTCATTCGTGAGGTGTTATCATCTACAGACACAGATTATGACGTAATTTGCCAGCTCATTGAAATCCACACAGGGCCACCATCATGTGCAAAGGGCATGAGGGCCATACAAAAAATCAAAACATGATAGATATAATTTTCGAACAGCATATGGCACACTATCAGTAATATCTAGCTCCAATCTGATCAATAAAGACCGAAGGGCAATGTCCACCGCCTTCAGAGAGAACAGATTTTAATCAGATGTGTTTCTGAGTGCTCGGCATCATGTACGGCTGTAGAGTTGAGATTACTAGTCCGTAGTTCTACTGTTTCTTGTTCCTGACAGAAAATGCATGAAAAGTCATAGATATCATCATAAATAATGTTGGACGACATGACCACGACGACACCATGGCCTTCACCTTTCAAATGCACATATGAGGTCTCATTGCATAATAGGTTCTGTCCCAAAATGTTTGCGCCAAGAGAAAAGAAAACATGCCAAATGTGTAGCACTTAACGTCCTGGATAATTGCAGAGAACAAGCACACAGAGACGCGCGCGCCTCTACTATCGCTTTACCATCTGTTGTTGCTCGTAATGTTTGCACATTGGTTCAATTACCTGGCCCGGTTGTGATAACCAAAACAGCCCTTTTCTATTTTGATAGCTCCTCAGAAGAACTTGAGCAACGTAGAAATAGAAGCTTGGCCGCCATGGGTTTGGTGAATGCGCGGCCAGCCCTAATCTGAAACACGCCTGAAGTATCGCCACGCGACTTGGGGCAAACTTCTCATCGATCAAGCCGGTCCCAGCGTCGGGTCGGCAGTGAGAGAAACCATTGTTCTGATTGTTGAAACGCGCTCGGAAGGAGTTGAAGGGGATGGCAGCCATGCGACGCGGTGCGTTAGGTACTGCGCGTGTTATCTTGAAGTGGTACATTTGGCCGGAGAGGAAAACAATCGACGCTGGCTTTACAGACACCCCTTACTAATGTCTTGTCCTTTCAACACACCCCTCAGTCTCCCTTTCAACCCAGCTGACCCCAGACGCTCTAATGGGGGTCGGAGTACGGCAGCAGCGCGTCGCAATTGCGCGGTATTCTGCGTGTGTAAAGCGCAACTCCTCTACAGAAAAGACAGTGGTGAAGGAGCCTTTGTTGGCCCCATGATTGCATTCTGCCAAAGGCAGAACTAACACAGCGTGTGTTTGTGATTCCTGCCTCAATGTCGCACCACCTGTGCAGGATGTGTCTATTTGGACAACATGGATGGTCGGCGGAGGAGCTGTGTTTTCCCGCCCACCTGTTTTATGCCCCTGTCAGACACCTGTCAAGGTGAGCTCAAAGAATGAACAATTGGAGCAAATTCTCCAGGAGAAATGGGGCATGCATGGAGATGCAGTTGCCTTCGGGTGTTATTGTTGATGAAAGGTTATGCCCCACCCACACATTGTGTCCTATTGTACAGGTGACTCAATAGTTCAGTTACGGACGAGTCAAAGGACACCAAACTGCGACAAAACCCGGGATTCCCAGAAGACAAGAGGCTTACATAGAAGTCACACGCAAGGTCGGGGATCATCGCACAGAACGGACATTACGTCACCTCCAGCCTCCCATTGTCTGACAGAAGTCCACTACCAAGTTTCACCTGCTGCTAGTGTCAGCGGTGTTGATTGGACAAGAGCTCATCACGTGATGCTTTTACGTTAGTTATTTCAATGACGGCAATGACCGCATTTCCCAATGACATCATGTGTAGTACATGAAACGTTACAGAAGGGGCGGGTAGTCTGCGTCTGGTGAGAGAGAGTGTTGGACACATCATCAAGTTGCCGAAAAATCTACAAGACTACAACCCATGAAATGTTGAATGATATCCTTTCCCTTATAGAGTCCGTAAACTTATTTTTAGCATCTGACATTTTTTCATTAAGTTAACACAGAGGTGGCTTGAATAAGTTGACAGAATCATTGACACATCTGTACAAGTCTCAAACGGGAGGACCGATAGTTTATAATTTTGAAACAGTTATAGAAAACTTGACACTCTTTTGGTCCTTCTTTCATCGATATTACTGAGTTTACGGGCACAAGATATCAATACAGAAATATGTCTTCCTCGGGGCAACATTACGACGACCTGAGACAAGGCGATGTAAACGTGTTATCAACGTAGTTTTGTCCGAAACCCGTGAAGACTAAATGATTTCATAGACGAACTATCGTGACGGTATCATGGCGTTTCGGCACCTGGACAGCTCGGTAAAGTCAGGACGAGTCGGCACCGGGTCTTGGACGACTCGGGTTATCATCGGGTACGGGTTAAGGTTAGGGTTAGGGTTGCCGCGTGATTTAAGATTAGGGTTAGGGTACGTTAGCGTTAGGCGTCTTCTTGACGGCGAAACGTATAGAAATAGTTCTAGGCGCTAGGCATGGTGCCAAATCGTCCTGATAAGCTAGTTGCCGAAAACTCGGTCCGACATTCTATTATGACTCAGGGCACACTGGCGCACTACAAAGTCCAACTCTTGATTCAGAGAGATTCGGTTGATATAAACGTGAGTGGGCTGTTATTTCTAGCGTACACTACAGCCGGTCCGTTATTTTTAGTGAACAAAACAGGTTAACCTTTACTTTATCAGAGTGGTCGATCGTTTGTGCCCTTAAACAAACAACACCGACATGTAGAACAACCATGCCAACTATGTAAGTATGTACCTCAATATGCAGCCCCACACGGAGCATTCAGACTCCGAGGCGCCCTCCAACGAGATAAACACACTTGATAAACACTATTGAATTTGTAAGCTGTCATCCCATTCTATTGTGTTGAAGGAACGTGTAAGTTTGGAGAATGCCAAGTAGGTTGGTGTTGCAGAAAGAATGTTTCGGGCTATATTCCTTAATTTTTCACCTCTTGAGCAAGGATGGTTTCTGTCGACATTCTTATCGTTTTATAAAGCCATTCAATGGTTTTAAACACAGCAGTACATGAGAGCTGTGGGTAACTGCTGTACATGTATATAGGGCAAGCAAAATAGACCAACATTGAATACATTTTCGTAATCAATGTTTAATTATTTTTCAAACATCCAAACTCGGTGTCTCTCGGCTTGGGAACCTGGCGAGTACCTGATACCGAGAGTCTCCTGGGGTGTTCTTGTCTCAAGTGCTTTGTACTAAAATGTACCATGCGTGGATGTGGTCTTACGAGAAAATCCACATAATCGCCAGAAGCGCGCTGATCTGGTTGGTAATAGTATTTGGTGTCTCCCACCACTTAACGTACCAGACCCAGGTGTAGGTCTGGGCCATGGGGGAGGGGGGATCAGGGTGGTGGGTGGTTGTTAGGCTGCCACAGGGACGGACAATGCGGAAGGAACTTAGAAGGAATGAAGGAACAAAAATGAGCTGAGAGAAAAAAGGAAATGGGAAATGAAATAGAAAAAAGGGAAATGAATGAAAGATAGATAAACATCAGAGAGTGGAAACGTTGCATGAATAATCGCCTTCTAGTGACAGGGCGCTGTAAACATAGTTTTGTTGCTCCACAAAAGAAGACATAAGCCTTTAGAAAATAGAGATAACGTCTGGGAAATTGTACACTGAGCCCCTACCAGTTCGTAATCCACAACAGATCAGGACGGGATTAGGAGGATGATTGTCCATTCAGGGCAGCGCCAAAGGTAATATTCCCCTAGTGCTGAGGTATAGGCACGGCGCTGACAGCTCATGCAGGACATTTTAAAAAGTTTGATACACATCACATGAGGATAATCAACCATTTGTACCTATGTATACTTAAAGATTCCATGTCAGTTTTTGATAGCAAGCGTGTACAACGTTTTTGCGTTTTTTTCTCGGTCCTAGACCCTATAGAAAAGCGTCCGACTCTGAGGCAAAGGTGATGACAACATACTGCTGTCACGGACGCATCGACGGGCTGCTACCTGCCGCCGTCCCTCTGTGGACCATAAAGTTTGCAAACAGATTTATTTTCATTTGCGTAGAGCATTGAAGCTCTGAAACTACCCTCTAGAGATGCCTGAAATACGTTCGAACCTTGGCCTTCCACGGCCCCCTGCAGAGGCAGACTTTCTGGATGTCTGCTGCTCTTTCCCGCCAAGGAGACCTTCCACAGGATCAGGAAGTCGGGCTACCTCTCCCGGTGACCCCTATTTCCTCCTCAAATCGACTCAACAAGACGTTGATCTACTAGCCTGTCAACGAAATCCCAGGCTTGGGCCTGGCGACGCGTACCCGCTGCGAGCATGTGTTTCGTTCTGTACTTTCCTGTAGCGCACAAATGTCTGCTGATCTGGTTCACCGGATCTGGCTTTCCAGACGCTCCTAAGTCATGCCACCTACGTTTCGCTTGTATCAACTCTACCGCATACAGCAGGCTGACGAATAACCCCTGATGAATAATTGTTGTCCATTGAGGTACTAGTAAACTGCATTTGGAGTTCAGTTGTGAAATTCCGTCCAGTACATCACCTTGCCAGCTAATCTCCAAGCAGATTTACTGGCGGTGGCGATGACAGTATCCAAAGGGCAAAAGCAGTCCAACTGTCCACCGGTCACCTGCCCCTTGGATACTGCCATTGCCACCGGTAAATCTGTTTGGAGATTACTTGCCAGCCAAAATTGTACCGGCCCCTTCTGTTTTGTTCCATTATTTTTGTAGATTAAGGCTACAAATATCAAAACGGGAGGAATAGAAGTAGCTTTATGTCGGCTGGGACTGTCGTATGATTATTTCCTGTTGCGTAGAATCCTTGATTATTGGATTAGAAAGGGAATTTCCTGTAGGGAAACGAACGCTCTGCTTGACCGCAGTTGATGCATGTCTGTCTTAGTAGATTGCCAGCTAGATGAACTGATAAAACCTACGAGACGAGGTGTGAAGAGTTCAGTGACACTATTCTGACTTCTATTCTAGCTACTAGAGCTAAATGTCTGTTAGTTTTCAGCACATAGGGTGCCTAATTAGAATGGACATATCTAGCAGACAAAGTGTCGTCCTCGTCAACTCGGAGAAACAACAACGTTCAGGTCACTGGAGATGTGGCAATGCCCAGCGTTCATCACCTCCCACGCTCTGACAAACATACCACTGAAAGTCCATGTCACAAAAACAAGTTTTCATTCTGCCAATAATCGTGGACGGCAGTTTTTCCAAAACCGTGCGAATCTAGCTGGCGGACCTCAAGTGCCGACTAGTCGACTACCAAGCCCAGGGTGAGTAAAAGCGACACCTGTAGTCCACAGGAAGAAACTGCAGCGACGGTGTAATGCACCGATTTCTACTGCGTATCAAAAAAGTGACCATGGAATTCCTTTTTACTGACTTGGTCCTAGCCCCCTGGGGAGAATACACATAAACAGCGGGAGGGCGTCGTCTGTAGAAGTTCTTTCCTTCCGAATATGATACTTTTGGGCTAATATGATTTTATCGAGGAGTTTCTGAGTAACCTCTGAGAGACCTTCCGAATATGATACTTTTGGGCTAATATGATTTTATCGAGGAGTTTCTGAGTAACCTGTTGTATGTAAAGTGTCATCCGAGGACTCTGTTTCCTGCATGTTTTGTTAGCTAAAGTGTAACTCTAGACCTGCTGTCTTGTCCTGTCGATTATTGAATTGTCAGCTGACACCGGCAGTACTGTACGTTGGAGGTGTTGAGTGAGTCAGACACCGATGGTTGTAGACACTGCTGGTTGTGGATATTGTACGCATTATAGATGTGTTCGCACGGGGAAAGGTGGAAATATTGAGATGCGTAGATCTGCGCTCCATTTACAAGTGTGTAGCGACGAGACAAAGAATCGTGCCCCCAAAAAGCGTGTTCATGTAGCCTGGCAGCACATCTGACTAGAAGAAAGGATGCTGATGTGTTTCCAAGGGCTTATACTGTACTGTGAAGTTATAAATTAGTGATACTGCGATGGACGGTCCATCGCGGTATCACTAGTTTATAACATGGACCAATGTTACATGATCTATCTGAAACATCATGTTACAGAAAAGCAGCATAATCTAGAGGGACGCGAAAAGATATGAACAGATTTGACACGCACCCTGACTCTCTCTTCTAGTGATGTACGTCTTTTGCGGCAGGTGGAGCAGAAAAGAAGTGCATCACCACTAGAGAGAAATATAGAAATGAAGGCCACAAAATTGATGACCCACAAAACAAGTACGACGGATAAATTTACTTGTAAACATCTTTCCACCTCCTCCGTATTCTAGGTCACTCTTATCCATAAAACACAAACCTCAGTGGTCTTAGCACCAAAGACAAACGGCAATCGAGTTTTTTAATGAAGAATCTCCGTGAACCGTTGTCTATTGACGTGAAATCGTGGATACATGATATGAAGGATAGACACACGCACGGTGGGTTCAGGGCGGGAAGCCGCCACCCACCGAGATAGCCCGACCCTCTCTCAGGAACTTCCTGACCAGAATGACGCATAGAAAAGTAAATAAAGGTTTAAAATATCTGCCTTGCTGCACTTCCTTGATTCAATTTGACGAGGAGTCTCATTAGGGACATGGGGTTCAGATCAGGCTGATTAAGTCGCCCCCCTTGTGACCCTCCCACTCATCGGCCCTAAAGCCCTGGACGGCGAGAGTTTGTGTTACGCTGACCAGGCTTCAAATCAGTCTGTTGGCAATAACATAAAAAGTTTCGGCTTGACGGTGGTTATTTCCACATCCGCTGCGCTAAGTTCTTATCTCAGGAGGACGATCTGTTGACGACTTGAAAGAAGACCTTGAGCAGGCTGATCTGATAGCCTGATTCCTTTGAAGGCAGCGGCGGGGCGGCCATCGGGTCAACAATCACTCGGAGGATGAAACTTTTAGCCGATGTTATGGTATATAAATGCAATACGACACACAGTAAAGATAAATGGTGGCGATATGTGGAAGTGACTTTGCAGGTTGGGATGAAGAGTATCGTGATTCTTGATTAGCAGTAATAATGTTCGCACCGCGATGTTGAGGCAATGGGAGGAAAGAGAAGGAAGGTGTCTGTGGATCATGATAGCGATGAGGCATTGGTGTGGCCGTGGCAGATGGTTCTGATGGCGGCAGTGGTGAGGAAGAGTTTGGATGATGATATTGTGAAGATGATGATATTGTGAAGATGATGATGATGATGATGATGATGATGATGATGATGATGATGATGATGATGATGATGATGATGATGATGATGATGATGATGATGATGATGATGATGATGATGATGATGATAAGAGAAGAATTACAGTTACGATGATGATGATGATGACGGCAGTGATAAGATAGAGGATGATGTCGATGAAAATGAGAATGACGATTTGAGCAGAAGTACAGGTAATTCTAACACCTTCACGTTTTCCCAGGATTGGTTTTGAGTTCTGCCAGTTATTTAGATGTCTCCTTGTACAACACAAGGTTTATACAAAGCTTGTAGCTGTGAATCATCACCGACCAAGATGTGGTGTCGAAAAAACTATTACATATAATGATGTATATATGTTTTACATCTATATAATGATCTAGATGTAAGGAAATAATATGTAATCATATACTGGTATAATATTGTTTGGAGGTAAATTACATGAAAAGTCCAATCCTCAATTTCGTGTGATTACATTATACTATTGATACTATTGTTTACTACTATTTAAAACTATTATAATGATATAAATGTAAGGAAACAATGATATGTAATCATATACTTAAACAATGTTGTTTGGAGGCAAATTACAATTAATATTTATAAGGGAGGCTATAATTATCTGTAAGTGTATATGTGCTGCACATGTATTGTCTCGGTTTTTATTAGACTTTTGTTGTGACCCATGTATGTCCATATGCTGTTAGTATTTGAATTTGTAATTTATTTTGGAAAACCCAATGAAGAGAGGAAAAAATGTGGTGTCGATGTGTGAGTGCACCAGTGATAAAGGTAACTACGAGTACTGGGCATCACACCTAGGGGCCACACCCTTCCGTGGCCTGGCAAGCAACTGTCTGTCACAGCAGAACACAGCACTTGTCTATTTGCACATGAACAAAACATTTAAGTGGTGACAACAGATAGCTTCCTGTAACTTTACCCGGAAGCCCAGTCAAACCCATCAATACCCATTCTCCTCTAGCTCTAACAACACTCCCAAGAACTGCCCTACATAGCCCGGGCGCACGAGTCTGACAGCAATCTAACAGACCATCTCGTCTACAGTGTTGGAAACTTAAGTCTTGGTCCATTTAGGTTGTCATTCTGTCGTGCCATTAACGTTACGTTGATACTCGGACGGAGCGCTATGCGTGACGAAACACGCGCCAGGACGTTGGTCCTTTGTTCCACCTGGCGACAGCAGTGTTGATTGTGCGATTCTTGGGATGCGCCCCCCGGTCAGCTTCGTGTGTCTCGGATCGCCTGACGGTCTGTCGTCGCGTGGCTTTCTCCGGTCGAGTTTCGCACTTCCGACTGGGGTCTATCAAGGTGTATTCTAACAATACCATAATGATGCGGCATCGGTTCACAATATAGCAATGTTCTGCTAATCCAGAGACTAAGAATGTTGTTCATGAGATGGTTCTTTGGCAGACATCTTCATCTACACTGTGCATATCTTGTTGATCGACACTATAAACACCCTGTATTTGACACCACTGCATAGCCGTTAACGTTGTTATCGTGGACTTATCGTCCGATCTCGACTGTTTTGAGACCATGTCCAGCACTAACAATACGGAACTGGCTCAGTGAGTATAGGTTATCTAGAAACCACGACAAAAACCACAAAAACCTTGTTCTTACAACTGGAGAAGTCGGAAAGTGCACTAACAGGGGAATGTGGCAATTGAAAATGGAGGATGACAACCCTGGTATTCGTGAAGGCGTGGTTTTGACAAATAGTCTAGTCTCCACCAGCTCTGACGCCAGCTATAGGGCGAATATTTGCCAGGGAAGTTTAGCCACCAGATGGTTTCTTTTGCAAGCGCAGGGGAAATATAGTGTACCTTACCGTGGACTGACTCTACTGGCCAATCATTCCTCTTTTTGCCGAATTCTACAATCCGTAACCCCCAGGAAGGCCTGGTGGAGGCTAGGGTAAATGTAGTACCGGACAGTCCGTCGCCTCATCCCTCTAACGGTGGTAGTACATGGACAGGCATGTGTAACTGCTAATATTAGAAAATACACACCTGTAATAGTGTTAGGCAAGTGTACATTGTAACACATCATGCAAAGATGTGCTTCGGGCACACGCTCCTCTAAATCCGTAAATGGTCTCATCGCCTGAAACGTAAACTTTAGACAGTTTGTGTCTATTCTTGTACGATCATCGGGTATTGTATTCAACTTCCTGTCTGTTGTGCTTCTGAACTTGTTAAGCACTTTGGAAGTTTGCTTGTCAAAGCCTCTTGTCCGAACTATGCATGACTACCTATCTGTACCGAGAGATGCGCAGCTTTATCTGTATAAAGAAACGACAAGCAGTAAACAAGATTGTCCACCCCATATGAATCTCCGCCGTGCCCGGCTCTGCGTATGTTATCTTGTTAGATCTGTCAACCTGTCACTAAAGTAACCAGAAACCATTTGTTATGATCAGATGAAGAAATGTAACTTTTGGGGACAAATGGCGGTGTGGGGACGGAGTGCCCTGCGACCCGAGACGCGCACTGTCAGCAGGCCGTGTGGCCAGAGAACCGCTCAATTACGGATGCCGAGACGAGAAAGGAAGTGCTGAAACGTGCCGACTGTCATGGTCCTTGCCTACCATGCAGCGGTGTTAAGAAGAAATTTGCGATCGTTAGAAATGCTCTGTCAAATCATCGCCCATCGGAATCTTACAGGTTCAAGAAACTCTATGTTTACTTCCATGGTAACTCTGGATACCCAGTGATATCTGCACATACATACACTGAATTTACTGTCTAGATAATTGAAGTTGCGGATCACATACGACGTATGAAGTAGTCTTCTCAGTCCTGTCCAGAGAATAGTCACTGCATATCTGTTGTATACTTCTGCAAATGTCAATAAGCTATGTTCAATAATGTCATGCATTCTTCCCTGCATCAGTTTACATATTTGATACCTATAATTTACCCCCAAAAGTTTTCATTGTAATTATATAAATATTAGTCTGTATAACGCAAACTCCAGCTGTCCGGGGGTTTCTCTCCCCTCCCCGCGGGTTGTGAGGCGGTTACAGGGCGGCGAGCGGTCACATGAGGCTTGATTGAATTCAGGCTACATGAATATCTGGCCATGTGACTTACTATTTTCGGTGATCTGTGATTGACCAATAGTTTGGCAAAGATTGATCGAATATGCTTTGTATGAAGGTTGTCTGTCTCTTCCGCATCAAAGGCTGTGAATTTTTCTAACATCGCCTCATTTCGGCGGCAGTATACACCAGCTGTAAAGGCTTAGACACGCCATTCAGATCAATTATTGAAGATACCTGGCTGATGAATACTTCCACAATAGCGGTCTGGTCTGAACTTCCGACTTCTAAGATGTGGTTTTCCAGCAAAAAGCCTTTCCAACTGGCGGATCGGCAAATATTTACAGGGCGTTCGCCATGTGCAGTGTAAAAGCGTCACATACACCAAATGTGTTTTAGTTGCATAAAGACTCTGTCAAAGCCTTTATCCGCTTAGCCCTTGTTGTTTTCGCTGTTCGTTCTTTGTAGATTGTTGGAGCGATTCATGAGTTGTACACAATGAAGGCAGCAAGCCTTCACCTTACCCTAGCATGTGGCAACCACCTGTTGCAACATTGAGCAGTTGTCAAGGGCTCACATCGGCTAGCGCTGTATACTTCCTGTACTGATACATTCCTGTACTGATTTTAGAATCAAGGCTCAGAACACGTTATCTTAAAACCTAGTCAAGCATGCCAATGCGGTGTGTAAATCTGACAGTCCGAGTGTGGACCGGAAAAACCTCTTGCGATTTGAATCACCACCTAGTACCTAGACCTGAAAACCGACCCTGAATGGTGATTATACCCGTACCCAATTAATCTTTGAGAATGCGCGTGTTGGTGGGTGGACAATACGGTACCTTGTAACATTAGCATCCCTCTGACACGTCTGTCGCGTGCCTTTTCCAATTCTTATTTTCTAAAGTCTGACATGACTTATATTTCGGGAAGAGATGAAGGCTCATCCATATGATATTTATCTAGTGACCATTGCAGACATAATATATGTTTTCTACAAAATTCAAGGGCTGTGGAAATGAATCACGGAGCCGGTAATCTTTTAATAGAAAATGCTTCCCTGCAACTCACCCTCCTAGCGTCTAAATTCTCCCTTTAGTGCAATGCGATATGAAAGCTCAAAAACACCATACCTGTCGTATAAAAATGATTGAAAAGAAAAGAAAAGCAATGTATTAGAATTCATCACTGGTCCATACTCCAAAGGCATCCTTCTCCTACGTACATGTATATAGTACGCAAAGCCGTCGATCCCGATGACAATGACTAATGCCAACGGGACGGCTCTACATAGGAGAATGATATATAGGCATACTCTGATAGTCTGACTGTAAAACGACAATTTATGAAGATACAGACCCGAAGCTAAGCGTGGTGCAGCAATGTTTGCGGTTTTTTTGTTTGTATGACAGATGTAAAGCTTCAAACGATCGGGTTCACGTAAGGACAAGGTATGGAGCCGCTTCGATGACGTTTGAAATTGAAATTTGCATTACAAATTGCCTGTTTCATATCGATGCGGGAGATGCATGTAGCAACACTTTCCAATTGTAATTTCTAACGTCATATCTGATAGGTAATGTAATTAAAGAGTTCATTATTCTTATGTTAGCATATTATACAGTTGTCTTTGTTTATGTTCTTTTATTCTGTTGAATAAAGATTTTTTTAAAAGAGTTCATTGATGGGATAATATCATTAAATGGTAATAATGAAAGTCCTTCTTTGAAATGAAAAGAGTGTGGGTAGTCTAAAACTCTAGCTTAAAATCAATTTGTCACCAGCTTTTGCAATAATCAAAACTAAAAAGTGGCGCTCGAGACTTTTCCCTTCCCCGTGCAAGGGCGCCGACTGGCGACCAAAACACAAACTACACCTTCAGGACAACCAGATGGTAAACCAACACCTAATACCAATTTCCAATTGTGCATGTATAACGTTTCGGATGTAAATGTCAAACTCAGACATCTATACAATCCATATAAGCCTTTATCGAGGAGGTCTACGATCAAGACGAGAATATCCTCCCTTACAAATACAACACTGTACATATTGTCCGCTACTTCGCGCGGGTGACGATCTACAGCAGAGCAAACCATTGCACACTGGTGGACAACGTTTACAAACCATGACAACTTGAGACAGGTAGACTTTAACGTGTAAAATCCGTCTTAATAGATATACCTGGTATATTCTTATCGTATCTATCTATTTCTGTTGTTGATTGTTGTTGACGCTTTAACTTGTAATATTTCTGACATCACCCATTTCATAGCACAATGGAATATTCCGAATCATCATTGGTTATCGACTTGTGGAATATTCATTGCAAGAGGAGACAAAAGGATTGACGGTCCACTCACGAAGTAAGTTCGCTGTTCAAACGTCAGTATGTTGAGTGGGAGGTTACTTCACGTGTTAGCTAGTTAGTTATGTGCGTGTTGGAGAGCGAAAAATTTGAACAATTCTGTGAGAGGAACCTCCAACATGGCTGGCCGAAAAATGGCGGGAAAAAAATCTAGCGTAGTGGGTTTTTGTATACTGGTGAAGTTTTCTCCTAATGTGTGTATTTCGGAATTAGTGTGGGTGTAATCAGTATCCACAGTAAATGCCGCTTTGAATCATTGAAAAAAAGCTATGTTTAAAAAAAAATTATTTTCTAATTGTTGATCTGTTTGTTGGGAGGGGGGCATAAACGTGTTTGATTTGGAAGAACTAGTCCTTGTTTGAATTCTCATATAGTCTGTGTTTGAATTCTCATATAGTCCATGTTTGAATTCTCATTTAGTCTTACATATATGTCATTATATGTATTATCTAGACTATAGTTTCCAATGAGGCTTGAGCACCAGGAAGAGAAAGCTACCATCTTTTGACAGGATGCAAATAACTTTTCTGTAAAAACGTTACCTAATGTCATCAATATCTCGGAAACTTTTCTCGGTAACGTTAACGTTACCTATAACGTTATTGTCATCAATATCTCGGAAAGCAAGGGCAAGTCCCTCCAAATCTAACCAGCCAAGCTGGACCATTCAATGTGCGAGTACTGAGAAGCATGGCTGTACCATTGGCCGGCCCTATATTCTAGCCAACATTAGTCTATTCACCTTGCTGTCATGCATCAGGGCTGTCTGCTGGTCAGAGAAAGATGGACCCTGCTGGGCTTAACTCCTGGTCATCATGGTCAGTCAAGATGGAAGATGAGGTGAAAAAAAAACCCAGAGAAGTCATTTTTTGTCAAAGACTTGCATTATCTCTTCTCCATGTTTGTTTCAGTAGTTGTTTTAAGTTTCATGTAAAATAGGTATAAATAGTACCATTCTTTGTGCAAATAGATAAATACATCAAAGAATATTTAGACTTTAGGTCCAGTATCATGGCTATCGAAGCTTTTCAGACAGTGTTCTGAATATGTTAGTCTGTCAGGATTGAATTGCTGGCGTTATAACTGATGTTGCATCTAGCACATATCCCTAAATACACCGTTTTTAAAAATCCTGAGTTTATATCACCCCGCGAGTTTATGTGAACTAACGTTACATCGGTAAATAGATTTGAATCAACTTGTTTGTTTGCATGTATAGCTGTAGTAGACCTTACAAAAAGTTGCTGTACTTATGTCAATGAAGGTTGTTTGTAGAATCACCCTGAACTGTTGTGTTCAGCCTAAGCCAGGTGAGTTGGGGGATATAGGCTGCCTGTCCCCCGGTGCTGCCACCTGCCTGCCCCTGACCATGCTGCAGAGCTCCCAGCAGAGGTTCACGGCCGACATTAACCACCTGGTGCAGGAGGTGAACTTCCCTCTGCGCCAGGACTCGGACTGGTCCGGCTCCAGTCACAGCTCCAGCTCACAGGTTACAACTACTCCCTCTAGATATTCAAAACTGTACATCTGTACAATCTTGCAGTAAACTTGATATACAACATAGTTGGCTGAATTGGACTCTTGACAATACAATACAATACAATGGACTTTGGGATGATACAAATAGCTAAGGAAAGCACATCTGATCTAAAACCATCTAAAGCATCACATCATGGTTCATTAAAAGGCTATATGGAGGTGTTCTTTGATTCCACTTGGCAAAAATTGACAGTATTTAAATAAAATTTAGCAGTTGTATCAGTGTGTTTCAGTGTATATTGTTCCTCCATTTTCCAGTTGTCAGTAGAGAGTGAGTCCAGCATAGCCAGTGTGGAGGGTCCAGACGATCCGCGGGTATCGTCTTCTCCAAGAGCAGTGCACAGGCAAAGGGAGAGGTTAGCCAGGTCTTAGGCACACATCATTTTCTTGACACTGCTCTGAACATTCTAGTTGTCCCCTGTATACAACAATTTTTTACAGTCATGGTAACATAATGAGAATCCCGTTGCATATCTTTGAGCCACTCTGCCCTTTAAGACTACTGTAGCTCGAGGAAGAGACTGACATGAAACATGCCTGTCCATGGGAAAAAGAGACTTGCTTTTGGCTGTAGGATATAGAGAAAATGCTTGTTGTGTTGGTCATTTTCAATTCCACGTTGGGATCAAGCAAGTGTGAAAAATAAGACAACACATCAGCTGGTGGCAAAACCAATGAACAGCCCATTTCAGCACCAAGGACATGAATAATTATGGGACAAGAGTAGTAAGATGGTGCCTCTGTTTGAGTTAACAAGACTACTCTAACAAGCATTTTATATGTTTCATATGCCAAAAGGGACAGACACCGCAGCACAGTGGTTGCACTGCAGGAGATGGCCGGGCTGCTCCCAGTGTCCGAGGATGGACATAAACAGACCAAGGTAGGGTGCTTAACCTCTAGCACTTTGAAGTAGCTATTTGGTACCCAATTTCCTATTGGTTGCAGGGTTAGGCAGCAGAGAGAAGGTTACCGGTAACACTATGCTATAGAAATATCTTTCCAATATGTCATACAGTTCTCTGATGATACGATGTCAGAAAAGACTTGAATATTTTTGAAAATTCATTAGATATTTTGAATGAGGACAATTGGAAAAGAGCCCAAAGTTTTTGCACAGCACAATCAAGTATGTTATGGCTATGTTTTCCCTTCTCAGTGCCGTGTGTTGCAGCTGTCTATCCAGTACATTGACTGGCTACACATGGAACTGAAAATGGCCTACACAGACCTGGGAATCAAACCCTGCACCGCCAGGGTCAGTCTGAAGGATGTGTGCAGGGAGCTGGGTGTCTCTCCTGCCATCCTCACCATGTCACCATCAGTGCTCAGCTACGACTTACACATGCTGGCTAAACACATCGAGGGGAGATGCCTTCACAAGTACTGCAGTCCAAAACTGGAGCAGGATCCTTGTGAGGGAACCAGTGGGGACATCAATCAGATGGCAGGCAACATGGCTGGACCCGATTACCAACATGCTGTACAGCCCAGTTGCCGAGATGCTGACTTCCATACTGACACCCTAGCTGGAGAAGCATTAAAGTCTGAAGCAAGTCCTTGCCGCCAAACTGAGAACATTACGACGCCTAAGCAGTCGAGGAAGAGATGGCTGAGCCACGGTGAAGCTAGACCGAGACGGAAGACCAAACCAAAGAGATGCTGTGCTGAATGTCTGGAGGACACTACGCCAAGGAGAGAGCTGGGATGGACGGTGGAGAAGGGAAGAAAGTTGGATAGGAGTGTGCCCTTCCCCCATGCCAGGAGAGCACTCTTCAGTAGTGAAGACAACAGCAGCATGGAGACAAATGCCCCCGACGACGATGAGAGCAGTGACAGGTTTTCTGCCTTCTTCCAGCCTGAGAAGTTGTGCAGTGACCCCCGTAGCTCCTCACCCCAGCAGGTAGTCCCTATGAATCTTGATAAGACTGATTCTCACTCAGTGACACCAGCTCTTGGCTCTTCAGATTTACATCCTCCAGACAAGGACTCTGTTGTCCCTGAGGCAGAAGATATGCCGTACAGCAAGACACTTGTGGATGATTACTTCAAAATTTCACCGTTCGGCCGCCCATCTTCTTGTCCACCGTGCTACTCTGCTACCATGGCAGCTCCCTCCAAGACCTACACTCCACCAATCTGGAAGAATCTGAATGAACAAAGCATTTTTGACATGTCCAACTCCTCAGTGGACACCCTGCATGATGGAAGCTTCACTGGTCAGTTCCTGACATCTGGTGACGAGGCAGACAAAGAAGCAAACCAAGAGGTGCCTTCTGAAGATAGGGACGAAGACAGAGGATCCGGCACCAGGAGGAGGAGGTTCTCCTATGGCAGAGCCAAGAACAAGAAGAAGTGTGTGAACGGATTCATCATGTTCTGCAAGATAGTTCGAGAGAAGCAGAAACAGTGAGTCACGTTTATGCACCTTTATTGGGGGGCTGGGGGCACCACTCAAAGTTTGATGAAACTGAGCAACAATATGTTGCTGACAGAAGCTTATCATACTCAAAGTGAGTTTTTCATTTTGGTTATTTGTGGGATAGTAATGTGGATGGAAGTCCATAAATATGGTGGTAGTGTGGTGGACCTGCAATATAGTCAACCTTATTGAAGTCTGTCTAACCATTAGCTGCAAGAAAAGACAGCTGCAGTTCAATACTTGGTAGCATGGGGGCTCTACAGGTCTGGTAGAATGTTTCTTATGGTTGGGAGTACACTGTCCTTGTTTCAGGAGGTATTCTGGATATGCTTCCACCCAAATCAGCACCATGATGGGGAGGAAGTGGGCTGCCATGTCTCCAGCAGAGAGGAAGCCTTACAAGTGAGATATCATTGTTTTTGTTTCACAATTTAGACATTTAGGAGGGAGAAGAGTCAAAACTGTAATCTATTGCAGGGTTCAGGTTCCCATGCATTTCATGAGGAAGTCAGCTTCTTTGTACAGTCAAACCTGTCTATACCGGTCACTCAAGGGACTGGCCAAAACTGGCCGCTAAGGACAGGTGGCCGCTATGGAGAAAATGTCGATTATTTGACCACGAGTGACACATATTTTCAGTACCCACTGAGATACATTTATTCACCGTACAGTACACATGTAAACATTGCATAGGTAAGTCACATTTTAGAAAGTCGATTGTTGTTCTTTTACTTCTATTATGGGGTTGAAAAAAGAATTATTGTATCTGCCAACTCCAAAATCCTTGGCTTGCTCGGGCTTCATGTCTGTACAGACCAGCATCGCCATACTCTACTCTTGATCCTTCGCGACTGCTTCGCTGCAGGCACACGCGTCACCAACGAGTTTTAATCCTAATATGAAACAAAGTCCTTCGCAGCAAAATGCCACCTAGTTAGTTAAGAACAAAATACATGTTGCTCAGTTGCCACTTACTGTTCGTTTTTGACCGTTTTGAAACATAAAATCGTGGCGAAAGTTTTCCTTAGTCTGTTGTTGTTTCGCTTCCCGCTTGTCATTATCAGCTTCTACCATTATGCTAATAGGGTACTCAGAAGAAGGTCGCTCTTTTGATGGCTTTGTCCTTTTCAGAAAATTGCAATAGCCCAAATTTTACATCATATTAATGTTATTCATATTTCTTTTGAAGCTTTTGGTAAAGTAATTATCCTCAGTGATACTTTGTAGCAAAATAAATTTAGCGCATTATACCTCCGAAACAGTAATGTCTTCCGTTGACCTTTGTGCTGCTGACTATCAGCGCCATTTTGAAAATCGCGTGAAACACGTTTTGACTTTGAGCACCGGGGAAAACGGATATTGGGCCAGCATTCAAACATTTCCCGAACTTACCGCATCAGCTACATGTGCGGGTTGTATTTTCCAAAAAGCTGCCGTAATATTTGTCCAGTCGAAATGCAAAGAAATGGTCAATTTTGCTACGATGTACAAACGCAAGCCATGTGAAGAAAATTATACTGACTTCGTGTCAAATCATGGATTTTCTAACAAAGATAAAACATTCTGGTTTTCTTTATTATCATCCTATCCAGTTGAGTCCACATAAATTTGATAACTGCGTGAAAAAATGAAGATTTTGAACCCGGCGTGCGGTGGCGATGCGGCTTCTACCGGCGCGCCGTGACCGTTATCGACAGTGTTACTGTACTCGCGGGACTGAAAATCGTCTGGCCGCGACCGCGTTGGACAGGTGGCCGCAATAGCCTAATTCTTAATGCTTATGTCAATGGGAAAAATCCAAGGGACCGACAAAAAGTGACCACTATGGGCAGGTGGCCGCTATGCAAAGGTGACCGCTAATACAGGTTTGACTGTATTGTAATTCTTGAAATTTTTGCAGTGTTTTTTTGTTTTCACCACAAACTTAAAACCACTAGTTTTTCCATTACTGTACAGTATGTGACTATAGTGCAATCGTGAACTTAAAACATTTGCACAACAGCTATCTGCCAATGGTTGATTCTGTCTAATTCCTTGTGTTATGTCTGTCAAAATCAGTGCATGAAATTGTCTTTGATACAGAGATGCTGCTTATGAGTTCAGTCTACGGAACAACAGGAATGTCATTGTGCAGAAGTCCCTGCTACATGATGTTTTTGACTTAGCAGGCATTCTTGGAGGAACATCTTCTGCATCAACAACGGATTCTGCTGGACTGCTTCATGCATCACCCGTGTCAAGTATTGTTTTGGATGCATGTGTCCCTGTGGCTGGGTATGGTGGTAGATCAAGGGAAAATTGTACAACAGTGACAACACAGTCAGATGCATCAGGGGATGCAGTAGAGCTGCAAGTTACATGAGCTGAAGGCTCTACTTGCCTATGATGAGGTTACAGACCTATTGTTGTCTGGACTTGTAACTATTTCCCTAAGAATTGCCATGTGACAGTATATAGTATTATTATATGTTTGTTGTTTAGCAGAAGGTTGAGAGGTTTTGGATCGTTTGCAAAAGGCTAAGAAATTGACAAGATTTAGCCATTTCCAGTTTTCACATTTAAACTTTCTATTGTTACCGTTTAACTGCATTGTTAAATTTTCAAGCATTGAAAACGATATATGAAAAGTGGAAGAAATTATAGTTATATTACAGCTATCTTCGGTTTGTTACCAACTTACACACTGACAAACAGGAACACCTAAGATTTTTACCACCAGAGACTGAAAAAGTGCAGGAAAAAATGGGACAAAACAGGAAACTAGACAACTTTGCTGTTAAATTGACTGTTTATTTACACATATTTTCAATATCCGTATCAAAATCTTATCATTGCTAGTACTGTTAACAATTCATGTTGTTTTGGAATGTTACAACCAAAATATAGATATTTGAAGATCAGTTTTCAAACTTTGCATTTGCCTCACATAGGGCATTCAGAATCTGTACATAGTATAAAAAATACAGCCTGTATCCATTGATACAATTACATTGTATATTGCACTAAGCATTGCTAACTTATGATATTGCATACAAATAAATACACTTTGTTTAGCTTCAAAGTTGTCATTCTGTGTTTTTCATGACAAGTCTGGATAGTTGGCCATGAACTTTAAAAGTGCTGACTCTTTCCCCATTATGTGGGAGCAAGGATCTTAGTGTACAATATTGTGTCAGAATTTTCCACTGGAGATGATACATCATTCTTGAAGTATGCCACTGGACGGCCTGGTAAGGAAGGGAACAAAAAAAAAATTAAGCATCTGGATACTTGAAATTAAAGATCAATGCTAACAGTAAAGTTATTCATGAACAAACTTGTAAGATATTCATAAAAAGTAAAGTGTAACTTCAAGTCATCATGTTAGTTATATATTGTGCTTTCATGAGCTTGTTACAGGTCTACTTGATGAGAGACAATTACTTACAAAATTGAAGTCAAAGTCATGATTTCAAACCACATGTAAAAGCAACCCTGCCCAGCTCACCTATCCAAGTCTTCCTGGATGTGAGGACAAAGCCCTTACATTCAGCATCACTGTCACACATGCTGGCAGCTTCCTGCGCATCGAACACGGACACTGCACACGCTCCCCGGGACAACGACCTCAGACAGTCAAAGTCTCCCACACCTGGCACGTCAGACTGGAGAACCTTCTTGTATCCTGGGAAGTATGGAAGTTGGTATTTCATATTGGAGACTACAACTTTGTTATAAAGTTACATTTCATCTTGACTACAGTAGACATTTAGAATGTTTGGGTGTGAGACAGAACTATACAGTTGCAAAACATTTTTAGCCACTCAGACATGTGAACATATCATTGCATTGTATTTGTAATACACTTAAAGATGAGGGACTTTCATGACACCTGTATATTTTGAATTCTTGACATAACCAGGAGTTCCATAAGATCTTTCTTTACTCACCAGTCATGTCTGATTTGCCGTCCCTGTGTAGGTAGGCCCCACTCTGATACAGGCCCAGGATCCTCTCCAGGTGAGCAGCAGTCTCCTCACTGGACCACTGCAGGGTAGCTACAGACAGAAGGAAGCAGATGTAGTCATTGATTTGTTCAAGTATCCATCATATACTGTTTAACGTTTCTTTACTCAGTTAATGTTTCTTTACTGGCCATTACAAAGAAGAGTAGCTTGGAGTACATCACAGAACTTCTTGGTATATAACGCATACAAGTGAATCATATTTTACAACATTGGCAAATGTATACCATATTTCACAATTTTTTCAGGTAGAAGATACATGCTTTTGCCTGTCTGAAAGAGTGCTTACCTTCTACTGGATGGAAATGTTTGAGCTATTTGGGCTTCCCAGCATTAATCCTTGATAGTTTTCAAAACCATAATAGCATACTGAAGTAGCCATTTGGCATCCAGTTCCCTATCAGTTACAGAGTTAGGCAGCAGGGAAAAAGCTAAAAATGTCACCAGGAAATGGGAGTTAAGCAGTTTCAATCTCCTACCTGTCTTATTCATAGCCTCATCCACAAGTGGCTTCAGTGCTTCTGGTACTTCGAAAGGAAGCAGGTACACAAAGAAGTATCTGTAGGCGTTGTACAGGTTGCTCTTGTCGCTCCATGACGAACATTTCCCCTGCCAACAGGACAGCTGGAAGGACGTCCCCGGGAATTCCAATTTGCAGTCGGAGTCTTCGGAACATTTTGGTGCGTAACTGTCAGCATCGTCCAGGTCCGCCAGCTTCACCTCCCCGTCGACAAGCACAAACTGCTGCAGCTTGAAGTCATGGAGGGCGACTGGGCCGATGGGCGAGGAGTTCAGGTGAGCCAAGAGCTGAGCCAGGCCCAGACTTATCTGTGGAAGAAAAGGGTGAGAAGTTCTATCACTGACCATCAAACTTCTTAGCTCAAGAAGTTAGCTGCACAAATGATACAGTATCTGAGACGACTTGCTTACTACATACATGTATATTGCATACAATAAGGCTGAATCATGTTCTATTTATTGCATTGGTATAATTGCTAGACAGCAATCATCAAGTCCCATTTTCTTTCTTTTTTAAATTTTCTTTTTAGCTGAACTGGATATGCATGTACTGTAAATCGTTTGCAGGGAGGTAGGAGGGAAAAGGCGGCAGTGTTTTAAACTTGCAGTTGAAAGAAGACAGTAGCAAGACAGGGCACATGTTCACTGTGTGATGAAAAACATAAACATAAACCCATAGCAAACATTTCATGATCAACAGTTTTCAAAACCAAGCTGTCCAAGTTTTTAAGATTAAGAGTTAAGCCTTACCCTGAAGCGGTCCTCCCAGGAAGCCTGCAGCAGGTTGATAATGTCCAGAGGTCCACCCAACTCCATTATAGAAGTGACAGAGCCATCCTCGCCTCCATGGAAACAGTAACCTAGCAACTGGGAGGATACAAACAAAGGCAAATTCAGGAATCACATAACCAAGTTTACCAGGTACTTTACCACTATAGAGAGTCCAATCTGTTGACAACCAACTTTGAAATGACCCATTCCTAAAAGGGGAGAAATATGAGGGTCACAGAGCCTGAGCCACGAGACAAATCGTCATTGCTTTGCAAATCACATTCTTAAAACTATACTGACTAATACTGTATATAGTCCCTGTAATGAGCAGCTGTTGACAAAATCACGGTGATTACATGGTATGACAAACATCTATAAAATAAATGGCTAAACAATGATCTTTGCCACTTGTCTTTGGATGGGACAACCTGCAGTAGGAATGCATCATGTACATATTACAATACAAGAACATATTCTATAAATCAATCATCCACTGTTATCATTTGAAGTATCTGTTTCTTGTAAATAGACCCAAGAAGAATGTGTTTCTCTATAAAACAAAATCACCCTCTCATAAATTGTCAAAGCCAACTGACTACTTTATTGTCAAGAACAGCCCAACTGACTCTGCTGTGCACTTCAGTGCTTGTAAAAGGAACATTCCTGGATCCAGAAGAATGCATGACTGCCTACAGCTTTACCACACAAAACTGTCATGTAAATCTTAAAGTTGATAGGAACACAGTGCCAAGAATGCAATTAGAGTGATAACATCAGCAAAGAAGGCAGGAAGATCTGCCATACATGAAGTATTGTCACACCTCTGATCTATGATCTAGCTGTCAATGAATAGAGCCATCGTGGGACTGCTAATATTGCCTGTTTTCGTATGGGTCATGGTATCCATTCATTGCCCCAGGTAAGTTGCACCTGTGCAGTTATAGGAAGCAAAAACTGTAGCAACTGCACGTGTAGTGAATTCTCCATGCAGCCGGCACCCAGAAAGAAGATCAGGACTGTCTCCAGCTTTAAATTCTTTGCTTGGGAGCCAATTTTTTTAATTTTCATTGTTGAATTTGTCATTTTAAAAGCTTAAAAAAATACATTTTCATCAGTTTTATCTCATGAAATTGATATTTTTGGGACGGAAGGGGTTGATCATGAATTTTTTTCCATCCCAAGAAGCAAATTTGGAAGGACGGGTCCTGGAGACAGCCCTGAAGGAGATATCAAATTACTTTAAAGTGATCAGAGACATTTTAGCAGACTTTATGGAAAACTTTCATAACATAGTGAACATTTTCCAACAGAACTAAAAACTGCCCACTCAAGCCACCCAGGGTGGATGTTTGGAAGGAGTTGTTTTGGTATAATCTCGGGGGAACATTTGCCACATTTCCCTCCTGCCAAAAGGGGCAAGGCTCTCAGGAGGGGACAGATGGAAGGGGAGGAGAGCCTGGGATAAATACAGCCCAGCACGTCCTGTCAATCACAGCGGATATGCTGGGGACAGAAAAAGGGTTAAATTAAGAATCAAACTAGTAAAAATTAGAAGTGTGTGGAAAATCAGTCTTACAAAGAGTGACAAACTACATGTAGGTTGAAATGAAGCAATGCGATAGGAGATAGTCATGTATGTATACCACTTTAGGTCAAATATCTAGGTCACCAGGCAGGCTGACAATATTGTGAGCAGTTTTGAAAATTACAAGATATCACAAAAAAGGCCTCTCCCAGATAACAACTACATTAAAATATGGTGACAAGGTAGTATTTAATATATTTCCAGTTTAAGCATGATCAAAATACATGTACAAGCTGTTACTTGTACCTGTGAGATCAAAGACCAACGGTGAATAGAGGGAGGTAATTAGCAATTATCACCTCAAAATTAGCAATTTGCGGGGTGGGAAAACTTCAAGGATCTGCCTAGCAGGTAACATGGGCAATGTAATACATTTACTTCTTTCATTTGTCCAGACCCTTATACAAATGAAAGAAGTAAATGTATTACATTGTACATATAGTGCCTAGTGGCAAGTTTCCTCACTGTTTCAGTAACACTAACAGGGTATATTTTCACAGGGGGAGCTGATTGCCCGTCTCCTTATATATTTGCTAGCAGTTAAAGATTTGATTTTTAATATTATACTACTTTTGCTAGCAGTTAGCTTGACATGTCCCATTCGTCAAGTTAGTATGAAGGTGGCCACTTGAAGTGCTGGGATATCTATGACATACAGTTATTATATCTTTCACAGAGGGCATGAGAGCTCCTCTGTGGGTAAGAGGATCCCCCCTTTGCCCCTTCCCCATGCTGGGTTGACAAAGGAAAAGGTAGCTGAACATTTTCAGGCAGGTTAACCCACAAGCAGCGCTCACCCCTGGTCTGGCCCCCAGCAGGAAGCTGCCTGCTCCCTGGAGTGGAAGGGGGACAAGGGCACATTTGACATGGTACCAGTGTCAGTTACAGTCGGGCATGGCAACTGAGGAGGAATAGATTTGGGAGAAGTGTTGGTAGCACCTTTGGGTGTTGCAATGCTAGTACACGTTGCTTCAGCTGACAGACAGGAAGGTGGCTAAGAGCATTTCATATCCTATATAACATTTTGTGACAAAATGGACTTCAGAATGGTTCAAAACTACACACATTTCCCTTGGATGGAAATGGTCTCACAGAAACAGTGTTAAGTATAAACAAAGAATGCACAAAAACAAAGGCCAGATGGAAAAGTTGCTAATAACATTGATAACCCAAGCTTGTTGAAGAACTATGATGGTAATTATGAGCTGGCTCCAGTAAGCTGACGTCACACAAATTTATTCATTGCCAGGTGGTCACCAAATTTCAAAATTTCTAGAAAGTTAACCACCTTTCTTTTAATGAAAATCTACCCTGCTACATTCGGCTGGGCTTGGTGACCCGTGAACATTGATCAAGGACATAGCTGTATTCTGGCCAAAAATGTCCTTTAGAGGTAGCAGACTTGACTACAGTACATACCCCCCTCCCTAACTCCTGGATCTGCACTTGATCTTTAACAGTCTTGACATCCGCTCAGTTAGAAGGTTAATGCCAAATAGAGCGGGGCTTACCATTAGGAAATTGGTATTCACAAAGGGGGCAGCAATGGTTTTGCATGGCACATCTGCCAACAAACCTCTTTGAAGAACAGCTTGGAAAAAGGACTTATCACTTGCACAGTAGAACGCCAGTTAAGGTCTCTCCTTCCTGACAAATGCTTCAGATACTTCCACCATTGCCACAACATAACGATGTTTTCGGGTCAACATATTTAGATAAGAAATACTTAAAGCTGTTCTGTCTTTACACGCTACCCTGCCAGGACTAAGGATGGGACCTGGAATCACAGCGGAAAGTCGATAAACTTGTGGATAGATTGTCCTGGCATGGCAGGCTAGTAATTGCAGACTGGCACCACTGTATAAGCAGTGCCCACACATGGGGGCTGTGGAACTGATACTAGATTTTTTAAAGAACACTTCAGAATCACAGAACATTAGTGATCACAATGCAGATATATGCAGAAACCAGAGGATGATGATGCAAAATGCCCAAAACTTTTCCATCTAGAATACACTCCTCAAGTATGTCCTTGCTTGTCAACACTGGCCAGTCTAGTAATATATCCTTACATTAACATTCATATTACATTCAAGGTGAATGTTTTGCAGTCATGTGCCCTCTCACCTAATTGGACAGGGACTTTCCTGACTGCCCGACACCTGGGACTATCCAGACATACTATAGGTGTGGGGACAACTAGACTTCACTGACAACAACAGCTGAGGTGATTCAAGTGACATGCAATTGACCCATGGAGAAAGAGGCCAAATACTTGGCCCAGGATGGAGATACCATCTGAGTCACTCTGATAGTGTAAATTTAAAGGGAATTCATTCCAGCGACTCTGCTGTCAAAACCCCATTTTCTGACCAAGTTTTATCATCAGCTTCCTGCCTATCACAACAAGACTCTTCACTCATCTTTTTACAACATAAACAAGTCGTCTGAGGTATGCCACTGCCAAGGTTGAGGAAATATGAGAAATGAGGAGGAATTTTGTTATGTTGCCTGGTAGCAGAGACAAATTGTGATCAACAGGGTATGAAAACACAGGAGAACCAAGGGCTTTGAAGAGTGGATTTCCTTTCCCTCAATGCTGGCATCATACCAATGTTGCAGTGCCATATCTACATGGCGGAATAACTAAAATATTATCTAACGGTAACACAAACTCCTCTGAAAACAAAAGCACTTTGTATGTAGAACATTAAAAAATCCCTCCTCTTTATGATAAATCATATGTTGGATGATTGTGGTAATGTCATAGATCACATGTGAACTTTTATCGGCATCAACTAATCCATCACGCCGTTTGTAAGGAGAGTTTTACATGTTACCGAGAGAACCAGACCTGGTGTGTCACGGTGGGGCATGGGGGATTAGCAGTAAAAATAAACCGCCTCTAGCACCTCAAATGGAGTGTGATTTGTTGTTTGTAATAGGTATCGCCTAGGGGAGCCTTCCGTCACTTCGGAAAGCCTGGTTTGAAAGATGAGGTGTTCTGCGCCGTAGAGGATTACACAGCCCCATTCCCGCACAGCGGAAATCGACAGAAGATTGAAAACCCGATTTTGACAGGAGTCTGGTCAGGCCTGACAGGTGGAGATAAAATAGAGAGTAGGATTTTGGGCCTGGGTCTCGTCTCCGAGCAGGAAACACGTCTCAGTGTGGTGAGAAGTGGGCTAGCAACGCGTGTTGTCGGCGTTATAATGGATTACTTATCCGAAATTGGGTCCTCTCCGATGACGCTCTGCCCCAAAGTATGCACATTCTCTCACATCTCGATGCAACAGAGTCAGACGGGCCAAATTAGGGTCACCCGGGTTCTGCTTCTCCGACGACGAGAGCCCGCCAGTAAAAACCTATCTCACGCTCCATTCTCTCCGGCTTTTCTGATCGACTGGAGATAAGTGGCACAGGATCGGACAGCGGGAGGCGCCACGGCGCGATATACTAGTATACATGTCGTTAAATCATCAAGTACCCTCTAGGTGCATTTATCTCGAGTCACGTATGTCAAAACTGCGACATAATTTACACTTGCTGTCGACCCATTTTTGTCCCACATATTATTAGCATAAGTATTTCGGAGACCCGCCTCGCTCGTTAGAGTAAATAAAGGCACACAACACCGCGGGCCCCGGTTCCTGTGAAAAACCACACGGCAAGAGCATCGCAGGGGATTTGCGGGCAATTGCGAAATCGAAGGCGTACTTATCGCAGAAAGTATTCGCACCCTCCGAGAAAACGAAGACAATTCGGAAACCCTACTTCTGCCTCTAAACCATGGGTTTGACCCGAGGGACAAAATATGGACACTTATTCTAGGGTTTCGTCTAGGGTCTCTGTGTTGCAAAGTGTTTGTACGTTCCAGTTGTTCCAAACAATAGCACGTAAGGAAGGCAGCTCAAGGCAAATCTCCCCCCTCCTTTCTTATGCCCGACCCATAGTAAATGCAATAATCCTTCGCCAACGATTTCAAGGTTTGGAGGTGGGAAACGGGAGGGCTTGGTACATATGGTGCAAGATAAACTGGGTAGGACCGTTTTGTCTAACACAACAACGACAAAAGTCAACACAGATGCAGACACGGTCCAAGGCTACCACCAAATCAGCACAGAGCCATTCTCACTGGAATATGTGGATAAGCAACTTGCTATATGTAGGCACAGAGGAGAGCTAAGGGCAAAAGTATTCAAATGATGTTGTGCTGCATTTAAAATATCAGACCTCTATACAGAGCTGAAGTTGAAGAAACTTAACACCGATATAATCGACCTAGTGTGTTGAGAGTCCTGGGGTTAGAAGTGCGCTAACAATTTTGAACGACACAATAATTTTTTCCACAGTAAAATTGAGGGAAAACATGGTTCCAGTACCTTGATGATATTGGGATGGGCCAGGGCTTGTAAAAGGGCGACTTCTTTGACGATTTTGTAGTTGGCCAGCGCAGAGCAGTCCCGATGGTCCATGCCTGTGTCCAGACAAAGTCTCATGTCGTGGCCGGACATCGCCACAGATTTCATGGCGACGTCCACTCCGTTGTACTTTCCCTTCTGCACGACTTTGGTGTACCCAGATCCCGCGGGCCCGGTAACCTTGATGTGCTCAAGTTCTCTGCAGCCGATATACCTGGGGTCCTGTCGTACCGTCCCGTTGGCCCCGGCGGGCGCGTCCGTGTTGACAACCCGGAGCTTCTCTCGCCTAGCGTCCATGAGCCGACGGAATTTGGGCTCCACGGGCTTGCGTGCAGAGACCAGCACGTCCATACTCTCCTTGTACTCCGCAATCTCTCTCCTCTTGTTCTCCAGTTCATTTTGCAGGTCCCTGATGTGCGCCGTAAGCCTCTCCGGCATGGTCTGATCGCCACCCGGCCGGGTGTCAGAGAAAAGGCGACGGTCATTACGGGAGCCCAGCAGGGCGATATTTACGACGATCGCGGTCCCCAATACCGTCAGCAGGAACGTGATGGCCCTAGTCAGATGCAGTCGGCGACCGCACGCCATGTCCTCAGTCCCGAAACAGGCGTGTGCCGCTCCAGACAACTCACGACAGCGTGGACCTGTTACCCTAACGACAGCCCAGTCAGTGCACGCACCACTTTGCGAGGTGTGCCGCGCTGTTCTGAAGCCCAGGCGCTTGTGGCGGCGCCGAGAGAAGAATGGGAGTGCGCACGTGACAAATGGGGACAAATACACTCGTCACCAACTCGATTAATTAGCGTGTTTTGTTCCTGTCACATCGGATTACCCCTTGGCGGTTCCAGTTCAGATCCGGCCAGGAAATTTGCACCAAACCGAAAAGGCGAGAAGATTAGCAAAATTGCCCCAAAGGTGTCAACAGTGAATGGACCCCCGACCTGTAATGGCTGCTGTTTTATTTACTCATTATCAACACGAGCTTCCCGCCCCCTGGAAGTTCATAAATCTTCTAATGGTCTCGCCCGCTGTCGTCCCCAACGCCAGTGCAGGGCGTTAGGACTAGACAGTTGACTTTGTCCTATTGGGACGGGTCAAAATATTCAGCACATGGAAATGATGGGTTGTATGATTGCTGGGACCACTACAAAAATAACCGCGTTCTGATTGCGTTCTTGTTATTGTAGTCAGGAAACATAAAAAAGACGTTTTAACGATGGGTTTATGGTTGTAGTAAAATGAACTAATTTGTGGTCCAAACCTTTTTGTTTATTTAAGTGTCCTTTACATTTATTTACAGGACTTTTATGTATTAGATAACATCAAAAAATTGTGCTTTTAAAATGAATATTTAATATGGCTTGAATTTGAACGCTTTGGTCTTGTCAGGATTTTGAATTTGCAAAAAGTTGAGTCTGTCCCACTCCCGTCTCATATGGGAACGAAACCGTAGTGCTAAACGCCACAGTCACAGCATTCTCTGTATTCATATCTCCAAGCACGGAGGTTTTGGTCTAGAGGGGTAGGAGTGGCTGCGACTTTTAACGTTTCTCTGGAGAACTCCTAGCCCTCTCGACCGAAACCTCCGTGCTTGGAGAATACAGCCACAGACCTCCCTAGTGCGGATCCCAGCAGAGCTCTAGAGGACTACCTCGCTCGTACATAAACGCGTCTCACGGTAAACCGAATTAGTCGCATCCTTCTATTTCTCCAAACCCATGTATAATACCAATGACGTTTAATCAAATTGGTAATACCTGTTCTGTGAACTGACAGTTGCGCACACCCTTCCATGGGTTTGATAATAGTTCATGATATTACGGGGTTTGGGCTGCTTGATATGTACAAAAGGGCATGCTTGTTGGAAATAGATCGATTCTCTTCCCTGATCCACCGGATAGACAGTCACTCGCCGAGTCGAGCAATGCTTCATATTTTGGGTTCACTGGCATCAATAAGAAAACAGACAGCCACGTACATAGTAAAACTGTCCTGCTGTTCTTGGCATTCTTGGGTATCGAGAGACGTCGGCTACAAACCTGCAACCGTGCTCGCATCATCTGTTGGAAATTACTTGACAATGTCAATGTCTAGTCTGAGTAACCTACTAAGACATTCGGCTCGGGATTCTTAAAAATCAAATTTCCTCACGCTTGCTGTTCTGTCATCGACAATAGAATTGCTGATCCATGTTAACTACATCTTTGTGATCGCCGGGAAAATCTTATCAAAGATGGCAAGTTAGTTAGTCCACGGAAATTTCAGTGCCCTTTTCTAACGACGTCAGCAGTTTCCTTCTGAGTTCTGGGCGGGATTCCAAGACTTGCTACATGCACATTGTATCTCTCACGGTCTCGCCCGTCATATCATTACTTGCCAGTCAAAGACAAGCACGTGAGAAATTTGGGTATTGTGTTAACGTCGCTTGAAGCTGATATACGTATTATTGTGTAGACGTCAGGGTTTAGGAAATGGTGGGATGAAATGGTGATTAAAGGGTCATTGAAATTTCACAAGTGGGCTGATGAGTTGATGAAAGCGGGATTGAAATACATGTGATGGCATGTGTATTGTGATTCCTGCTTGGGATACAATAGTATCTGTACATGTGCGTAACCTTACATAGGAATCCAAGACTATGATACAGGATATACGCAGAAAGGTTTAAAATCAAACCTGATTTTAAGCCTCCTTGATATAAGCAATTCATTTTTGGTGTCTTTCTCCTTTCATTGCCCTACTATTTTGAACGACAACAGGCGCCATGGAATAACACCAGAATGAAGCCCCCAGGTAACATTTCTTTTCTTTAAGATGGTTGGAAAACCTCAGGTAAGTTGTCTCAGTAATCTACATCTATGGGGTATTATGTGTCTTTGCTTTACAACGAGCTCTTAGTACTTCATAGATTCAAGGTCACTGGTAAGTCTCCAAACCCCCATGTGTCTGTTATTGAGGCCACGACAACATGGCTAAAGCCAAGAACAGTTTCCACCGAGACGCCCCAGACACAGCTAATCCCTGCTCAGTGGTTTCCAATCCCCTTGCTCCTGCCCCAGTGAGCTTTCGCTTCCCCGCCCACGAGTTGGAAATCACTCTTACCACCACTCCATACTTGATCTTTACATTGGCGTCTTCTCAAGTTCAGTCTGCGGAAGCAATACAGTTCTAGTCCGAGCGTCAACACCGAGTATCTTCTCATCATCAGTTTCTTAAACATTTCACTCATTTAGTTTTTTTGTGGATATCTTTCTTCAAGAATTTAATGTATTCTTCCTTTTCGGCTGTCTTTCTCGACTATTTCTGGTACCAAAAGAATTTACTGAAAACCACATGTCGAGTCCCGTTTAATAGGATCTGTTTGCCATTTAGAAGTTCAAGGATGGGTTTTGCTCTATCAAATGGGTTTTCTCAGTAGTCAAGAGGATCTGTAGAGAGCCGCCTGTTGATTCAATACTCTTCATCTTTACATCAGGAGCTGTCGTCAAGCAAAGCCGAATTCGCTTTGGCAATGATTTAGTCTAATAACTTCAGGCCTGCCTCTGACACGGGAATTTACAGGGGTCACTGGAGAGTTTCCTTCCAAAGGGAATAATGCGCTCGAAGAAAATTTGCTGGTTCGTGGATTTGCTGTCGGCGAGCGTGACTGTCCATTACACTGCAACCTGGCCGGCAGCGACCTAGATTTGATTTGTGTAACCCTTGACTTCATATTAAATTGTGTAATGCAAAATGTAAAAGTATGGCTGGAAAGACAACAAAATACCCAAAACGTAAAAAAACTACTAGTATGAAGTTTGCTGAGCGCTCTGTCAGATCGCGCGGTCACAACCCTAGTGAATGGGGGGTCTTATTGCAATGTGACATTGTTAAAAAAACCCTCCAGTATTAGTCAGGGTGAAAATCAGAAGCCTTGTCTTGAGGTTTTTGCAAATGCAGTGCTGACTAAAATTGGCACGAGTATTGGTTAAAGTCGTTAAACTTGCAACTGGAATAAACTTTCATTTTTGTTCTAAAGTACAAGCGTTACACCCATAACAGAGGGGGAGTGTTTTGCTGTTCAATTTCAAATGAGATGGCCTCCGGTCGTGATTAACGTCTATCAGACTTCGCAGGAGGCTGGAGAAATAATAGAAATTGTCCAAATGTACAGATAACATGCCAGGGGAGTTATCAGGTCTCAAACTGTACTCCCGAGCCTGCTAACTTCTCTGACATGTTATAAGTCTATTTGGTTAGTTTCTGCAATTTCTTAAGCAACCTAAGGAGTCTGGTAGAGACTAGTCATGACTACGGCGGGCGTGGACCACACAACTGCCTCCCGGTGGCCCCTCAGCGGGCCCGCTGTGGCCCGTATCTCGACGCTGCCATCCCCTGCTGGGGAGCCCTGACCTTGTCAAGCGCGGGATGCCTGTCAAGATGCACCCAAATTGAGTGTGAAACATTATCCCCACGGCAGCATAGCTCACGCAGGGAGACAGCCACCCACACCCCGCCGCCACAGACACCGGGGTCCCCGCTCAAAGGTCACGACGTGACTGAGCGTCCCGGGAAGTATTTTTATCCTGGGAATTCCACTGGAAATAGCTTTAGTCTATTCACTTGCTGGTTATTAGGAGCGACGATTGATCCTAATCTCTGCTATCCTTAAGTTCTGTATCGGTCCGGACATGTGGCCGGTTCTTGTGTTATGATTTTCCAGAAAAGGGCGGTCATGGCAATGCATGTGCATAAACACGTCTGTTAAAAACCAGGTGCTTTAAATCCTGCGTGAGATTTAAGTAAACAGCGGGTCTGTATATCTTTCTAATGTTGCTACAAAATCGACGGGGAGCGTGTTTTTCTGTCAAACCGACCTACAACGCACCCGCTGTCTGGGAATGTCAGGACTTTGGTCTTTACTTTAGTCTTCCAGTTACAGAGTCTTTGAGGAAATGGCTTTCGTTCGTGAAGTGTCGCCCAATCTCAGAGAACCAGGCACGAATAGTGAAATTGGACAGGATTACTTGGAAGACCTCGATTCATGCCACCCACAAATCGGAAAGTTTATATCGGGACACCCTGGAACAACATTTGTTACAATCAGTGTCGATGACTGACATCTGTCAGACAGGATCTATCCACCTGCCCAGCGTCAACAGGTCATGGGAGAAATAGTAGAATATATAGGGACGAATCAGGAAGAACCTTGGGGGATAAGGATGGAAAAATGAGGCATTTGGAAGAGAATTTGGGGACATACCGGTAGTAGGCTTCTGTCTTCTATCACTCAATATCACGAAGGACATTATATAGTGACTTACTAATACATAATATAACATATAAGTACTAATACATGATATCCTTTGTATCAGCCTTCAGAATGTGTTGGGTGCAAAGGAAAGCTGAGATATATGCACATACCTTAAGATACTTTTCATCATGTACTTTACTCCTTTTTTCTACAACAATTCTAATCCTTAGATAAATGCAATACATTGCAAAGAATGTGCATTTTCAGACTCCAGCACCATGGCATCAGGGCACCATTTAAATTACAATTATCACATCATCATACATCCTTTAACACAATTCTGCATGGAAAGATATACAGTACACATGCAGCTGGATATGCTGACCTCTACACATTATACACAACCTCTGTTGGACTGTCGAGCACTCAAAACAACCAGACATGCAAACTTGGCTGTAATCAATTGAAAGTAATTTTGAATAATGCTGTACACAACTTCATTTGCACTGTAAACACTTACAAACAATTGATGTAGAGCATACATGGGACACTTTTGATGCAATGACAGTTGAATACTCGAAGCATCATTTGATGTATCAATTCACTTGGTAAGACATTTCAGAGGGTAACCTAAGGGAAACAGTATCACACAGCAAGCATCTTCATTTTAGATACAGGAAACAGTTTTTAAAACAGTCTGCACGCAACAGGTTTCAGAACAGTCATACACACATACAGCACCGAAAGAACAAAAAACAAACTAAAATCACAACATTTTTGCAATACGGTAAGTTGAGATCAAGGAGGTTTTGTTGAGATGCAGACAAAGCCTTAGTTTTCAAATAACATTCAGGTACGCTGAGGTGAGCTGTACAATAAGTTCTATCGAGGTTGGCAATATGTGTAACATTATTTAGATAAATGGATCAGATCTGTGTGACGCATCGGCTAACATGTGTCCATAAGTCTAACACACCACCAACAGTCAGCTACTTTAGGTATACTTGTTTCAATCTCTCATAGTCAATCATACACATACTGTAACCTTCATTAACATTAATCTGCCTGGTAACATAAATCAAAAAGTGTGTTTGAGAGATCTCTAGTGCATTACCCCAGGTATGCACATCTGTTTGGTCGTATCTTTTCAGGATAGGATGGCAGAATTATGTTACTAGTAGTAGTTGCTACCAATATCCATATTTCTAAGACCATGCAGCCTGTACATGTGGCGTACATCAAATCGAATTGGAATCCTGGCTTCTCACCTGCAGGGTCCCACCAGGGACTGCAACAGTTATTCAAAAGGGGTCAGATTTTGCTCAAGAGATTTATTATCTTCGTACAATGTTTAAGTTTGAAAAAGGCCTGCAGTGCCTTCTGTCTCTGCTTCTATGGAAATCTCTTGAGGTATTCAGGAATTCAGTAATCTACAAGTGGGTAGGCTGTCTTCTGTCAGACTTCCATAGTTCTTCGTACCAACACATTATATTTATCCTGCAGTTGCTTTTCCTTTGGAATAGATATGGGAATTTTAAGAAAGTTTTATTTTCCTAATAATTCATGTGGGATGTTTTCTACAGAGTCTGGATAATTTCCATCCATCTGAGCAGAATAATTCAAATTGGATCTAATCCTGGCAGGTCCGGAATACTTCAGTTTAAACTTGCAGGCCTTAGGAATTCCATCAGCCCACAGAAACACCATGGGGATGAGCAGCAGCTTCCCTGTAAACCCTGGCTGCTACAGATGTGTGCAGCTGCTGCTGTGAGACAGCCCTTTAGTTTTATCGTCTCTGGTCAGCGGGTAAGCCCTACATCATTTGTGGTCACTGCTAATCACAATTTCTACACCTGCTCAGCATTCCTTTACCAGTCTCAAATATTTTATCTGTTCCATTCATTCCACAGACTGAGTTCTTATTGTGGTATGCCTTCCTTCTTTATGCCACTAGAGCTAGCTGGGATGATACATATCCCAACAACTGATGAGAGATATTATTGTGACACAACAGACATCAAGAATCTTCACTTGCCAGCAATGAGTATCATTGGCAGCAAGGAGCATACATGCGCCTATTAATGGAATGATGTAGCAAGATATGTTATGGAATAACAATAGCATTGTTATGTTCAACTTCAGAAAAATCTTGAATGTTCTCTGCATGGGCAAAAAAAAAGATAATATTACCAGCAAAGCTGAGCTACTGCACTTGTAGATGGTGAATTTTATGCTCTTTGGTACAGTTTGTTAAAATGCAAGAGAAGCATAAATTTTTTCAGGCAATATAAATCAAAACTAGCAAGTGTGTTGTTGAATTACACTTTGACCTCAAACATAATCTATGTTCCTCTCAAAATGGTCTTGTTTAAAAGTATTAATCACTTTAAGCTATCTACTACTTGGTTCTGTATAACTAAGTTGTTTCCTGTTAATGTTTCCTGGCAAATCAAGGACTTTAGACTGATAATACAACCAAGTCCCATCAGCTCTACTGGGCTGTTTCTAGGACTTACAAACTTCCATTATGTAACAACCTGGCAAAGATGGCACAAGAGAATGCAACAAATTTGTAAGAGGAGAGTACTGGTAACTCTTCCTCAACTACCACTGGCTTTTCACAACCTCATACCAAAAGTGCTGTTTTCCTGAAACCTTGGGTAGTTTGTACATGTATGTAATCACCTCTATAGCATTTGCTGGAACTAACTTTACAGTCTATTTTACAGAAAGACCAGTTTCTTCCTTTGACATTTCATGATATGTATTTACAGGTGTGCTGAAGCCAAATGCATGTTGGGAAAAGTGCAGTGCTGCGACATGTGTAATAGCTCCCTGGACAGACAGTTTTAAGGTACATAAACTGATGACATACAGGCCAGTAACACTGTCTTTGCCAGGTGCACCTCGATGAAAGGAGTTAAGGATGCCAGGTGCATCAGCCTGATCAGGTGGAAGGAACGCCAGCAGGTGTGTGGTACGGCGAATCCCAATGAAGTATAATACTGCCAGGGCCACCTGCTTTGGGGTGTGTGTGCCAGGGTCACAGGGTTCAAATTCCTGAACATTGTTAAAATTCCTTGGTAATTCCATGTATTTCCCAGCACTTGGTCCTTCCGTCCCACGAGCCCTGCATACTGAGAGTTCAGAAGCAAACTGCGAAGTGTCACAGTTTTCTGGCAGACATACTATGGCATTAAGCAATACCAGAAACTATCCAGGATGCTATGGGAAAACTTCCACTTTTGCTGCAAATGCCAAGATGTTTTCTGAGATAGGTTTGAACCCTGTGTGAAGCATGTGATGTCAGGTGAGGGTTACCAGTAACTAAGGATGGAGACAGTGCCAGGGGATTCTGGGGAGGCCAGCACCAACTTGGTCTCATTAGCCCACATCAAGTGCAGTAACGTCGGGTTCCTGTGCACCACATTCAGCAACTTGCCGTCCTGTGGAACGGAAAAAGAACAAAGTCAGACACATTCCGCACACAGGGTTAACGGACAATTAAAATGTATCCCACGGGGCATACTGACAATTAAGAGTAAATACTGATCAAACATTAACCACATTGTGTATGTAGAGTACACACATTCTGCATGTGCTGCACATTGTGAATGTACAGTATGATATGTATAGCTTACTTTTCTACATCACACATCATACTGACAAAGGAAACCATCCACTGACATTTAATTATGAATTATTTAGAATACTCATTTTTTAAAACCTGCTGGTAGCTGATAAATGAATAGACGAATAGAAAATCATTGCAGAACCACTCCTTCTGGACCCTTGCTGCTTCTTTGAAAGTTGGATTTGATTGCTAAGACGAGGATGGGGTGTATCTAACAAGGGCATGAGACAGGTCAATAGCCTTGGCTAACAGGGTAATGCTTGAGGGTCTGATTGTTCTTACTGATATCTATTAGGAATGATAGCAATGTTCATCTCACAGACAAAGCCTGGAAGCCAAAGTACTGTGTGACTTCAGTCAGTCTACTACATAAGCCCTATAGCCCTGAAATCAAGTCCAACCAGCCTTCTATAACCAAAGGGCCATGTCCCAGAAAATCATCAGTATCATCTGATATCTGGATTCTAGAAGCTCTCAAGGAGAAACATCAAATTCTCTGCCCTTGTATGTTGGACACCTGCATGATATTACTATTGGCCCTGTATCATCCATATGGGGGAATGTAGCCAAACCCTGGGGTAATTCACAACCTGTCAGCTCTGACCTTCAACAAAGGTCAAGTAGATTACAAGGAAATTGCTCACACCTGTGGGACTGTAAATAAACTTCAGGGGAAGCCATTTCATGGCAAATTGACTCCTGACAAATGAGATAAGGGTGTTAATCACAAGGAATTTCAACAAGTTTAAATTAGGATTTCCCTTCATCTGGCTTACATTTAAACCAATGTAAGATTAGCAGCCAATTTTTGGAGCTTTGGCCTGATGCAATTGATATGATGACTTCCCTCCTTCCAAGAATCATTGACCTTTGGAATGTTGATATAGCCAGAGGAGAAAATAAGTCATTCTGATCCTTGACCAGTCAGTTTCCATCATAACAGCAAGTTTTGACTGTTTTGTGCTATGACTTAAAAGGCACACTGCGCAAATGTGAATACATGAGCCCAGCACATCTGAACTGTGCAAAATTTTGTCACTGCTCTTCATGTACTTAACTGGGGAAAAGGGATTTTCCATCTGGTTTCATTAAAAACAGTATTTTAAGACCAAAGTTAAATACACTTGTCAACAGTTGGTCAGGATGTTGACTACATCCCTTCTACAAGTAGCTTAACATTCATCCAGCCAAACCCTGCTGGTTGGATGCTCAAACACTGCTGCTGTTCATCACTTCCCTGCTAGGTGTCACTGCTGATAACAATTACTGCTGATGTCCAGCAGCGGACACGGGCACGGCAGATACGGGATCCCAAGCAGATACGCGGCGCTGCGGGAAAAGGACTGCAACGGAGGCTAACCAGTACCTGTATAACCATTTCGGACACCTCTGCAGATCGTCCAGACCCTTGTAGTGCCTTGTGGCACATTCAGTAGCAGGGTATATTATTCATAGAGAGGGGTTGATAGTCCTTCCCTGGAAGAGATGTGTGCAAAAAGTCTGTTCAAGAAGACGATATTCCTCACCTTTGTGTTCCAGATGACGACTTTCTTCTGGTCGCCCCCAGAGATGAGCCTGTCCCCCTCCAGCAGGAGACAGCGCACCACTCCAATGTGTTCCCTCAGCTCATGTAGGCACTCCCCTACAGGGTGATCCATCACAGAATCTCACTCAGTCTGATTGTATGGGTGCATGTTACTACTAGCTAACTGTGAAAATGGTCTGTCTTGTAGCAGTGCCTGTTGTGCTGAATTGTCAACATGTTTATATCTCAGACTGTTTGTACATCCATCCTTGCTAATCAATTTTCTCTATGATTGAAATGCTCCTTTTTTACTGATTTTGCATCCTAGTACATCTATAATGTAATAACCAATTACAGATAACAACCATTTGATTTCAAGTTGCCTGAAATGTTTATACATGTACCTACAATAGATTGTACTATCATACTTGCTGTTCCATTTTCTCTATAATTAAAAATGCTCCTCTGTTACACATGTGTGCCTAGTTTTGCATGTTAGTGGTAAAATACAGATAACAACCATTTGATTTCAAGTTGAAAACATAAACATTATCTGAAAATGACAAGCAAACAATGGGCAAACAGGTCTGTCCTATTGCACTGATTTTTGCTACAAAATAGTACTGATTCATTACAAGCATTTACCTGCAAAGCTCCACAACCTGACAATGCTGTCAGCTGCCCCTGATGCAATGACATCCTCATTATACTTCAGACAGTACTGCAAAGAGAATAAGCAAGATTGTTAGTGATATCCATGCCACAACTCCAAGAGCTCAGCGTTGAACTTTACTTTAGAGCTAGAAGGATAATTACAGAAGTGTTAAACTTGTCTGATCTAACTAACTGTACACCTACCACCTCTCCTGTGTGTCCAGTCAGAGTCTTGGTGCAGTCCCCTGTCTGGGGGTTCCAGATCTTCACAAAGGAGTCAGCACCACCACTCACTACTCTCCTCTCATCAAATTGGCAACAGTACACAACTGTGGCATGAAGGGGAGGCACATGGCCGTTACTAGACGTTAGCTCACATACCACTGATGTACTAATTTGAGATGCACCATACAGTAATTGTATACATGTCACAACCTAACCTTGGATTGATGTCATAAAGATAGCTTTTTGTTAGTGTGTTTACATCACACGTTTTGTTTAGTCTCCACAATATACCTTTTAATACAAAAAGATGACAGTTTGGCTACAATATATGGTGTCTCAAAGCTACAATAATACTAAATTGATTATGGCACAACTAGATCTGCCCTAATTTCCAGCTACCTTCTGCATGTCCCACAAGTATCTGTAGGCACAGCCCCCTTCTGATGTCCCACAGCCGCAGGGTCTGGTCCCAGGATGAGCTGACCGCCAAGTCTCCATGCATACAAAGGAGCTGTGGGGACAAGACACAGTAGAAATCACCAACTTAAGATCTTTGAGTAAAGTCAAACCTGTTTACAGTGACCACTTAAGGCACTTGGAAAAAATAGTGGCCAATATAGACAGGATCCTTAGGGGTTGAGTCAATGGGAAAAATAATCTAAAGGACCACCAGAAAATGGCCACAATTCCAGGAGGTTTGACAGTATGTAAAGTTTGAAACGAAAGGAGGTATGAAATATTTCACTCACTTTGAGGAGTTTGAGCTTTACCTCCATATCAGAGTAGATCTTGACTTAATAAGACACAAAGGATTCAAAGAATTTAATATCAATGGATTCTTCTCTATACCTGAATATCATCTGTGTGCCCTGTTAGGTTGTGGATGCACTTCCCTGATGACAATGACCAGACTCTCACTGTCCTGTGGACACAGGAAGAACCTTGGTTATGGCAGCCCTAAAACAAATTGTTATCTAATTCAAATAACATTTACACCTGTACATGTTAAGAAATGCCTGACAATTTGGAAAATAAGTTGTCCACAAAAATATTTTCCTCAGTCTTGAGGATATAAATTACAACCTTCATATACAATTATTTACCAGTTGATACGTACCTGTCGTTTGAAGCACTGACAAGGTTTGCCCCATCAAAGCAGAGGTGCTCTACCCCTGATGTGTGACCCTGCATGACTTTCAGACACCGACCGCTGGACGCCTCAAATACCCTGACCACACTGTCTGCACAGCTGGTCACTACAATGTTGTTCTGGGGAAAAGGAGAAAAGTTAGCTTCACTGTGTTTGTTGTTGTTGTTTTGTTTCAGTACTCTTTGATAAGCACATTTATGGTGATAAAAGGACTTTTTTTCATGTTGTGTGTTCTTGAAATGCAACTAAAGAGTTACTACCAACCCAACCAGTGATTTACCAACCTGATCATCTATATTCAATAGTTTAATATCTACCCATAAACTAATGCAGGGAAATTCTATATGTAGTCACAGGCAAGCTATTGTTTCTCAGTTGTATATTTCCCCTTGTAACCACTATATACACACTAATTATAAGGCAGAGGTTGGAAGGCAGAGGACGTCGGGACGAGGGACACAGAGTCTGTTGCGGGACAAGTACAAAACTCTGCCTCACCGCGTGGTCGCTTGACGGAACTGAGGCCCGGGGCGCACCAGGCCGCGTACTCCCGGGCACGTCTAATCAAACTATTTGGTCTCCGCCCAAATGTATCCAATTATAGTACTGACTAAAAGTTGTTTTCACAATTTTATTGACAAAATCTGTAACAATAACATAAGGACTATTAACAGTCAGCCTTACCCTTAGTCGTATAGCAGTGACAGAGTCTGTGTGCCCCTCCAGCTGGTTGATACACTTCCCAGTTGCCAGATCCCACAACCGAACACAGTTGTCTCCTCCTCCACTCACAAGTAACTTACCTACAATGGAAGTAACACTGCATCTTATTCTCACTGTGCAATGAAAATTTTTTTCTAAACAAACCTCTTAATCAAAAGTTCAGTACAAAGCACAACAAAGAAACGTGAGGTGTATACTTATAATGCTACTGACCATCACAGTCTATACAGTTGACCCTGCCCTCGTGGCCCCTGAGTGGAGGCATGACGGTGTACTTCCCTGTTGCCCAGTTCTTGTTGAGGTGATGCGCCCTGATGTACACGTCCTTCCAGTGACACAGTGGTGACAGGGAGATGACGTCACTGTTGACTGGTGTGAAGCGCGGGGAGGTTCGGGAGGTGGCCGTGGGGCTGCTGCACGACTCCTCACGGGACAGGTCCTCATTAAACCCAAAATGTTCCCACCTCTTTAATTTGCACAGTCTTTGCCTACATCAAAGAGAAATGTATATGTTGAACCACAGAAGATAATGGCTAGAATACTACCGTTTATAGAATTTTCCTAGTCTTTCATTTTTCATGTATTCTATCAGGAATTCTTAAGTCACCAACCTGCAACTCAAAAGTTTATGATAATACACAGTGACTATAAATAAAATGGAACTGCATTGTACACAAAAAAACAGTTTGCAAGAGTTACCATAATCCCTCATTGTTAGTCTTCTCCCTCCACAGTCTGCTGACACAGGCAGCCCGGGACATCTCCACTCCGTCCAGGTAGGAGAAGATCCTCTCTGTCAGCTCCCGGGGCAGGTGGGCCACAAAGTCCACAGCCAGGAGGGTTTTCAGCTCTGCATACACAAACCTCAGCTGCAGGGGCTGCAACAAAACTCACATGTGGGTAACACTATAAGGAAGGATGATGAATCTGTCACCGGAACGTTAATGCTCAAGGTCCATATTGATTTACACGCCAAGTGCATGATGCTAGATATACAAGAAGCTGCCAAATTTTATGTGTAGATCTTGAGTTGACCTATTGTATGTGCGGTCAAGGAAATTATGTATAATGTCCTTGGTCTGGTACAGAAATTTCTATCCGTGATGATGACACTCTCTCCCAGTAGTAGTGGGTTGTGATGTACGTGTACTGTAAATGCATTTAAATTCGTAGTGATCTAATTTTGCCACAGCAAGAAAATGGAGTGTTTGCAGCGGTTTTAACTTCATGGTTGAAACAAGGAGGTAGGCAGGCAGAAGACAGAATGAGCATTTTTGCGTTACTTCTAAATTCACAAACATTATCTTACATAACAGCGGTCTTAAATGCATTTACAGTACATTTTGTGTAGAGTAGATTCATACAGCCAGGGTAGGAATGTCTCTTGTGATGTATGTTACTTATTGTGTATACACACGTAACACTATATGGACACTAAATTGGTATGCCTTGTTGTAAACATTCCCCAAAAAAGGCTCGGTCCTTACCTGGCATTTCAGCAGGATTTGCCTCAGCACCACGTTCTGTTCCTCCGGCGTGAACGCCTCGAACGCCGCGAAGATGTTGTTCGCTACGGCTTCACGGTCCGCAAACATGCTCATCGTGGAATATACGCTGATTTCTTGACCAAAAGTCTCCGAAATCGAAAGAGTTTTCTCATAGTTGTGCTATTGCCGTAAACATGGTGGTACATCCTGTTGTGAAGCGCCCGGTTATTTCCAGATCTGGTCTGCCGACATGAAGTCACAGCTGTGAGCCCCTCCCACCTACAACTCAGCTACATTTACATACAAAACACGCGAACCTAGCATACAGGAACAACAGATTATAACTCCCTATATCCACGCGACTCTAATGTATACTTCCGTAAGGTCACAGGGCTTCTGACCGATGCTGGAGTGACGAAAAGCCAAGAAGATAGTTCTTTCCTGGGACGTTTTAGCCAAATTCCGCCATCTTGTAGATCAGAATCAACCACTAAGGATTTCATGGGGGTGGAATATTCCATGAACAGATATAACAAAGTTAGTGAAATGATTAAACGAGAACAAATTAAATACTTCATAATTTCAAAGTATTTACCCTGAGTTTTTAGTAATAACTCATATAATATTATGTACATTGTGATTTTTATATAATTTCACCGTTCACAATGGGCTAATCCAACTTCCTGTATATGCACTATTACAGGTCAGCACAAGAGGGCGCTGCTGTTGAAAACAACTGGGTCAGTTTGCAGATGATGATGGTGAGCAGATAACGAAAATAAGGTATTTGTTTGTAATCACAGCCTTTTGTTTCATATACCAATGAAGCGCGGCAAGCGATATATCTGACAATCAGATCAGCTGTTTTCTCATTTGTCCATAAGGATAAATGGAATGTAACTTGTAAGAAGGAAAGGTTCAAACGAACAACTTATCATCCGCGTTCTATCTGTTGGAGACAGGGCTAGGATGCAGAGGAGGACGACACAGGATGCAGAGATGACATGTTACATATCATATAATACTTCATTGGTTCATGATTATGTGTGTTAACGTTGTTAATACCATAGGATGTGAGATAAGAAACTAATGGGCGAGCTTCAATTTGTAGAACCTTCCAGTCTGTCCTAGTGCTGACTGGATGAGAGACTGCGGGTACCACAGATGGAGTGGTGGAGATGGGGAGCTGTGTTAGCAGCAGTCGTCTCCCTCAGTCTGTTCAGGGACTTCATATTTTCCTCCTTTGGACTCTCCTCTGTTGGTTAGTATTTATATAAACAGACATGATAGACTGCACAGGTAAATATCTTTTGTTTTCTGCTCTCATAAGTTATATATAACATTTATGTGTAATAATATGTGTATTAGACTACTAATTGTCCCTAAAGGGTTCTTCATTACTCCTTACGCCAAGTTTCATTCTCTCACTATAGAGGAGGCCAAGCCAGAGTATGACATCGTTATTGGCATCCTTTCGGCCAGAGAGAATTTTGAACAGCGCAGGGCTCTCCGAGCGACATGGGTGGGCTACATACAGCAGCATCCAGACTACAGCAGGAGGTATTTACAACTTTGACTACTTTAAACATCATACTTTAAAGTTATATCAGCAACTGCTTTCATAACTGTTCCAATGGATTAGATGATTGATTGTGTTACCCTCTGTATATATGCTTAAAAATAATGCTTTCTTTAAAAATTACAGCAAAGCTTGAAGACCACCATATGGCATGTTTAATCAAGGATGCATTAGTTTGATTGATGCACTTGTACTTGTAAATTTTGATCAGGGACCAAACATACATGAATAATTTATTTTGAAGGATATTGATTATACTATTGCTTTTTTGTTGCCCCCAGTAGCATTGTGACCTTCTTCAGTTAAGACGAGTTTTGTCTGACATTATATTTTACTGTTTGTACAGGGTTCTGGTGAAATTTATTGTGGGGAGCAAACCCTGCCCAGTCCCACCCCCTGACAGACTGGACCCCTTCACCTGCCAGAAACTATCCTTGTCAGAAACAAGTCAGTTTTACTCCTGGACTTTATATGATAAGCATTCAAAATAGATGGCTAAGAAGAGCTGTATACTGACTGATAACATAAAGTTTTTTGTTTTACCTTTATCAAAGAAATATTATTTCTTCTCGTTCAAGTTAGAAAGTTTCTTGTTTTGATTTGACCACAGTATGTAGGGTCTAAGATTGTTAAAGATGGAAAGACGGGATCAACTTTCCTGCATTGTTAGAGACTGGAAGTGCAAGTGGATACTAGAAGCATTTACTGTTCATCAACATATAATTCCTGTTCATTAACGTATACTAAAGTAATACTTGTTACATTTGAAGTAACTTTGTTTTTCTCAAAAATTATTTCTCCCCACTGTGCTAGTATGTGCAGGAGAGGTGGTGGCCCTCAGCCTGGCCTCCCAGAACAGTTTTCCCAGCAGCCAGCAGCAGACAGGTCCAGTGGAGACACACTTCACCGTCCACCACCCCGTGGTCATCACCAAGCTGGGTGTGCTGGGAGGGGACATTCCTGCAGAAGGTGTCAGAGTCAGGCTGGTAGACTCTGCAGCAAAGGTCAGAAAACTACCTGTAGAAGCTACATAGTGTTAGCTCTCCTTAAGCCTGGGTGCCATCCTAGTTGGTTTACCGAAGCTCCCATACTCATAAGACAGGACTATATAGGAGTCCCAATAATTAGGATGACGCCCAGGCCAGCTTTTCTTAGCCTGGGTACCATTCTCCATTGTTACCCCTGGCTCAATCTTTTTGCTTGCTCACAACGGAATGAGCAAACAAAAAAATTGAATCAATGAACAGAGGATGGTAACCTGGCTAAGCTCTCCTTTGGCACTTCTTTAGAATCAATACATAAAGGCGTGGACTGAAATCTCAAATTTTTATCTCATCTATTTTCTTCCTCCAGGAGGATTTACTCAGTGTTAATTTCACATCAGATGACCCAGGACTACAAACAGGGGGCAACACTTTTAAGGCTGTGCAGAATTATGTTTTACCAAAGGTGGGATACCCATTTACTCTTTGATTCTATTCATCAGTTTTCACTGTCAAACCTTCTTTGTTTTGCATTTGGTCAAGATGGTCTTATTTAGTCATTAGATTTGTCTCAGACTCTGTAAATTTGAAAAGAGATAGTTGGTTATGTAAGCACTAATCTTAACTGCAGTACTTCTACCATGGCAGGGATTCCAGGGGACGATAACTGTGGAGAGCCTAGCAGCAGATATTGAGTTGTTGGTGACATTTCCTCTGGATCAGCTACAGGTTAACAACAAAGGCGGGGTACTTCAACTCACAAAGGTAATAAAACATACTCTGTTAAAGTACACCTTTTTTTTCGTTTCAAGGCATCCTCATTTGAGGTGAAGCATGATGCTTTTCCAGGTAGCTAGTGGTAGTGCAATGTGGCTTCGCTACGGCTCGCGTTTTTGGCCAAGCACACCGGGTCACCCCTACTCTTCTCGATTAGTGTGTTGGGTTCTTTTACATGCAGAGGTTTGACGCTCGAGGCTAATGCCTGAAGCTCCCTCATACACAGGGCCGCCGGCTTTACGTCACCATCTGAAATGACGAATGCAATCCCTTACAACATGTCCGAGCTGGAGTTGACCCCTTGGACCGAACTCCGGCCCTAGGATCCACGGAATTCGATCCAGATGGCAAAGCAGCGGGGTTGCGTTACCGCTTGTGCCACGGGGACATGTCCAATATTATTTCTAGTATATTTATAGGCCAACATAGGACAGGTAAATCCACAGGCTGATGCATATTTTGTTATGAAAAAAAGAAGAAGAATGAAAGTAGAAGTGTATAAAAGTCTGTGACTGCTGAAAGTTTGGCAATGATGATGATGATGATGATACTTGTACTGGTAAAAATAAGACTTAACATGAATTGAATGGTTTCAGACAGTTGACTTCATGCCTGAGTCAGGGTATCTTCCTCCTCACACCGATGTCCAGCAGCATACAGCAGCTACATTTATGTACAGAGTCTTTGGTAAGATTCACAACTTACTAGTAACTAAAGTTTTACTACACTATTATTTGTTCTATGACTCTTCTATAGTCACTAAAAGCAAGTCGATTGATGCTAGTATAACAGTCTATTATCTTAAGGTAATTGCAATTTAGTAAAGTGAAATTAAGACTTGGGATAATACAGCTTGTTGTAGAGTTTCTCAAGTTATTGACCCAGAGTTTTTAGTCAGTGATGTATTCTGTATATAGAGCCTGAGTTCTTGGAGCAGGCCCCTCAGGACCTCCGTGCCAAAGACTGGACAGGAAAGCTTGGTGCAGAGCAGCAGCATCTGGAGACGGAGGTGGAGCGGTACGGGGACATCCTCCTGGTGGAGGAGGAAGAGTTCTACAGAAACCTGCCAAGGAAGATACTGGGGTTTTACAAATGGCAAGGATGCATTAAAGTTACTTCCTTTATGTGTATGAATTTTGAGATGGATGACACAATGTTATCAAATTATGTTTTTAATGAAATTGATGAATGGGAGAGTGTGGTAGCCTAGTAGGATACTTTCATAGGGAATGCAGAAATTTTACTATGCTGGTACATGTACATTGTGTATATACCAATGTGATTTGCTCAGTCACAAGTGATTGACCAATCTAGGGTTATATTCTACTGGCAGACTTCATGAAGAGCAATGTTTCTATTGTGGTGTAGATTGGCTCAGATTGTTGCATTGAAATGCACTACATGTATTTCTTTCTTGCTCTAGGGTCACTGAAAATGTGAGGTTCAACTTCACCTTGAAAACTGATGATGACTGTTTTATTGATGTGGACAAAATAGCAACGGTGAGTAAGATAACTTATGACACCATTTTCATTTGTTGCTCTTTTTGTCAACGGTTTCTTAGTACCATTTGTACCTGATTACAAAGCTCTAAAGTGGCGTACTTCATTGCTGACAAAATGTGAATTTGTATGATTTCTGACAGGGGATTGAAACTCTTAAACTACGTGAAAAAAGCAGAGTATGGTGGAGCAGGTAAGTTTAATTGTCTCACCTTCTATGTAACATATTGAAAATGGCAAATATCCTGACCAGTGACCATCCCTCTGCTTGTCCTCCTTATGATTCACATTTGGAAAACCAAGTGATTTTGACATTACCTTAATTTCAAAGCTGGGCATAAATTGTAAGATGTACGGTCATGTACCACTCTTAAAACACAAGGATTCCCCTAGCCACAGCCTGTGGGATTCCTGTACTGTTTGCTATCTAAAAAAAATTATAAACTAGCTATAATTTTTGCCATTTGCCCTCAGGTTTCGTAGTGGCTGGGCTGTAGAGCATCATGGCAAGTGGGCGGAGCAGGACTACCCTAGCCCTGTCTACCCTGCCTTTGCCTGTGGAGCAGGCAACATGCTGTCAGCTGACCTTGTCTCCTGGTTAGCCAAGAATGCACACGAGCTTAGGCCATATCAGGTGAAGAAAAGCAGCCCTTGTGTAGATCTTTCCTTCTGAAAGTCTGTTTTTTCACATCCTTATGACATGCAACAGAGGTGTTTTTTTAGTACAAATCTTAGATTCTGAAAAACTATTTTCTTCAGGGAGAAGATGTCTCATTGGGGATCTGGCTGGCTGCACTCGGACCGAATCTCATATGTGTATGTTATCCAGATACCTTTCTCTTTGATTTATAAGATAATCTTATAATTCTATAATATTCATACTTCTTGTCTTTTGATACTGATAGCATGGTTGATGATTGCAGGTAATGATTGCAACCAATGTGGAGAACCCAACAAACAATATCCCATGTCTCTTTATCCCAGGACCACTCCTGGCAATGTGAGGAAGGCTGTACTACAGAGATGTACTCTTCCCCTGAGCTGCAGCCCACACAGCTGATGAAGATGTGGAGCAACCTGCAGAGGTGTGGGAATGCCTGCCAATGTACATGAAGTACCACTCCATCCTTCCAGCTCATGAAAGAAGGGCTTTACTTGTACACAGGAAAATATGCCCCAGGACTTATTTTAAAGTTTGGTGGAGAAAGGTTGCAACTACATTTGTATTTGCCATCATGTTTTGAACAGCAAAACTGACAAATCTGATGCATGCCCCCTAAACTTCCTCAATGTGTACAGTACACATTACCCCTAAACCATGGGATACAGTGGAGTGTAACTGACAGAAACAATTCCTTCAAAGGACATTGCCCCATGCAATTATCTCTGCCCTTCTGATGCCTACGCATGTTCCTGGATTAACTTTTTGATATAGATATGTTACTGCCATAGAACACTATGTTGTCCAACTTCCCACATTACACTAAATAATGTCCTTTACAAGGAAAACATCACAGTGTGCAATGTAGTTATATTGTGAGTTATATATATGTTAGTTAAATGGAGGAAATAAAGTATCCTAAGTTCAGAGTGAAGGAATAAAGAATTTCAAGAGTCATCTGACAGTGTGTTTTATTACTGGTATGTACCAATTCTCAATATGTAAGGTCTAACCAAGGAACCTCCTTGGTCTAACATACAGGTAAGCAATCATTTGTAGTTGAATAATAGCAGCATTTCATTGATAGCCACATGTGTTTTGGTAAACAGAATATAACGTTAAATGTTGTAACATTTCCAGCCGCTATGAACTATACTTTGGCAAAAGTATCAAGTGTGGAAGTTGAATCAGACCCTTAAGTTCTGTTTTCTAAATAAATTGAAAGGACACCATTTGGCAATGTGGATGCTGTTTATTCAAGCCAGGTTGTTCACCTTAGGCTCTGAGGAAAAAGGGGCGTAAAGTTTGCTAAAACTTTGGTTGGACAGAAAGAACCATCCCCAGCAAGGGGTTTGCTTACTGGCATGTTTCATTGTTTCGTGACAACTAAGTTGGGTGAATAAATTTGTACACACAAATCATAGAGAAATGTACGTATTATATCACCTAAACGTAAATGTTGTTATTGGGAAAAGTTGTTCATTTACAGAAAGAACAGTAGAGAAATTCACCCCTCAACCTTCAAAGTGCAGCGGTCCAAGGTAATTAGTTACAGACGTCTGTGTCTGGTACGAGCCGCGCAGAAAATATTCTGAGAAGAGGGGAAGGAAGGGACCACAAACTCCCCAAACATCGATCTAAACCACCAGTGACCTGCTCCTCTGCAACCCTCCATGATGAGGGCGATACTTGTGTTGTTCCTTGTACTTGGTAAGTGGAAGTTTTGGGGGTATGATAATGCGAAGAAAGTCGCTAGATCATGGCCATCTGTGCAGTGGCTACCGCTACCTGAACTTTGGTCCGGGTTTTCTGTCGAGAATTTCCTGTTGTTTTCCTCAGGATTGCATATAATCTGCTTGAATTTGAGTTTTAACACCTGTACTCTTTGTATAGGACACTGAAAGGCGTATATTCATCTATAAGAGTCTGAAATTAGATAATTGTTGAAGTGGTGTTGAGCAGGGGGTGGCGAAGTTATGTAAAGAAAAGAGTCAACAAAAGAGGCCAATCAACTGCACTTAGAGCCACATTTACACCGGAGTAATCCGTTTTCACAGGTTCACGGCTTGGGCTATTGATGTATAATCCGTGGAAAATCTCATTAGGGAACAATAAGAATACCTAAAAGAAGGATTATCTGCATTTGGTGGTCGTATCATAATCCAGCGCCAAACTAGATCGAATTTCTTTGTTTCAAGTTGACATGTGGGCCGCTCTAGATCAATCATCCCCAAGGAGGGGCGGACCGCTACACGTGTGGGTAGGGACGGGTCGTTATACATATGAGGGGATCTTTGAACTTTTGTTGGACTAGACTTGACACAAAAGCAGAAAGTACCTAATATTAAGGAATTTTTCACAGAAGGGCGGTTATACCGGCTATATAGATACAGATGATACAGAATATGTGTTAAAAACTTTACTTGGTAATAATGACATTGCAAAAAGTTTCAATGAGATCCTAGTTCTAAAAGTATGCACATATAGGTTGGCAAACAGTCCACTTGTACTTTGATCTTCCTTTTTACAACAGCTGGAAGCAGCGATGCCCTGGTGAAGCGTTGGATCAAGTACTCGGACTACAATGATGCAGACAACTGGGGAGGGTTGAACAGGACACCTTGTCCTACTGACACCATCAACTTGGGAGCTGTGCAGGTACGTGTAAAATAGTGTATCATCATTATTTGTGTAAACTATGTTTATTTGGTCGTCTGTCTCAAAATGAAGTAACATGACTGATTGAGTATTCCATAGTTAACATGTCGTTTATGTAGTGAGGAGGCTCTTGTCATCTGACAAATCAGACTTGCTGATGTAAAGTGATGTTTTTTATTTATCTTTTTTTTCCACAGCCTGTATCAGTATACATCCAGTCCAACCTCACCATCACAGAGTTGGTAAGTCTCAGCTCAAAGTAGAAATGTTGCTTTTTTTTAGGACAGTTGTCTTCCATTTTTGTGAAGGGTTCACTTGTTCACTTTCCTTTCAATAAGATGAAAGGTGATGATGTTTACTAATAGATCACTCTCATCATATGTGAGCATACCTTTGCAAATAAGGGAAGGTATATTGAACTTCAACTCCAATAAAACTATACATGAAAAGCTTTAGATACACATTGGAATGTAATTTTGTTTTGATATCAATGTAGTTCTAGTTTTTGTGTTTTTGCTGATCTCACTCTTTCCTAACCAAATACAGGCACTTCCCATGACTGGTGAGATTATCCTTGGTCCCAATGTCATCATAGACTTCCCCTCCAATCCTGCGAATGTGGACCCATCTTGTCAAGGTGCCACTCCAGGTCAGGATCAACTCTTACCTCGCAAATAGCATCTTAGATAAGTAGTACTCCAGTTAAAATTTGCAAATTTGCAGTGCACCTTATGGATGATTTTGAAGGAACCCCTTGGCTTTGCTGAAAAATACACAATGTATTGCATTTCATCTAACAAATATCCCTCAACAAGTTAGCCTGTCAGCTCATAGGTTCACTGGACTGTCTTGTACACAAATTAGTAAACAACCTGACAACATGTTTGATATGTCTGTATGATAAAATTGTTGACTGGGAGGAGGTGAAAATGTACATAACCTTGAAAGGTTCAATAAGAAGTTTGTTGCAAGTTCATGCCCGTGGGCTAATTGCAAATGCATGGTAAAAACATAGGGAAAAACATACATGCGTCAGTAAACTGTGTCTGACTATAAGTATTTGTGATACCGGTAACATTACCTCTGTTCTACAGGTCAGCTTGCTGAGTTCCAGGTACAGACCCAGGAGTGGTTCAACCTCAACAACTGGGAGGTGTACGGTTCCCTGGCAGATGCACAGCAGGGTGATGTGTCTAAGGAGATGAGTGTGCTGGACGTTGAGAAGATCCCCTGCAGTAGTGGCGGGGACACCACAGGGAGCTACCTGCGGGATGAAGTACTGTTCCCTGAGGACCACTCCTACAGGGTCAACATGGGCACACAGCCTCTCAGCCTACAGAAACTCAACCTTGCCGGGAAGGTAGCTGTACATTTTTTTTAGAAGCTGCGTGCGATGATAGGCTAGCCTGGAGTTCAGCCTTCTTAGCTTAAGCCCGCTACCCAAGCTCCGCTGCTTCTGGGTGAGGAGCGGAGCTTTTGTAGCAGACTAAAGCTAAGAAGGCTGGACTCCTGGCTACAGATTTCCATCTGCAAGGAGAAGTTGAGCAGCAACATTATCTTTTATTATTAAATTGAATGAATGGTTACAGGAATAAACTATTTTACGTGTTTGATACTTGAAATAAGGTCAATGCAAAATCAGCCTTTTATTGGCATCATTCCACTGACTGAAAGAGCAAGAGATGGTCTATTCTGTTACCTGTACACCAGATTGAAGCTGCCTGCGTTTACCATGCTCCATGTAATACTGTTCAATGTACTGCATTTTCTATCCTTATCATGTGATGGTTTGTTGTACAGGCATACACGTCCACCAATCCATTCAGTGACTTCCTGAACACTGTCAGTGGAAAGTCCCAGTTCAACCCTGGAGCAGACAGGCCTACTGTGAACATTGGAGGCTCCTGTACCGATGTCACAGGATGTGCCTGTGGAAATGATGCGGTATGTATCTGCTTCTTTCTACCTCGTCTAAGTGTTTGATGCTCGTATCAATCTTTCAATTATGTTCATATTTCTGTTAAGTCAAATTGTTGTATGTCCATGTGCAGCTATGATACAAACATACTAAAAGCTTTAGACTTGGCACCCATGTATATCTAGCTTGTCCTTATCAAGAGAGTACTTATAAGACACTGTTCATTCTCTTCCAGATGAAGACTGTGATCTGTGCTGCAGTACAATGTCAGGTGCGAGGTCTGCAGTGTGACAGTCCCCCCACCCCAAGGGGACACTGTTGTGGCGTATGTGGTAAGTGTTGCTAACAGCCATTAGCAACTATTGTACTTACCAAATCGAGGAATGACAGATGCATGTTAACTTGATTGAATCACGCTTCAGGAGCCCAACAGCACCCACCCCCAGCAGGGAGGGGCCATGAAAGCCCCGGACAGCGGGAGTTTGCTTTATACAGACTAGGTGTATGATAGCTAGGCTAAAATGCTGAAGGTGTTATCAAAGATTTCTTTGCATACCTTTCCTCTAGTCAATGGTTTAGTACTTCAGTAATGTCAGCTTCTTGATTGTCTTACATTGTTTCCTTGCAAGCAACTGTATTTCAACAACACTTTTTACAGATCCCCTTGTCTTTTCTAGGGGCTGTCCTGACCATTGGGTATGGGGACAATTTCAACTTCCAAAACTTGGAGAGCTACATCCGAACACAGTATCTTCAACAGGTAGGAACTGCAGAAATACCATTTCCATTTCCTTTTGAAAGAAACAGAAAAGCTTAATCCTTGCTTAAAACAAACTAGTCAAATTGACAGAATGAGTTGATAGATATACATGGAAAATGAGAAATCAAGTGTAAGAAAGATTTAAAAAAGGCCCATGAAGAAGGCAAAGATTTCATGATTTCTAATGGAGCATCAGAAAATAAGAATGCGAAGTTTGCTGTTTTGAGGCATCTTTGAACGACATTGCCCTGGAGGTCGCTAAATAAAGCTGTCATGTTTTCAGGACAAATATCAAGGTGTGCGAACGATCCTGTCCAAGTCTGCGGTGTCCCGAGCGGGAGAGGTGCAGCTTGTGCTCCAGGATGACGCACCAGGCACGCAGAACGGGCAGACTGCTGCTGCCATGGCTCAGGAGGTCAAGGACACCTTACCAGCAGGTACAGAACAGTTTGCTTTATACATGTTCAATGTTTGCAGGGGTGTGATTTTGAATCTCCACTACGCTTTCGAACTAAGCTGCTTAACAGTAAGCTAAGCTGATTAAAAGTATGACACCAAAGTATGTAAGGTTCTATTATTTAACCTTGGAAAACTTTCATGTCCTCTGTTCTAGCTGGACTGGGGATAACTGCTGTTGATGTACAGGCTTCTACGAAAGGAACAGGGCCATCTGGACAGACAGGTGGGTTCAAGGGCTTACAATATCACTCTTAAGTTACCAAAAGTCATCAGATGTTAGTTGATAGTGACTGATAAAAAATCATAACACAGTCATCATCAATCTCAATAGACAAATTGCAGGAAGTAAAGGTGTTCACTTTGTTCTGACATTATGCCATGCCATTAAGTCTTCGAAATTAAGCAATGTTGCTTTTAGTTTTCTGCAAACACCTTTGTTGGTTCACCAGGTTTGTCAGTGCTGACCTATTTGCAGTGATTGCAAAGCTAATTTGAAAAAGCATAACTTGCATTCTTTCATCTCCTGACAGGTGGCCGTATGGGTGGAGGACAGATAGCAGGGATAGTCATTGGTGTCATCATTGTTCTACTCCTCATTGTCCTGGTAGCCTTCTTCCTCGTCAGACGCAGAAGGTAGTCTTATTATGGCTTACAAGTTACATGTTTAACACATATGATATGCATACTATCATAGTGATATTGTACCATGTATGTTTATAAAACTTTAGGCAGTCTTGTTAAGCATACGTTACCAAAACTCCATTTAGACTAAGTGAACTTCAACTGGGCAACAGTATAAATAAGTCAACAATGGAGTTTAGATGATTGGTAGCTGATTGCACTATTGACAAAAGTTGACTGAGTTATGTTGCAGATGCTAACCACTGTAAATGTTTATCAGTTTGTTTGGATAATAGGCACTCCCTCCTATTTCCCTTCCACAGTACCCCACTGGAACTGAGTTTGCCAAAGATGCCGAAAATGCCCAAGATGCCGACCTTTAATGGGAAGAAGAGCCTCACCAACGAGTTCGAGATGGGCGGAGCCACCTTCTCCAACCCAAACTTTGACCCGAACAGTCCTGACCACTTCAGCCTGAGCTACAGCGGGGTGGAAGACCTGGGCAGCAGTAAGGGCTTCAACAACCCCATGTATGACAACCCTGTAGAGGTCAGTGTTTCAACAAGATTTCTCCTGTCATGAGTTCTACGACTCTATCATTTACTTACATATGATCACGAAAGGATCGGCTTTTCGGTTTTCATGAAGAGCATTTTAATTATGTCAAATTCTCTTTCCTCAATGCATTTCTCTTATTCATTACTAGCGAGCTTCGTGTGCGTTTTCTGTACAAAAGTCTGAACACCGGTTATTCCTACAGGACAACCCCATGTACACTGACACCAGCCTGTCGGGCACCATGGACCCTGCCTCCGTCACCACCACCCCACCCACCACTCCTGACGGGGACACCAGGGACGGGGGCATCGAGAACCCCATATACGGTTTGGACAACCTACAGGAGGTGGTCATGGACGCAGAGTGCTGAAACAGCCAACCATCCTGTTATGATTCTGAACCAGGCACCAAGCAGTGTAATCTCTAAGATCTACCATTGGCAAAGTATCCAAAGGGCCAAACAGTATCCAATAGGCCCCACGGAGATTACAAGCAGGGGTCAGCTTTGTTAATCAACCTTTTATATGAATTGAAAGTAATGTGTAACACTTTTTAAAAGTGTAACAAAAAAGTGTAATGTAACACCATCATGTACAATGTATGCACCCACCTTTTAGCATGGACAGCCTGAAATGTATCAAGCCACTAGTATATCTTAAGCATATTGATATACATGTATGTACCCACTGACCAAAAGACCACAGGAAATAAGTCTTAGTAGTACATTGTATTGCATTGATCTTGTCAAAAGGTGTCTTATATTCTTCATGAAGCACTCAAGTTAAAAACACTGTACCAGAGTATAGCTGTGATATACAACTTTTATTGCTCTTCTTGCTGTTACACTGTACACATCTGTTCTTCTGATTTCAGGTGATTAAGAATAAATGCACAATCCTCCACAGATTACATTCAGTTATTTGTCATGACTTTAAAAAGGCACTCTTTTAAATACAAAAAGCACAAACCAACATCAACTTATATGATGTTCCTTCACAGCTGGGCATGTGCTCAGTCTCGGATTTGGCTGGAAGCAAACAGAAACACTGGTTTAACATGCTTCATAAGTGAAATAAGACATTAAGCCTACACTGTGCATCTATTTTACATGAACAGTAACAGTAACCTGTTCTCAAATAAACAAACAAAGCAGTCATCATCAGAGAGAATGTTAGATCTAATGCAATAAGAAAGGTTACCAGTAAAATCTTTTCAAATACCTGTCTTCCATTTGCCTGGTTGCTGGATAGTACACCTTGAAAACTGCATCATTACATGCAAAAGAACCCTGAAATAAAAAAAGCAATTACAAAATGTATATCAAATATAGTTACATATACTCCTTGTATCATAGACATGAGAAAAGGGTGTTTTTGTCCACCTTGTATAACTATTACAGCCAAGTGAGTCAATGATTCCAGGCTTACGCCGCCATTGATGCAGACCATTATATCAGTCAAATAGCAGTTTTACAGAACTTGCAACAGTGGAATCGCTTTTGGCATGGACAAGTCAGGTACCAAGTTATGCATGTATACACTATGCATACCTTACAGTGTCATGTAATGGTGTTAAACTGTGCAGCAAACTCACAGGTATGAACAAAAGTTTTTTTATGTACATGTACTTAGAATATTGTTATAGCTTCTTATGTTGTCCATGTCAAAATTACATGTAATGTCTTGTCAGCAGGGCTAGCCCTTTGTAATAGCCACAGGCTAGTTGGGCAGCCCTGGCTGTGCATGCTGAACAGCCAAACCAATAAATTAAACAAACTCACCGGATTGGCAAACGTGCAGTCCACATGTGTGTTGCTGTAGGCATCAAACTTGTCGGCCACCACCACCACATCAGGTAGAGGGTAGACCCTGAGGGTGTGGTCGTGACCCCAGTACACAGGCTCAACATGCAGCGGCAGGGGACACAGGTGCCCCTGAGAGGCCAGGGTCTTCACAAACTGTAACATACAGAGAGACAAATCTAGACCTCATGCCTTGGATTGAGAAAAAACAGACAAGTCTTCCGTAGGTATGGGTAGCACTGCCATACCATATTGTAACTGGACACAGAAAGCAGGTAACAAACCAGGACAACCAGGATGTTCCGTATGATGGGAAACCATACGAACAGACTTCATCAATAAACAACTTGTATGAATGATCACTGATCAAGGGATGTATGGCAGTTGTAACCTGAAAAATCAAAATATGATTGCCGATTGTTTGATCAAAAGCTGAGTTGAAAGCCAAACTTACATGTGTGGAGATGTCTCTGTCAGTGGGAAACTTGACACAGTTGCGGCACATCTTGGTGACCATGTCCTCACGGAACACCACTATCTCCTGGGTGCAGTACTGGATCCTAAGAGAACAATATACATGTAGTTTAATCAATAACATTGCACAGAGCCAGCATTAAGTTTGAACAATCAAACACCATTAGATTAAATATACATTTATGAGTTCACAGTTCAGCATCGGAAGTTGTGTGGAGCAACAACAGGTAGCTTTCAGGATTTGTGGGCTGCACCAACATGTTGCATCAAGTAAAATATTATCTCAGAGCAGCTATAACTATTTTGGCAGGGCTAAATCTAACGATTCAGAACATGCTATATCCATCGATCTTAACTTGAAACAATTTTTAGTTATGACACAAACTTGGACTCAGAAGATCATGCTAAAAGTTACCTGCAGGGGTTGGTGGTGAATGTGGCATTGGGCACTTTCCTCCTGAGTTCTTCTGTCACACAGTCAGGAATGGCTGGTCTTGGCAGGACGTTTCCTGGGCCTGGGTCTTGGCTTCCTGGTACAAATATGAACCTGGAACTGAACAGGAAAAGTACAAAAATCACTAGTAGACAAACAGTTCTTTTTTTCTAAGAGCTTCAACTGTTGTGACAGAAGGCGGCTTACGTCAAAGTAAACTGTGCATGGTTATATAAGGTGATATTAAGTTTGAATGTATCAAATCTTACCAACTGAATGCTTACCTTTCCACTAGACTAGGAAACTGTGCAATAAGGTTTCCCAGTCCTCGAAAGGACTCTGTAACAATTGGAAAAAAAAGGATTAGTGCTGATTTGGAAAGGAAAGTCAGCATCTTTGAAAATCCACTGGGAATAAGTGACATCTGATAGTCTTGTGACTAGTAACTTGGTCTTCAGTGCAAAACAGATTCTCTTGTAATCAAACTCATAGTCTTGCCAGTTGGAAGCAGGACAACTGTACATAGTGATACCCTTTAGTGTTTTGATATGAGAACTTCCGAATGGACTTGACGTGAAGTTTCCACACAGCACAAAAGCTGTTGGGCAGATCTCACTGTAGCCTGTGAACAACACTCTCAGCTTCTCCATCACCTGAAGAATATCACAAAAACTTTTATCAATTGCTGTGAATGATGATGAAATAAATATCTATCTTTTAAACCATACAAGTTGTTATGGGAAAAGGATGCCTTCAACAGAAAAAGCAATGGCAGAACACCAGAAAACATGGCAACGCCAAATATTAATCAATTATATCTATAGAAACTGTGGTAAAACAAAACTTTCACACCTTTGAATCATCAAGCCAGACATCTGAGAGGAAAACAATCATAGCATCTTCATTCTCTCTCTCCATCACTCTCAACTTCGTGGAGGCCTTGGCACATGTTGCAGATGGACCACCAAAGAAATTGATGTTTCCAAAGTAGGCTCTGCAGATAACAGTAAGTTGTGAATTCCCAACACATTCCAGATACTCTTCCACATTTTTCTAGCTTTTACAATGTTTTATCTTCTGTATGGAATATGACATAAATTAAGATGACTGAATGATCGTTAAACTTGCCCTTAACTGGTTACTGTTTTTGTAATGCTTGTATTGTTACATTGCTGCAGGGGCTGTCTTTATACTGTACCTTGTCGTCTTTGCAGGTTCGGGTGGGGGAAAGCCAAAGGCAGTTACATGGAAAACCTGGTCTTCATACCATCCTGAAAAACAATATGGAGGTTATTTTCACTTCAAAATATGACATGTGTTTTGCACAAAAATTTTGAGATGACAGAGCACAAGGTAACGAATTCTTAAGTCTTGAACTCAAACTACTCACCTTCAGCAAGAACAAAGCAGTTCTCTGTGAACAAGCCGTTGTGAAAGTTGTACAGAGTGGTTAAGGATGGTTCAAATATTCTATTCATTGCATCACTGAATTGACCAACCAACCATTGGTATTTCTAAGCGGGGATACATGCATATTTGGTGTGCAACCCTGGATCTCATGATTGTCATGACTATCATCTCACATATAATACACAACTAACAAATAATGTACACTTGTACCACAAGAAAAGGATATAGTTTGACTGAGGTCCATCTTGACCGCTCCAGTAGGATCCTCCAGGTAGTAGCTGCCAGGCTTGAGCTGTGTGACCATGCCCAGCACGATGATTTCTCCCAGCTTGGCAACGCTTCCTAGGAGGTACTCCACTGGTCTCAACTATCAATAGCAATAACACTATAATGAATCAGCAGAATCAAATATAAATACTTGTTACAACATCAGTACCATCTACATAACTATGCTACAAGTACGTGTATCAAATTCGATAGATGTGCAAAGCTCTGGTGGCCCCCTTTTGAAATCGTCATTGTTTTCACACTGTTGACCAACCAAATATATCTACCAGTATTATATAATGTCCTTGGTATTACTAAATAAATGAGTTTTCAGCATCTGTTTTTTTACCTGGAACTTCTTTGTCTGGTGTTCAGGGTTGGCTCCCATGACAGCAGGTGTAAACAACTCGTGTCTGGAGGTTCTCTGTTGGAATACATAACTTAACTTGAACAGAATGCATAAAGCTTAATAATAACTTCAAGAGATTGAATGTTATAAATCAGTTACATATTCAACACAACCAGCAGCAACACTGGTGGATACTGATAGGAGGAAACAGAGTTACTGTAGTGTATAACTATGTCATGGTGCTAACCTGAAACAGGACAGTATATCTGTCCCTGAAGAGTTGAGCCTTGTCTGTAGCCTGACCATGTAGGCTTCTTAGTGCTGTAGAGCTGTGAAATAAAGAAGACTGTCACCCCTAGCCCAGTAATGGTGCATAACAAAAAGCACGAAACACAAATCTGAAAGACTTAACACTTTCAAATGTTCATAAAGCTAAGATAACTGATCTGTTGAAAACGCATGCATGATATTGAAAGAAAGTTAATATGCAAGATTTGAAACGTAGAACATTGACTTACATGTAATCATATATGTACTGTGCAACACCGTCATCACATGATAGGTCATGTACTTACGGTATGAACTTCTTCCTTTCTGAGTTGTAATCAAACTTTGGAATGTCAAAGGCATCAATCACACTGAAGACCTGATCACTGCAAGATAATAATAATAATGGAGATTAATAACAATGGAGATTTTGACAAGTACACTGGCTGGCAAAAGACACAGCTGTACACCAACATAGATGACATCAACTTTGATAACAACATGCCATTCAAAAGTCACAGTTACCATGTTAGGTCTACAGTATTTACCTGTCCTCCTCTCCTCCTTGTACACAGTCCTGTACAGCTGCTTCAAGTGTCACTCTGTCTATCATAGAAGACTCCACTGGAAGAAACACAAGACTTCTTAACATTTCAACAAGAAGGTAAAACTAAGCAAAACAAAAAAAATGCAGATATCGTACATTTTTCTCGAAAGAACTCTCCAACAGCACAAAGCATATGTTGATACGCAGTCCGGGGAAATTGCTAATTTTGGGTTGTGGCTTGTGTCACCAGGTGAGATCGCAGTCATCACACCTTTTCATCTCAATAGAAGCTTCTCATTGGCGTTGTAATCCAACATGGAGCAAATTATGTCATATGATAGGCCTGTATGGTCAGACCCCAAAAATGAACCCTGTTACTCACATGGTTGTTTCTGCACTGCCTCAATGATCCTGTCCAGCCACTCTTCCCTCTCTACCTCATTCACTGGATCAAGAGCTTCAACAAGGAACTTACTGGCCTCTCTGTAACGGTATCAGAATCTATGATGAATGCATTTCTTTTTCTAATAGGCTTAAGGGTGTTCCTGTCAATAAAATTTTTGGCGGCATGAGCAATTCACAGGATTTTCCTGTCAATAAGACTTTTTCTCATTATTGACAGGATGTCCCTGTCAATAGTGATGTTCCTGTCAATGTGTCACTATTGACAGGGTGTTCCTGTCAACAGCCACAGCATTTCTCAATATGTAAGGTATTCAAGAGTGAAAAGAAATAGCACACCAAAGGAAATGACTATGTGATGATAAGTGATGGCATCATACTACAATCAAAGGTCAACTTATTTATGATATCAAGATAATATATTTTTTCCTATTATCATTGGATCGCTGTGATGGTAGTGAATGCATAATCTCAACATGCCGACATAGAAGATGTAAGCACAATTCGAACAAGCTACAAATATATAACATTCAAACGAGGAGGTTTCAAATATATCTGACGTGAGCTGCTTGTTTATGCCATGCCCCCCTCCCAACTACCATTTACAACATTACATTGAACTTTAGGAAATGGGCGATTCCAACAACCAAATTTACCAAAATGACGTTAACTTAAATTTCTTGTTTTACATAAATACAGCCACAACTTACATCCTCAGTGACAGCCCGTGCATTTTGAAGGCGCTCATGATCGAAGACTTCAAACGTCCAGCCATTTTTGCTTGGTGCGAAATTTCCCGCCAAAATTTAAGGCTGTGTTTGGGGTTTGGGGCTTTTACGCAACAGTTGATAGTTCGCCAGTATCTATTTGATTCATAATGAAGTATCAGAATACAACGTCTAAGTATGTATAGCAAAACACTGCTATTCGTCACATCTACGCTAGCTTTATTAGCGATGAAATACAACATAAAGGTTGTTGAAAATCCCATGACTAGCCCTTTCTTTCTGAGCATGCGTACTTCTCACTAGTCCGAAGTGTGATGACGTAATACGCTTCCAACTGTGTGAAAACAAAGTGGGGAGGGCAGCGAAAAAACAGGTCAGTTACTCATACTTTTGGCACATTTTCGTCGCTAATTAAACAATTATAGGCCAGTTAACATATGCAGTAAGAAAGTCAGACCCCTGGTAGGGCTAGAAATTATCTATTTTCTTGTGGCTGATCCGTTATTCTTAAAACTCTTTGGACATGACCTAACTTTAGGTCAACTCTGCGGTCTCACGAGTCAGCTGGGAGGTAAGGTTGGTTTTCAGCTGCATCTTGCAGATGTTCAATTATCTTTGTCCTTCTGGGCAAGATCTTTGAGGAGATCAAAGTTACGGCAATAAGCAATATGCTCAAATCTCAGTAACAGTGTCGAAAATATTTGTCCCATACTCTGAGAATTTTAAAGAAATTTAAATGCCGGAAAAGCCAAGCTTCAGGATCAACATCTGTTTGAGACCTTGGAATGTGGAATTGAAATATACGCTGGTATTACAGTCACAATATTGGGACTTATGTGCTGAGATTAGTGGTAAAATGTGATATTGCATGCGAGAAATAGGAAAAACATTTCGCCAGAAGCAGCCATGCATGACTATGGCTTTGTTTGTTGTGACAGTTGTTTGTTCTATTGTTGAGACCAATTTTGAGACCATACTATATTTATGACAATGGTGCATAATGAGCTTGTTTAAACTTATAGTTTAGATCTTTCCGCTCCAGGTTAGTTTCCATGTATATGTATTATTATAAAGACATGTCATGACTGTAATGAGCTAGTTCACAGTTTGAAGTGCACATGGATAGTGTGATGCATTATGGGCAATTTGTCAAGGTTGAAGACCCCTGCCTTGCCCGTATTGCCTGGAGCCTTCAACTTCAACATATTACCCACAATGCATCACACCGTACATGCGCACTTCAAGCCTTGACCTATACCTTTTTCTTCATTGTTGCAGTATTGTTTGAATAAATTGTTTCATTTTTTTTCCAATAATATATCAGTTTTATAGGCCGGCTGAGGTGACTGATGTTGAGTCATGGAGGGAGCAATGGCAGCAGAGCAGGCCCCATGTCTGCCCAGGGAGAGGAGCGGACATGTGGCTGTGATGTGGGGAACACGCATGTTTGTCTGGGGAGGATATGTGGTCAGTACACAGATCATAAAGAAAGGCAGCTCTATGTTCCAATACCCGTAAGGGGTGCAGCCATTCAGAAGGCATTAACCTTTAGCACACTAAAGTAGCCGTTTGGCACAACATTCTCTATTGGTCATAGAGTTAGGCAGTACAGTATGATTCATTGGGTGGCATTTTCAGTTATACAGTGGTACATATTCTTTGCAAGTCAAGAAGCCATTACTAGTATGGTCCCAGAGTCAATCAATAATAGATCTGTGACTTGACAGCATCCTGAATGTGTTGCTGGCAAACAGCTAAAAATTACAAAGTTGGTCAAACTCAAGTGCCTGTAGTACTAAAATGTTCCTGATTAGTAAAGTTATCGACAAGTGTGTAGAAGTTACATTTTGTGTATGTTGATGTGGCGTGCCTGTAATACAGACATGCCAATGGATTTCCAAGTTTAATGGTTAATTGCTACATTAGGATGAGGATCCTCAAGAAGGTGCAGACTGGGACAGATATCTCCCAACTGAAGAACTCTGGATCTATGATACAGAAACCCAGACATGGTAGGTGCAAGTTTCTATATATCAACTATACAGATCCAGATGTGGAAAATATATTGTGCATGTCTCTTGGCTTGGCTTCACTGGCATTGTACACATGTATGTGGTAAATCTCTTATGTTCCTTTGGACTCTGGGCGCAAGGATGATGCCCTTATTTTACCATACACAGAGCCATGACTCTGTAGTTTTCTCATAATATTTTAGAAATATTTATACATTTATAATAATGCTATGTAGTGTACTGATCTTATGTCTTATGCTGCAGGACAAAGGAGATGACCAGTGGCCAGTACCCGCCAGCCATGTCAGGCAGCTGCTCTGCTCTGCTGGGGGGCTTCATGTACATCTTTGGTGGGCATTACGACATGGCAAACTCTAATAAGGTAAGGAGCTAAAGGATACAAACATGATTATAGTCAAGTCTTTGCACTATGTATATCAGCAAATCCAGTACAATGTACATATATTATACTCTAGGCAAACCCGTACAATCCAGGCTAGACCCTTGTTTCATTAGTCAATTCCAGTGGTTGAGGGAGAACAACATTATTGGAATAGATATTTCTTCAATTCGCATGACTCCAGACTCCTGGCACACAATTGTTTAAGAAACCATAATTGTTTTGCAGTAGAATCTGTCAAGCAACCCTTTAGAAGATCAACAAATAATTTTCTCCTCTTTCTATCCCTCTCAAGTTGTTTAGATTGAACCTGAGAACCCTTGAGTGGCAAGGTGTGGAGGGCAAGGGTATCCCTCCCAGTCAGAGAGACAAGCTGGGCTGTTGGGTATATGAGAGAAAGTAAGCCAAAAACATTCTTGAAATCACCTTTGTACTTGCCTTAACAAAAACATTTGTGTTTCAAATTGCTTGTGTTCCAAGTTTTGCACCACTGGGTGATAATGGATATTTACCACAATAATTTCAGCAGTGCTTTAATTTTTCGCCTTACCTTTTTCAAATCCCTTTAGACTGATCTATTTCGGGGGTTATGGCTTCCGCCCACAAAGTCCACTGAGGGGACAGTTTGAGCCAGATGAGGCAGTTGGGCTGGTAAGTATTGACTACAAAGCTTCTACACCAAATACAGTGTATCTTTTCTTGCTTTCATAGGTAAGTGGTACATTTTGCATTGCCCAGTTTTAATCTGATATGCTTTTAATAAAAGATTGTTCTCGCTCTCCTCTGCAGGGGTTGAGGGGTTGGAACAACCACCTGTGTGTTTTTGACACTGTTGCAGAGGAGTGGTACCAGCCAGAAACAACAGTGAGTCAAGCAGTACATATCAAATGAACACATGAATGTTTCTTACTCAGTATCTCAGATGAATGATATTAATCAAGATTGTTAAATAAAAAAAGTAGCCATAGAAGACAGAACTGAGTATGAGTGTACTGTCAATGAAAGGAATGAAGATTTAGAATTGAAACAACTAAGCAATGACTTACCTTTACCCTTTTTCACGCAACAAATATGATGTTAACTTCATTATGATAACTTTTTTTCTTTGTCAGGGAGAGGTCCCAGTTCCACGGGCAGCCCATGCCTGTGCTAGGATAGACAACAAAGGGTATCTGTTTGGTGGAAGATATTTGGTAAGTTTGCTGTTCCAGTTTCATTTTCCTCAAAGCATTTGATATATGTATATTGTGTCCAATAACTGATTTTCTTTACTCAGTTAGACAGATATTCATGTACCTGTGTATACCACAAAATATGTACTACAGGCTTTTTAAGGTTTTTGCCAGTCAAAGAGTATGTTCTATAGTAGACTCCTATTTCTTAGCTACTGTAGTCTGTGCCTGTGTACTCTGTACTCAGCTTTTCTAACATTTTTTTCTCCATTTTTCAGGAAACCAGGATGAATGATTTACACTGTATCAACCTAGACACATGGGAGTGGAGTGGCAGGTTAGTCTGCCTGTCTCTCTTTAAGGCAATTTCATGATCATCTAGTCCTCATAGTTTATAGGTCCACATAAGACTATACTTGTAAGATTACACTTTACAATGATTTATTTCTTTGCTATTGCATTACAATGCGTAACTTTAGAGAACTTCATGAAAGTATGAACACGTTATGTAGTTGGAATAAAGTGCCTTGTTCTATTCATGCCATGGCTTTGCAAGTGATATGGCTATTTTGTGACCTCATGTTGTGTTATCACAGAATCACAGTCCCGGGTGGCCTTCCATTGGGGAGATCATGGCATTCCCTAACTCCCATCTCTACCAACCAACTCTTCTTATATGGAGGCTTTACCACACAGTGCCAGCCTCTAAGTAAGTTTATATCATGCATATCGCTTTTCCAATTTCTGTACCCTGGTTGTGTACTAGGCAACACCCCTTTAAATTTGTTTGGGTCACACGCCCAGGAGGTAGTAATGCATGATAATTGGTTGTTCTTCAGGCATTGCGTGACTTCCTCCCTGAACTTGGCCGGGTCTGATATTTGAGTAGTTGAATATGGTAGAGATTCTAGAACAGTTCTTAGAAAGTATGAGTAACTATCAGATTCTGCAACAGTTCAGGTCCTTGTTGAAGCTGATTTGTCTGGACGAGTTTGTGTGATTATGACATGATTGGTGTGGGTTTGGCTGCAGATGTGCGTTGACCGGCAACTCTCTGCACTGTGATATGATAAACAAGTTTGTAGTGGTATTTTATTTTTCTAGTTTCTGTTTTAACATGCAGAACATCCCAGTTTGCCTAGCCTGGAGGCCCAACAGTTTTCATGGCCTACACAGACCAGCTTCTCGGCTGCAGGGCCAACATGCCCTCAAGGAAATTTACACTCAGCCCCCCTTAGGCAGATTCAGGGTCTTAACTCAGGCAAAATTTTCTTGGGGCATGTTAGCCATGGAGCCAAACTTGTCATAGCTCAAGGGAAGGTAGTGATGTATCTGTGGATCCAGAAGATTCTTCTTGTCACTGTTGTAAGCAAGTACTAGAACATATTAAGAACATTTACCTTTTCCCCACCAGGCGATGGCTGGGTACTGGACACAAACACACATGAATGGATGAACCTAGACTACCTAGCAACAGATAAACCCAGGTGGGTACATGTCAATGTTGTGCCTATATATTCATGCATAATGTTCACATTTATTGAACGATGATGACTTATTTTCTATATTTTAGGAATGAAGTAGTTTGTTGTGTAAGTGTAATGTAGTGTGTTTACTCTTTGTAGAATGTGTGTGAGGTTAGTAGGAGTTGAACCTATGAACATGGTGCATGTTCTATACAGAAGAGATCTGACTACTTGCCCACGCTGTCCTATAGGACAATATCTCTAAAGGACTGCTTTGGCACTGGAAGATGAAAGTTTGCCACTGGTAAACATGAGGAAATGTTACAAAGAATATAATACTGCCAAACACCCCCACAGGGCTTACATATACAAGTGCATAATGTTTATAGATCAGTAACACAGCACTACTGGCAGAACTCTGCACAAATATAATACCTTGAACAATACCATCGCTGTATACTAGTATATGTTTGTTCTTTACATGGCTCCATTGCACATTGATCAAGGCAGGGAAAAGAACGCACTTAAGTGCAAACAGCAGTTGGTACTACAGTGACAGCCATTGTTCAGCACAGTACAAAAGAACTTTTGGCTTGAAAAATAAGGTGTCAATCAGCTGGAGTCGACCTATACATTATCTAGAAGTAAATATACTCCAGTTCTTTCAATTCAAAGCCAGGTTTCTTTCCTTCCATACGTAGAGGGCACTTTCAATTTACAGTCCCTATATGACATTTGATTGAGGCTTAAGCATCAGAGGCCAAAAATATACAAATAATTGGCGTCTGAGGAGTTACTCTTCCAGTGCAATTTAAACTTAGTACAGTATCATTAATTATGACCACCTGCTTCCTACATGCTCCAACAGTATACAATGCCATGTAAAATACAAAGTCTGGTACAATGACTTTTTTGATCTATGCCACACACTTGTACACTTATAAAAGTCTCTGGATAATGATAGTTTGGGTAATTAAGAAGTTACAGAGTTGGACTTCATACTTCATCTTCGTTCAGTAACATGTTGGGAATGCCATTTTTGATGGGGAATTTCCTGCCAGTCTCTGGACACTCCAGGTTTCCCTCTATTACTTCCACCTGAGATGGTTAAAACACTCGTTACTGATCAACAATAGACAGCATCTCCCCAGGTACCAATATGCATTTGCTACTCAGCAATACCCATATGACTTCGGTACTTAAAGTTTAGAGCTGTTTTGAATGACAGTAATGCTGAAACAAATTTCAGCCTCAAAATAAGGTGTATTTACCTCCATTAAGACATGATGTGCCATCTTCAAAAACTCCTCATTTGATTCGTACTCTGGCACCAACTCTCGTGGCAAGTCCCCTAGATGTCCAATCTGCATGGAAAAAGTCATGACGAAGGAGAATCAATTTAGAAACAGAGACGGGATACATATCATTTTCATTATCACTGACATACCAGACATCTACAAATGTTGATAGGCAAAGGATGTAAAGCCCTTAAGACATTTGGCACAC